>NC_069127.1:748552-1111052 GCF_026914265.1 Mya arenaria
ACCAAGGTTACCATAATATCACAACATTTTTTCTTCGAAACACAGACAAGCTAATTACAATTGAATTACTCAATTCCCTCATTTGGAGTGTTTAAAAAAAAAAAATCTTAATATTATTAAGGCTTCATGAATATAGTCCCCTGATTCACTTACCTATCTTCCTCTGGAGAGTGGTTGGGCTGTTTGGGTTGTATCTGTTGAGCCCGGGCTCATTCCGCAGCTTTGCCTCCTCCTTTAAACGGGCAACCTCCTGGGTAAGACTGTCACGATCCTCTGTCATCTCAACCAGACGACGCTCCAACTGAAATAAACAGAAAGTTTGAGAGTGGCATGAAAGTCTGCCTTGCATACAAGAATTGTTGGATCCAGCCACATGATGTACATTCTCTTGGTCTCTTGAAAAGGACACCAATATTGATTCCACTATGGAAATGGACTTGAGCGACACCCTATAAGGTTATCATCTTTTGGTTCAATCAGGCTAAAAAATATTTGTACTATTAAGACAATAAGTACCGAGATTTAAGTGAAGTATTTTTTTTACATGAAGACTTAATTATCAGAATTACGGGCTGGTTTCATTAAAGGAGCTTAGTTGTAACTTACAAATATCCCAGATGGCAACAAAATATTTATTTTATATGTGTCAGATGTTTTTAATTTCATTCTGGTTTATGTTCATTTCTCACAAAAACATAATTATAGAACTTACATAGCAAAATAATGATATGACACCATCATAAAACTTAATCTTTAATGCAATGGGGCACAGTTTTATAATATGAAATAAGGTAAAAGCCTAGTATGGTGTCAAACAAAAAACCCTTAACCCCACACTTCTAGCACAGTGAACAGATATGCATATTTTACATACCTCGCCAATCTGTGGCCCAGGGGATGCTCTTGCCCTAAGTCGATCAGTCTCGCCTTGCAGATGCTGATTAGTCTCCCTTGAATCCTCCAGAAGCTTGCGTACTTCACTCATTTCCTGCTCTCGGTTGTTCAGCTGCTTGCGGAGATTCAGGATTAAACTGTCCAGATCTTTGATTTGCTGTGATGGAAAATTGCATGCTCAGCATGATAAAAAACAAAGAAAGATGCATACCATTGTATCACAGACAATAACTTGAAGGAAAAGCCTTAGATCATTTAAAAGCTTAAGAAAAAGAGATTAAATGTACATGACATTTAATTTTTAAAAGATTATTTCTAATCTTACAGATTAGGCATTAAAACTGTATAAAAAAATATGTTGTAGGTTTTAAATATGTTGCAAATTCATTTTTAAATAAATCAAACTGAGCACAACATTGATGTACATATGGCAAAATGGGGATTACCTCACGGAGATTCATCTCTGATTCTGTTTCACCATTCATGGGTGTGACTGTTCGACTGCTGGTGTTAGACTGTGGTGTACGGGGTGGCAGCAGGGGGCTCTTTGATACAGGATTAAAAGGGACCCTCACATGTCCATCAGGGGTCATACTGCGCTTGTCTGGGGTGTACCTCTGTGCGGCTCCTATAACAGGCAGACTGGAAGCACTGGCAGTTCTTGACCCCTGTCTTGCCCCTTCCGTAACCCCTTCATAGTACTGGGTGAGTTCCTGCTCACTTGTCACACTCTGCGGTCGGGAGCCCTGGTTGCTGGCATTGCTGCCTGCATAATCACTGCCAACTAACTTACGGACATCTGTGGACTGGTACAGTTTCTCCTGGCTTGCATTTAGGGTGGAGTGGATCAGTTCCCTCTGAGGAGTCTGTCGTTGGGACCCTGGGGCAGACCCAGCCACTGAGCTGTGTTTTGACTCTTGAACTGATCCACGGGTAGGGGTACTGTGGGTAGAGCCAAGTAAGGACTCATGAGCAGATTTTGCACTAGTAACAGACATATTTGAGCCATATGGAGAACCATTCAAGTAATCCCGCCTTATTGGAGAATGCCTGTCAGCGGCACTGAGTACGTCCCCTATCTGCTCCTGGGGTGTGCGGGGTCTGGACCCTGACTGTGATCCAATCTGGGACCCTGTTCCGGAACTCTCTGATAATGCTGACCTGGCCTGGCGAGTGCTGTCGAATGCTTCATTTATCAGCTCATTGATTCTCTGTCTGCTTGAGTCATTAGAATGAGCGGAACCTACAGACTCTGGTCTGCCATTGGTTGATCCCTCTCTAGATGGAGACCTGTTCTCCCTTCCAAGTGCATCAGTAATAAGCTCATCAAGCACATGTCTGCCTACAGAATTCCCTGAATGTACAGACCCTTCTGCAGACCCTGGTCTGCCATGCTCCCGGCCCTCGGTGGGTGTTTGTCTGGCAGAGCCTAGGACAGAGCTGTGGCGGGATGGCTGGGAGGCACTAGAGTCTGGTCTCCCCACATCATCAGAGAGCACTGGTGTCTGACGTGCTGAGCTATGTTTGGAATGCAAGGAGTTGACTGATGCTGGACGATCAATGTTGTCCAGGGGTGTATGCCTAGCAGAACTGTGAGCCGAGTTGTGCCTGGAAACAACTGGGCTCTCTGTGCTGTATATTGGTGTTCTAGAATGTCCAGTGCCTAACACATCGTCTATCACAACTGGGGAAGATTTGCCACCACGTCCAAGTGAGTCATTTGACTGAACGCTGCGTTTCTCAAGATAATCATCTAACAATGAGTTCTTAAATGATTCGCTATTTCCGTTAAGTCCATTTTCAGATCTATACACATGTCCCATGTCCATGGACTTCAATAGGGTGTCATCCCCATCCTGGTACTGCTTGACGCTATCTTCCCCTACTGGCGTTCCTCTACCATTCAAGTCCGGGAAATCCGTCTTCAGCCTTTGGCTCAGCTCAGACTCAGACTCATTTCCAGACATGGCACCTTTGCTGCTGGTCAGCTGGTTTCGAACAAGGTCCTCGTACTTGTTAGACAAATGAATGCTACTCTCACTCTCCTCCCGGCTTAGCACATTGTCACCATTCCCTGTATCCATACCTGCCCTGGTTTGAGGATGTGTAAAACTCCTGCTGGCCCTGGTAGGGGTATATGTGACTTCCTTGCCTGCGGTGTTGGTCTCCTGGTTCTCGTTATGCTGCTGGTCTCTCACAAACTGTTCCGCCTTCGCAACTCCTGTAGAACGCCCCTCATCTTCCAGGATGTCTGAAAATAAAGAGCAGATAATCATCTAAATGCTGTTAAATGAAACACTACTAAAGCACTTATACATGTACATGTAGTGTTATTTTGAAAATCAATCATGATGTAATAACAGAAAAATTCTCCATGGTTATGCGTAAGAAGGTCATAAAGTTAATTATTGTATCAAAATGCTTGACGTCAGTTTAACACCTACAATAAGAAAGTCCAGCAAAAATAACTGCCGTCTGTGTTTCCATTTTGCCACCTATACTAATATTTTGCTGGCATTTAAATCTCAGTTCTGTTTTTTAAGCCTCAGTCAAAATGAGCTACTTACAAACAAAACTCAATAAATCATGTTACCAAGTTGTATTGTTTGTTTATATCATTTTCGGAAAACATTCAAACGTTATCTGGCTCAAAATTTAAAAAAAACAAATAAGTTATATCTTATCTAGTGATCAACCAATCTTGCTCTTGATAATAATCAACTACACTATGTTCATTAATTAAAGCTCACTGTTTGAATCCAAAGAATAGTATCACTTCAACCAATCGAATCAGTGCCAAGTGTTTTGTGCACCCTATTTTGTTTTTTAGCTTTTGTAACTAAGTCAGTTTATCTATTTGGCTGGACATAAAGATCTACTGACCTGAGTTTCTACAATATCTTATAAACTTGTCTGAGTTCATAATTACATAAATATTACAAATTAATCAAACTTAATATTCATGCTAACATGCTGTTCCATCGGAATAAATTTATTCATTTGTAACACATTAAATGTAACCCTAGCTGTGCTGGGCTTGAAAGTTTAATTTTCATAAAGATCTCCAAATAAACAATTAAGCATTAAAAAAATTGCAAAAGGTATTAAAAAATATGGACAATCAGAAAACCTTTTTTCAGCTTACAGTCACACTGACCTTGACCTTTGACCCACTGACCTCAAAATGAATAGGGTTCATCTGCTGGTCATGACCAATAAGCCTACCTAGTATGAGGTCCCTGGGTCAAAGCGTTCTCAAGTTATTGATCGGAAACCGTTTTTCATGTTAAGGTCACACTGACCTTGACCTTTGACCCACTGACCTCAAAATCAATAGGGTTCATCTGCTGGTCATGACCAATACACCTACCAAGTATGAGGTTCCTGGGTCAAAGCGTTCTCAAGTTATTGATCGGAAACCGTTTTTCATGTAAAGGTCACACTGACCTTGACCTTTGACCCACTGACCTCAAAATCAATAGGGTTCATCTGCTGGTCATGACCAATAAGCCTACCTAGTATGAGGTCCCTGGGTCAAAGCGTTCTCAAGTTATTGATCGGAAACCGTTTTTCATGTTAAGGTCACACTGACCTTGACCTTTGACCCACTGACCTCAAAATCAATAGGGTTCATCTGCTGGTCATGACCAATACACCTACCAAGTATGAGGTTCCTGGGTCAAAGCGTTCTCAAGTTATTGATCGGAAACCGTTTTTCATGTAAAGGTCACACTGACCTTGACCTTTGACCCACTGACCTCAAAATCAATAGGGTTCATCTGCTGGTCATGACCAATAAGCCTACTTAGTATGAGGTCCCTGGGTCAAAGCGTTCTCAAGTTATTGATCGGAAACCGTTTTTCATGTTAAGGTCACACTGACCTTGACCTTTGACCCACTGACCTCAAAATCAATAGGGTTCATCTGCTGGTCATGACCAATACACCTACCAAGTATGAGGTTCCTGGGTCAAAGCGTTCTCAAGTTATTGATCGGAAACCGTTTTTCATGTAAAGGTCACACTGACCTTGACCTTTGACCCACTGACCTCAAAATCAATAGGGTTCATCTGCTGGTGATGACCAATACACCTACCAAGTATGAGGTCCCTCGGTCAAAGCGTTCTCAAGTTATTGATCGGAAACCATTTGGTATTCCGACCGACCGACAGACAGACAGACAGACAGACAGACCGACCGACATGTGCAAAACAATATACCCCACTTTTTTCAAAAGGGGGCATAAAAATATCATTATTATTATCATTATTATCAATATTCTTCTCCTTCTTATTATAACTATTGTATTTGTTAAAATCAGTAGTTGGAGCAGAAAAATTCAGACCTTGAACACACCTCAAATTACTCCAAAGAATCCATTCTTTGTATACACAGGAGACAATAACAATATCAATCAATGTTTACACCTTGGTAATTATGATGACTTTATCAGCATGGACAAATACTTACAGACTTCTGAACAATTCCATTTATTGACAGCATAAATATTTCACAAAGTTTTTGACCCAGACCTAACAAAAACTTAAACCATAAATTTCATCCAGCATGAAGTATGAAGAAAATCCAATGTATCGCACTATTAACAGTTAATGTATTCTCCGTACTGTAAACCATTATTGGAATTCAAATGTTTGATTGTTTGACTATTTGTTTTTATGTTTTATCTCCAATTTATCAATACTATATTATTACACTAAGCTTTTGAAGTCTACAGTTTGCAAAGCTTTTATGTGATTTCCCTATGACGAACTTCATGTCTGAGCTTGAATGTTTTCATATAGATTGCAGGTAAGTAAATGGAAATGTAGATTATGGTAATTTCATCTTAAATGTTTACTTTAGATAAATAAATGTTGAGATTCATGATGTGCTTGTAGGGAACAGTTCAGTTTTCAAGAAATTCTTAATAAAAAGAAATCATTAGATTTAAACCAAATAATGAAAATTCAAAACAAATTAATATATAAAATAATGAGAAAAAAATACCAAATACAAATTAATTTCATTCATATTTCTTTGTTATCAATCTTTCATTTTCTACAGAATTTGAATAACTGACTGAACTTTATATAATTTATCAATTTGCATTTTTGTTAAAATTCATATCATGATTTATGTCCGTTGTTTCTTTTTTTCAGCATCATAAATCCTTGAAATATCACTTACTCCATTATAACACTTCTCAGACACCATCAATATAACAACAACAGCAACAACAAGAATGTAAAGAAATGCTTTCTCTTTCATTCACCACCACAGATGAAATAACGATGATAGTAACTAGCTTTATACTTTCAACCACCGACTTTCACAGATCATCAGCAATCTAATTTGTAAACCAAGTTGTTCATAAATCAATATACGTAAATGACACTTGTAAACCTGTGACCAAACTGCCGATGACATTGACAAGAAAGTTAATACCATACCAGGTTAAGCAGTGGTATTGATAGATTAACCTTAAACCAACATGTCCTTCCTACGTTAAATACTATCAAACCTTTTAGCAGAAAGTGAAATATTTCCCTTCACAAAACTTATTTGATGTTTTTTCTGTATTAAAATCCTTTATATAAATGTAGAAACACATGTGAATGAGTATTTAATTGAATGTGATGTAATTTTCACACATAGTTGTGCCTTTAATTTCTAATGCAAATGTTTGTGAGTAAGCTAATATTTACCGGTAATTCAAACAACATTAGTTTATTGCTTGATTTCAGTTTCAAAATAGCTACCATGTAACATACAAGTGTTAGTTTTAAGAATATTTTATCATTGCAGTCATGCTCATATTTGTCCATTTTGCAGCAATTTGACTATTTCACTACAAGCTTCGTACCTGACATGCACAGAGAAACCGCCTGTGGAAGCTGGGCCGATAACCGGATCCATTTTTCACGAGTTTTGTTTAGCTTATTCGGAAAAGTCATTTGACTTTTCTTTTCGCGGATATTTAAGCACATCTTTTGAACAACATTAGAAAAATTAAATCTCCTCTTATTAACATCTAATGTAACTAAGTCCGCTTCTGCCATGTTAATATTTTAATATCTGTCTCTGCAAAACTAGTATTTTGGTTTCTAAAACAAATGCACAGATATTCAAGTTGCAACTACTTTATTTAAAATAGTACAATGAAGTATTGACCAACAACAGGATGTTCCTTTCAGATTCATTGCAGTAATTCCAGTAAGCTATTGATTGTTTCACATTGGAACAAGCGAATTATTTTAATAACATTCCCTGTAATTGTCAAGTTAAGCAACATTGGAACAAGCGAATTATTTTAATAATATTCCCTGTAATTATCAAGTTAAGCAATCATAGATTTGTTTCAGTTACATAGATTTCTGAATATAATATTTTATGCAAACCAATGTCAGATTATAACACAAAGCTGATTAATGCAACTCCTTAAGTTAAGGTCAGCGTAAAATCACTTCCAACATAAATGAAAAAACTTCAAATAAAATCTATATACATCGGGACCAGGAGTGAATTTCAGTTTTTTACACAACAATACACTTCTATTTTTTTCCTTTGTTTATTTGTTTCTGTTCTTTTATTAGCCTTACTAGACCTTAGAAACAACGGTAATTGTTTTCATCAATAATCAATGATTATTGGTCATTTATTTGCTGAATTCTTTCTTGCCATCTAGAAATAGCGACTTGTCTTTAAACGTTCAAGGAATGACTACTCAGCATCTGTTTACCATGTTCAAAAATGTTTTCATAAGATACATATGAATTCTTGATAAAGGGAAAATGTATCTGTACGACTATGTGTATGTATATAAAGTGAATATGAGGTAAATTTTATGTAATTAACTTTCCTTACACTCATAATTAACTCATGACAAATAGACTTGGTTATCGGCTCAGCTCCAACGATAAATTATTGACTGGCCAACTGCTACTGGAAATGTTAATAAGTATTCTTAGAAATATGGTAAGGGTTTTTCTACCAGCAAATTCTAAAGACTGCAATCAATTTACAGAAATTGTGTCTGAATTCACACCCGAGGAAGGGACATCACATAGTATACAGTGTAGCTAGTCATTCTAAAATGTCATCCAGGCTTTTTTTAATGATGTATATTCCAGGCTAAACATCATTAAAAAAGAAGCCTGGACTAATGAATCACTAACCGTGTAGCCAGTATACAATCTAAAAAGTACTGCACATACAAGTATATATTTCAAAATATCTTAAACTGCTCAAGGACCACCTATCAATTGAATAAAATCATAGTGATTTTACACAGCTTAGAATATCTATGGATGAATATGACAATGACGGGATCATTTTGGGACACATTTAGATGGATATTTTCAACTGCGACACCGTCTCGATGTAAACAAAAACTTGACTACCAATGTTCTTACCGTACAAGCACCCTTTTAAAAGAAATAACTACAATTTTTGCTATGTTTATTTGTATTTAATATTGTTTTTGTATTTTACAGCTATAAAAAAATGAGAATACAATGTTCTACCTTATCGAAATAAAACGTTTAAGGCCGTGATTGTACTTCATCTGTTGACATTTGATAAACTTCCGGTACGGGCAAGTTTTTACCCGTTCCGCTCGTTCGATCGTCTTACTGCCATCGATTATTGAATGGTTCTTTTAATGATAAATTGTTTGTTTGATAAAATTTGCTGATAAGTTGATGCTTTAAATGATTCATTGAATGAATAAAGATAGACTGAGTTTTGAATGATTGAGTGAATGAATATAGAAATGGATCGATTGATGTGGTTGATTGCTTAATCGATTGATTGATTGATTGAATATTTAATGACATATTGGTTGGTTGGCTGATTGATTGACTGAATGTTTGATTAATTAGTTGATAGTTCAATTCATTCATTCGCTCACTAGCTAGCTCGCTCGCTCACTTCACTTCACTTCACTTCACTTCACTTCACTTCACTTCACTTCACTCACTCACTCACTCACTCACTCACTCACTCACTCACTCACTCACTCACTCACTCACTCACTCACTCACTCACTCACTCACTCACTCACTCACTCACTCACTCACTCACTCACTCACTCACTCACTCACTCACTCACTCCACGTTGACCTTACCGTCTTTGAGGTAGAGGTCCACCTCAAATGTGTAGTGCTTCACGTTGACGTCTTCCACCGGGTAAAACGTGCCATCAATCACCAGGTTGCCGACGTATCCGCCCACAGGGACTTTTACCTCGTCCGAGTAGAAACAGCGGGAACCCTCCGACCAGCTTAGCTTGATCGGTTCGATATCCTGTAATACAGGAGGCTAACATTTATATATGTATACATTGATACTAAATAAGTTTTATATTATTATTAACATGAATCAAACTCGACTCCGTTTCGTTGAAAGAAACCATAGTATTGGTGTCCTTTAGAGGAGATCATAAGGAAGTGTCCTTTGTGGGACTCTTACCCACACACTCTTGAATTAGGGCCCTTGTTCTATCGTGTTGGAACTTTAACATTTTAAGCCTATACTCTCACCGATATACCATTTTTACAACTTTTTTTTTTTTTTGTCCTAGAAAGAGCAAATTTTTGCGTAAATATCTGCAAAACAATGATAATAATAAGATTGCTAACCAAAAATCAGATCTTAGATTATTACATTTCCGTTCGAAAATTAATGTTTTAAGGCTTAAACCGTTACGAACGGTTTAAGAGAAATGCATAAAACATCATTTTTTGAACTTATAAATATACAAATCTGCAATCTAATATTTTTGTCAGCATTCTTATATAACTGGTTTCCATGGATTTTCACAAAAATAGGCTCGTTCCAAGACAAAAAAAAGTTGTCAAAACGTTCAATCTGTTAGAGTGCAGCTTTAACTTTAAACATACTTTCATATGAATGAAACAGTTTACCTTGTTGTTGAGTGTGACAAAGACGACGCTGGTAGCCTGGGTGAAGATAGTCCTTTCCCAGCGGTATCTGCAGCAAGCGTGTGTAAGGGAGGGGGATACACACCCGTCTCCTTCACGACCCTCGGGCATCGCCAGGCAGTTAACCCGGGACTCGGGCTCGACAGTACTGTTGGTAAAACTGTTACACGTTGGAGTTACGTTGCCAGATTCTCTTGTATTACCACAGTTTCCTATCGTCTCTTTACTATCGGGAGTCTCTTTGTGGTCGAAGGTTTCAAATTGTTCTTCTGCGGTTTTGATTTTTTCAAAGTTTATCTGAGTTCCTGCACATTTAGCAGAAAGATCCCGTGTTACCTTAACACTAGTATCCTCATGAATATCCAGTTCATTAAAAGTACACACAGTGTCGATATCACGGGATTTACTTTTATCCCTCAACTCTCTTTTCTCTTTGATACAAGTAATGAAGGCTTCCTTCGCCCTTTCAATGTCTTCAAGGTCTGAGTCACAATAGGCCGTCGATAAATCGCTGTTTTCGTGAATGATCAAACTAACGGTTGTAAGTTCGTGTGTCGCTTTTTCAACTATTTCCTCTTCAGGCTCGTTTTTCTCGCCGTTTTCTCTTTTAGATATCTCTTCATTTTGCAATTTTGGGTTATCATTGAACTGCTCAGTCACTGAATTATATTCTGGGTTGGCCCCATATGATCCTACTATTTCGTGATCTAGTCCAACTGTATCAAAATCATTGTTGTTAATTGAAGTGTCTTTAATTAATGCATCTTCTAACTCGTCATCAGTTGATCTCGTATTTTCTGTAGTTTGAACACTTTCTGTGACAATTAGCTCAGATGCATCAACGCTGTTTATTCCCGAATCTTCAACCTCTTCGTAAGAAGTGCATTCTAAGATTCCTTCGGCGTTTTTATTAGATAAACCGTCAGGTTCGTCAGATGAACTCGAACAATCAACACTAGATACAACAGCAGAGCTGTCTTCTAAATCACTTGCTGAAGTGACAACTATCCGCACATCGATTCCACTAAAAACACTTTCAGCTTCAATACCCGTTACCAGCTTACTAGTTTCCTCTTCTACCTCAGACTTCTCGTGCTTAGGATTCTCAATGAAGCCGTCACTATTATTTGTATTAACAGATTCTTCATAAGTTACTTCAAAGTTACCATCATAATCTGATTCGTCATTGCTTGGTGTATCCACGTCATGAACAGAAGTATTATCAACACGTTCTTTCCCGTCCTCTTCAGTTTGCTTTGTACTCTTAGTCTTCAGGTTTTGTGTGTCATCATTGTTGACTATATCAGTTTCTTGTTGAACACCGTTTCCATGGTCTTTGTCAGTGATTACAGAGTCAGTTTCTAGTCGATCAACTTCGACAGGAACTTTATCATCCAACACTTCACTTTGCGTATCTTGACTACCTCCACTGATTGCAGGATTGATATCCTGGCCAGAACCTGCAAATATATTCAAAACTACTAGATTACATAAGAATATAAGAACACAGTTTCCCCTGTAATCTTTCTAAGAATCATTATTTCCTGCGTGACATTTGATTGCAAATATTAAAATGAGTAAGAAACCAATTCATTTGAGAGCTAAGTCTATAATCAACTATAAAACGATCGGTTCTATGTTTATTGTCGGACTTATCGGAAGTTTTCGCCGCGTATGCATTGTAACAATTGCATTGCATAATAATTTATGAGTTTAACGAATGTCCCTCAATTTAATATTCAAATGGTGAGACACAAGCGTACCTGAAGAAGACATATTAGATCCAAATAGCGAATCAATTAATCGTTCAGTTCGTATTTGTCCATGTTTATCTTCGTGTTTTCTGAGTGATCAATCTTAAACTGATTCTACATCTCAACATGCTTTCTGATTCCCGTCCAACAAACAATACAGTGTCTTTATTGGCAGTTGTAAATAGTACTTAAATCAACCATAAATTTCGAAAAACGAAATCAAATTTTATATCATTTTCCATTTGAAAATTTATCATGCCGTTTGTTGAACTTCTTGTCAGAAAATTCCACAGTCAATAACAACTCCCCATTCTTTAGAATGTATTTGAAAATTAATTAAAATGTTTGAAGCCAATTATAAATGGCGTCTTTTAGCATTGTTGCCAATAATCAATCAGTGGAGTTCATACAAAATACTGATCCTGGTATAAAGGTACATGTTGTACACAATCATTAGTTCTTTTGGTCTCGAGCTGTTCCTGTCGTCTGAAATATTTTACTACCGGGATTTTTAAACAAAATTAAGGAATATGGTAGTTTTGTGGTCAATTTGTTGTGGCTTGATTTAGAAGTAACAAGAGTTTTGTCAACGGGCGCCGGTGTACACCGGACGTTCGCCTGCTTTTATAATAGTCTGGCCTGATGATTTTGGCCAAACCTTGCGAAATACACGAGTTTGGTTTGTAACGTTGAACAATGATCAGACAGTCGATTGTGTTGTTTTTTATCACCTATACATGTTACAAGATTTTCAATTTTGAGATTTTTGTCAGAAAACCACCACAGGTAAAACTAGACCAACATCCCTGTTGTTGGCAAGGCGAGTGGTGTAACAGGTACAGCAAATCCATAAAGGGATAAAACTTTATCTTCATTTTGCATATTCAGACAGGCAAGTAATGGAACAATAGGGACTACATAGCAACAGTGTTTATTCCACTAGTTATATATATATTTGTTCAAGCCAAATCCGGTCCGCTTTAATAAATGTGTCCGCATTCGCTAAATTCGCCAATGGCGCGGTTTGTGCAGACATGGACGTGTAAGAGGACGCTGAAACATGGAATAGGACCAACACTCCCAACAGAATTCATCTGGATCGGTTTTTATGTATACGGCGCGGACATCGGACACGAACATAAACTATCAGCCATATAATGAAACAACGAAAGCAGTGAACGTAATTCAAAATGAAATAGAACACACCTATACATAATATTACTCCAAAATGCAATAAAGTAATAAGACACGCTTACAATAATAGTCTAATACATGAATGAATATACCCGCCATTATAGATTGCAGACATTCATTAAATTTTGACACTACCTTGGCATAAGTCCGAGTTCAGTGCAACCATTTTCATTTTCCATTCACAAAGTTGCATATATTAGACAAGATCATCAAAGACCAATGTAACTCCTACTGAAGGAGCCATAAAAGAAATGATTACAATGAATCATCGCGCAGAAAAGTATAGACTATTGATATATAGTAATGAAATAACAAATCTCAATAGTGGGTATCATATTGCGTCATTTGGGTGTAATCACATTACTGCGAAAATGGACCGAGTCTCTGAATGCGTGTTAATTTATGTATCATATCTAGTTATCATAATATACCTTTATAGAGTGTTATATTGTAAGTTAGACAGTGAAAAACTTACATGAATAAGACTGATTTATTGTCAGATATAGGCGCTGACCTAAAACAAAGGAGGGAATCTGTATGTGGCTGTGTGCAAATCAGAAAAAAACACCCGCCTATGAGATAGGACTTGTACAGATATAAAAACAGAATTGAAAGATAATGTCAAAGCCGTCTCTAACTGTATGAAATTGCATCTGTTTAGAAAATGCATGTACTTGAAAGCTCTTAGCAAGATATCTATTATCTGCGGTTAGTAGCAAGATAGTTTCAAGAATCGATTCTTGGAAAATCGGAATCATCACAGACAATGTCGACGTCATCCCGCGGGAGGGCGATACCTGATAATTAATTTTGTGGCAATGAATGACATATTATTTTCGCCGCACGAAGACAAAGCATGTGTAATGACCATGTGGAAAAATATTTCATGCAAATAAATGAATTATTGGCTTATGTTTATTTGATTGGGAGGTTGGCATTAAACTACAGTCGAACCCCGTTAACTCGAACTCGTTTGGCTCGAATTCCGCGTTGGCTCGTACTGGATGTAAAAGACCGATTTCTTTCTACTGGAGGTAAGCAAATCTCAACTTTCCCGAGGCTCGAGGTATTTTCGCGGGTCCCTGAGAGTTCGAGCCCACGGGGTCCGACTGTACATCATAGAAAACTCAATTATGACAACCAATAAAAACTGTGCAAAAGTTAAACAGATGTTACACATACCTTTTAATCAATTAGGCGTGTATTATGAAACCATAAAAGCAAAATCCTGATAATTCCAAGAACAGTTCCTTAATTCAACATGGTTTATTTTATTGTTGCATGAAAAGAGTCCCACCCGCGACCGTGCGATACATTGTAACAACTTTTCAATTATGTATATATTTTTCCCAAAGACTCGTATTTATGTAAGTTAACATACTGACATAGGGTATCTTTTGATCACCCGGGCCCTTCTTTTCATTATGCTCACTCGGATGGTCGTCACATTGTTCAAATATGCAACTGCCTATTAGCAATGCCACGCATGAAGGTTCAAGCAATTGATTTAACGGCTATTAGTGCGAACTATGAATAGTTCTATGACTAAAGCATGCAATTTGACACTGGTGTCGTTATAATCATGTCAAAAAGTGCACTTAAAAATCGTGTTTGTAGAAAAAGAATAAGAATAAAAAGAAGAAGAATGATGATGATGGCGACGCTGCTCCTGCTGCTGCCGATGCTGATGCTGATGATGATGATGATGATGATGATGATGATGATGAAAGTGATGATGACGATGACGACGATGACGACGACGGCGACGACGACGATGCTGATGCTGATGATGCTGTTGATGATGATGATGATGATGATGATGATGATGATGATGATGATGATGATGATGATGATGATGATGATGATGATGATGATGATGAAGAAAGACAGAGACTCACCTGACATAGCAGAGGCAACCTGGATGAAGGAAATCATTGAGACCTATTAAACCACTGAGCCTACATGTGGGTCTCCTGCAGACTTTCTATAATTAGCCAAAATCATTACTTTAAAAATGCACACTCCGTTGCACCATTTATCCATGACACTTAAAACTACTTCTCTAGCTGTCCAAACAACGTGAATAAATGAACTGTTGTCCTAAAATTTTGAATGTTAGATTCAAACACAAGTATGTCATATTTAGCTAAACTTTAAAGATAGACGTTGCATGTATTTTGAGCATGTCTGCAAATCCATAATCTGTTTTAAGCACTTCACGGTAACACAGCGATGTCAGCGAGAACGAATTAAACAACTGGGGTAATCGATCTTTATCAAATGATTGAAAATGAAATACATGCTGGAATGGGAAAATCTATTATTGGCATACCTTGTAAAATTGGAAAATATATATACAACGGCTTGTTGTACTTATAAAAGATAATAATCTTTACAAGGGATTGTATAAGAGAGTCAACAAATTACTTAATTGCTTTGGAAGTTATTGTTGTCGGGGTTTAAAGTCATTCTTTACAATGAAACGTTTACCATACAGAATAAATTAGAATACCATTTCAAACAAATGACTTAATACTAAGATGAAAATATCTTATGATGTAATTTGTTTAAGTGGTCAATCAGAGGTCTTTGACATATTTAAGTGTGGTCTGGTAAGAGAGAAATATGTTGCGGCCGTTTTTGATAGTATTGGTCAATTCTGACTTCAACAAAATGCGTTTAAGCAAAGTAAATCTTAATCCATGCTTCCAGAAAATACTGTGCTCTCATATAGACCATACAATCTGATGATTTGTGCATCTTCACATTTTCCACAATTCCTTGATTGTCTTTGATGCGGACCCATTGCTCTGTTTCAAGTATGGGCTTAATTGATACAGTTGCCTTTACGACCGACTTACTACATATACCAGTGCCCATGCAGTAGTATTGACTATTGGAAATTAATTGGATTTGATATATCAACGTTTTTGTCCTGACAGAGTTCACCAAAAGGTAAGCAATGTGGCATATGCGTTCATATTGAATCATCCTGGCAGTGTGTTATTTACGGTCGAGGTATAGAAGAAAACCAAGAGCCACACACACGGTTGTCAACGCTCGTCCGTTTTTCTCAGCTTAACACGGCGCATGGATGTATTTAAACATGCGGATATCGTCATTGTTAGCATGTGTATGAAGTTTCGTGCAATAAATACTAACCTGTGGTAGCCAGCCTACCGGGCTTGCACCTTAAGTCCTATAATCCCTAATTGTAACGACCACAGATCTATAATAAAGCTATCATTGTCCCAGACTTAGTTAGTGTTCAAGTGTATCATCTTATCTGTTAGAGGAAAGAGCAAATATGAAGGCCCATTTCGTGTCGCACTTATAGATACCCGTGTTTGAACAGTTCAAATGTTTGAAGAGATGAACTTGGTCGGATAGAAGGAAGAACATGGATACTTTTAGAAAGAACCGTTACATGTACAAATCGTCACCTTAATGCGAGAACTCAATATCTTCTTCTATATCTATATGCAGTTATTGAGTTATTGCAATAAGGTGACGACATGTAAGATACATAATCATAGACCGTCCGTCATCTTACGGTCCACCCGTGTTAGAAACACTCGTTGCCCAATCTCCTAGAGTTACGGCTGGGGTTACGATTAGTCCATTTTGACGATGTAAGGATGTAACATGTACTGTTTCCGTCCCTCTGTTGATTTCTGTATCACATTATATTGTATAAATGTATGTTCATACATACAATATATGATTTAATTAACCAAATCCATGCAAGACAATTACACCAAACTTTGTACACATGCTCACAATGACGATACCAACATGTTTCAATATATCTATGACCCGTAGTATACTGATAAAAACCAGACGAGCGTTGGTAACCGTCTGTGTGCTCTTGTGTTTTCTATACATCGACCAGAAAACGTAACACCTGGATGGTTCCAACCTCTGGGTATTCGTTTATTTAAAGTGGTATTAACAAAATAAAATAACATTAGTGAATGCAGATGTTGAGACTTGCCAGTAATCTTAATCGGACGTTAATCTAATTAATACCTCTGTAAACTTATACAACTAATCGGTTGTCTGGTATACTGTTTCAGCATAAGTTGGGTTAATTATTGAACAACTATAGTACCTCATCAAGTTGCAATACAATTAAGTTAACTTACAATTATTTCCATTACCATCCGAGTGGAAGTTCGAACATGACCAGTCCGTTGTTTAATATGCAATTGATATTATTCATAGTTTGTAAATGTGATCCATGTCAGAATATACTGTTTTAAGTTAAAACTTCCCAAATTTTGTTACAAAACGAAAGGAAAGGCTCCTATCAGAATATAAAACTTACCGCAAAACGTGTAGGCTCCAACTGTAATGTAACACTAAATTATTGAACTAATCTCCACTCGCTCGCGAGTCCACAATTCATCAACGCGGTTGATACATTCAGTATTGAACCCTGCCTTGTGTATGTCCAGGTGCACTTAATACCTAGAGGAAAATGTAAATCAAAGCCTTATTAATATTGTAGACTTGATCTCAACAATTCCAGACTTAAGCCCAAGTGGTCCGTCCGTCCACATGTTAAAGCAGTGAACCACGGGCAAGTCTACATTTGTACGTATAGACTTATCTCGTTAACAATCATGCACAGCGCAAACACAACAGGCCAACGAGCTGGGCTCACCTTTTTGATTAAATGAATACTTGATCTTATTAATAAACATAGATGACAAAGAATTGTAAGGAATTATTGAGACTGTGAAATAGAAGTCATGTTTGTACTTCGACGATTTAGTTTATCGATTCCTGTGAACGAGACTAAAGAACAGGTATCCCGAGATTAGGAATTCCGACTACTGAATTAATCACACTAAAACAGAACCCGAAGCTTGAGGACATTTGTAAACCGCATTTTATTCAAAGGACGCCAGTCCATTCCTGATATCATGCAAATACGCAGCTATACAACGCACCTTGTATTGCATTCATCGCATCGCACGTTGGGATTAGCATTGTATTTAATTTTCAATTTTCTTTTTACTTGATTAAACATTTGCATTTGTTAATACAACTGTATGTTTTGAAGATCATTGTTTTTTATGAATGTCTTTCGTTCAATTGATAATATGTCTATTTATTTTATTAATGTAAATGTCATATATCTGTCTTATCTCGTACAGTATGCATATAATACGAGTTTATGTGTCTCAATAATTTGTATTCCTTTTCTAGGGGTTACACAGCTGGAGCCTTATTCATAAAGCATCTTAGTGACGAGTTTTTCCAAATTGAATCTGAAGAAAATAAACTTTACACCAATAACATAAACAAGAGTGCCGAGATGGCCCTATATCGCTAACCTCAGTAAAACTATACTGTGCTACAGACTTGTTGATAAATAAAGGGCAATAACAGAGATTTGGCTTCTCTGATGTTTTATACCCTTTCACATTCTCACCAAATTTTGTGATGATTGGACAAATGCTTAAAAAGTTATTGATAGGACAAGAGCAATTTTACGTAATTTCTATGATTACAGCGCAATAACTCTCGGATAACTACAGCAATTTTGCTAATCATCAAACACGTTAATACACATTCTGACCAAATTTGGTCATGATTGGACAAAGGGTTCTAAAGTAATTGATCGGACTACATACTGGATGGTACCTGTCTGCCCTTCCATACACCATAGGTGGAACTATTATATGTCCAGTGTTTTAAACACATGACAAATATGTATTTGTTTATAAAGATACAGAGGGCAATAACCGTCTTACAATTTCCAAGATATTTGGGCTGAAAATGTTACGTCTAGGGTGTTAACAAGGTATTTCCATATTTGGGCTCTGTGACCTAGTTTTGACCCCAGATGACCCACAATCGAACGTGAGCTAGACATCATCGAAACAGCCTTTAAGACAAATTTCCAGGATATTTGGGCTGAAAATGTTACCTCTTGAGTGTTAACAAGGTTTTTCCATATTTGGGCTGTGACCTAGTTTTTGACACCAGATGACCCATATTCGAACTAGAGCTAGAAATCATCAAAACAACCTTTCTGACATGTATCCAGGATATTTGGGCTAAAAATGTAACTTCTAAAGTGTTAACAAGGTTTTTTCCATATTTGGGCTCTGTGACCTAGTTTTTTACTCCAGATGTCCCATATTCGAACTTGAGCTAGAAATCAACGAATCAATCTTTCTGACAAATTTCCAGGACATTTGGGCTGAAAATGTTACCTCTAGATTGTTAACAATGTTTTTCCATATTTGGGCTCTGTGACCTAGTTTTTGACCCCAGATGACCCATATTCGAACTGGTCTGACTTATTACTGGGACAAACATCCTGACCAAAGTTTGTGACAATTGAGGCAAAAATGTGACCACTAGAGTGTTAACAAACTAAGGACGGACGACAGACGACGGACAATCATCGATCCTAATAGCTCACCCTTAGCCTACGGCTAAGGTGAGCTAAAAGGTCAGAACAGGGTACAAATTATAATAACATATGAATCAAGTTGATGAAAAATAAAGGTGTTTTTTTTAAATAAAGAACTGGTAAGCTTAAAACTGGTAATCTTTCACCAAGTTGAACATTTGCACTTAAATTTTCATGGATAAGGGCCCTTTACATAATGTTGAAAAAGTTGGTTAAAAAGGCTCTGCCAGCTGGTGTTTCTGGCCTTACTAACTTGAAATATATCTCTTATCTTACTACATTGCCAAATGCATACTGGGAAATATTTACCAGGTTTTCCCTTTCGGGGGGGGGGGGGGGGGCACATAATCAAGTACAACAATTTCATATGGTCGTTTTGGATTTATTACAAGTATATTTGAAACAAGTTATATAACAGATATGCATTAAAATAAAAATTATTTACATACATAACAGAAATCCACATAACTTTGTATGAATATAATTATTATTCACGAATGCACCAATGGAAAGGTTCCAAAATTTACAGATATTCCAAAAGACAGTAAGCTAATTTAGAATGTTTTCCACCTATGGCAATTCTAAGTTTACAATAGCTATCAGCAAAGAGAAAAATAAACACAGCAAGTAAACCCATTTGCGTTCATTTGAGATACATACTAGCTCAGCGTAAGACTGACACAACTCCATAATGAAATAGGAGTTACGTCCATCATGTGCTGAGCCCTGACATATACTTTCCAAGACAAAACAGACCTACCTAGCTGCCAGAGGCTTCACAGAAAGCGGCTTATCAGTTCTACATGAAAGCAGTAATTTCACACGGCACATGTTCAGTAATTTGACATAAGGGCCATAACTAAAAATACACAGCTTGCCATTTTGTTATAATCTCTCCAGTATGGCATACTTAATTTCCATAGCATCTAAAATCATAATAAAATGTATCGCAGCAGCATTAAGCAGTAGGACTAAACTTACAACATGAAGATAAAGATTAGTAAAGATGAAAGGCAAGAGAACCTATTAAAGATATACTAGTAGATCACCTCCCAAATAATGCCATATTATATCCATAATGTGCAACTGCAATGATTAAAATGGTTACATTCTACCATTACATATTGTGTACACCAAAATTATTTGTCATAACGATAATATATGCTAGAATTCTGTGTATTGAATGTGTAGCCTGTCAGTGGACCCATCATTATTTTCTAGGAAAGATTACCATGACCTTGACCCCAAACTCAATAGAAGTCATCTCCTGACCACGGCCAATGAGCTAACCAAGTTTGAAGACTTCACATTAGAAGTTAAAAGTTACTGGGGCCAATGGTGCGAACAATGAATCCCTATATGTGTGCCATGCTTTGCAGGCGACACAAAAACAAAACACTTCGAAACTTGTATAATGGTATATGATAAAATATTATATAATAGGTTTGATCTTCATGCCTTTATTACTTGTAACATAATTGTTACCTTTAAAACATTGTATAAATGTGTAGCACACAGTTATGTAGTACACAGTTATGTAGTACACAGTGACGTCTGGGTTATTGCTTGGGCAATCTCATATATAGATATATATAAATATATGTTTATACCGTACATCTCATATATATACCGTACACATTAATAATAAAATAGATCCTTATCTTCAAATACGATTATTCCAATCATTAAAACCCCATATCAACATGACAAGCATATGGGGAATGTTCCATGAACAGGATCACACATAAATCAAATCTTCTTGGAAGACAACACATATTCCACTTATATGGGTTAATATTTAAATGCATCAAGATTACTAGCTTCGTACATGTTTATGTAGGGGTATTCCATTATTACCAACCATGCTAATCAAAGCAACAACATCCACCACATGTTTCAACTTGTATCAAACATCTTTTAACTGTTAACTCCATGACTCATGTTTATTTATTGACTGTATATTGACTGTCTACTTTATAAAGTATCTTTGAACTTGAATTAGAATTAACAAACATTTGCTGAAATGTAATTAAAGAACGGGCCATACTCTATGGAGGAACATGTTATCAATCTACCAGAAAACATGTACACACCTTAAAGGAACTCGGTCATGTTTTGGTACCAAGAGACACTCGGAAGATATTGAACTGAAACTGTTGATGTTACCATATTTTTGTTGTACACTCATTGATAACATTTCCACAGTATTATTAAGACACATTAGTCCTAACCGATGACAAAATCAAGATATAGATACTTGGGAGTACACTACAGACATGTATCATAAATAACTAGGCCAATATAATCCATAATTACATCTGTTTGATTTTCATTTTAACAGGGGTACACCATTCCTTGTACTATACACATTTTATGAGATAGATGCAATACTATGAACATGCAGATTACAATAAGTAACAAGAATAAAATTCATTTCATTCGGAGAGCCAGGACAGAAATTTAAATGACATAATTTGAAAACATTGAAACAAACACAGACACTAAGACTGACTTAAATGCACACAATTTTCATTCGTATTGAATGAACATTTTTGAACAAGTAAATGGTAATAGATCATATTTGACGAGAAATAAAATGTTGATAAATTATTGTTTGTTTCACATACTGAGGAATCAAAGTTTTTGATAATCAAGAAATTTCATCCAAAATTACACATTTCATTCAAATAAGTCTAAAAAGTATTGAATAATAATGAAGAAATTGTGAAAAACATTGGTTCAACAGTATCTGACACACACAATTAGTAATCATGCAATAAAAACAACTGACATTATACATGTGATCACACGAAGGAGGCAGCTTAAAGCACACACTTTATTGAAGATACGAGTGACACTACAATAATGACTAATTGTCAGCACAGTAATATTTGTGAAGAGTATATTGCAATCTATCCCAGGGTCCATCTCCCTATATACACACACCGTGCACAACAGCGCCAGGGCAAACACTGACTACTACCGTGGAAACACAGACTATTTTGCCAGCTTATACACACCCTAACATCGAACATGTGATCATAAATTTCAAATGGAAATAATAAGTTTGAAGCAATTATATAATTGGTCTATTTCATAGAGCAGTATCAATCAAGATGATGATGTTGAAAAGAAAATATTTGGCAGTTAATACATATAGTTAACATTTTGTACTATGATTTAATCTGCAATCAGTCTGTATCTGCAATGTAAGGGAAATAACCAGACTTTATGCAACAATGCAGGGGAGGCAACCAGCAAGTTGAGCAATAAGCCCTGATCCTCACATTACCACACACCCGTAAACCATGGTTTGTATGCCCATGACCTTACTATATTGCTTTAAAATCCTAACAAGCCGGACAATCCAAAATTAAAATTAAATCATCTTACAACTGCTTGGGTTAATTTCACCCACTAGGTGACCAAAAATGAAATGTCCCAATTTTTGTTTTTGCCCGTTGTTAACGTCTGAAAGAGTAAGCTTTCATGAGTTATGGTGCGTATGATAGCTGGAGAAGGGGCGCAGATGTTCCAGCTGTATCTCCAGGGCAATTCTCTGTTCCATGACCTCCTGTAACTCCTGGTTCAGCTCAGAGTTGAGCCTGGACAACGTTGAGTTTCGCTCCTTGTGTGTTCGTATCGCCATCTGTAACTCTTTCTTATCTCGACTGGCTTGTCTGTGTATTAGAAAATATCACCAAAGTTTATTCTGGTTACAAACTAAATCTTGTAAATAAGACAAAGTTACTTGTAAGATGTACCTGCAAATCATCTCAGGGATAAATGTTGCAATTTCACTGCTAGTCATTTCATGAATGTCAATTACTGATTAAATCTAGTCTGTCCTTTGATATTTATAGTATTCAAAAGGCAACTGCATTTTTTTTATCCAAGGCTTTAATCTTAAAATTGTTCCCCCATCCAAAGTGAATGTTGGAATAAATAACCTTAAAACATATATCCGGTAGATTCATCATCACCCTATAAGAAGGCTTAGTATTCTCATACAATTCTTAGACTTTAGGCTATACATGTAGGTATCTAACCTCTGTGCAGCCAGTATGAACTCTGTCTGTCTCTCAGCCGATCCATCCTGGAAGTCTGGGCCTAGCAGGTCCCATGCCACTGCAGTCTGGAACATCAAACACAAGTTAACACAGGTGGTAGCTAAGGCTTGTCTGCTATTCTCAGTTGGCAAAGGGGCAATTGAAGGAGGTATGGGAAGGGAGGTGTTAAGAGTTTTTGAGGTCTGTGCTTGCCTTTTGTCTGCATTATGGCTTGACCTGACTGCATCTGCCATGCAGTTTAAACAGGAATTTAGAAAGTAAAAGCCCCAAAACAGGGTTGTCAGCCCAATTTAAATGGTGATCGACCAGGCTCTGTGCATGTTACCCTGATACGATTTCAAGGAATCACTCAAAAGGAGAAGGGAAGTACCAGTATGTACATTTATACATATTGTCATTTGAAACGTGTACCAACTTCTATGTGAGTACCTTCAAGTTTAATCATAAATCCCACAATACCTCAGTTTCAATTTGAACAAAAGAGCATCAAGTCATGTAATACATAAGCCTCATATACGGTAATTCCTTCCTTATTCTGGCAGTACTAAGCAAAACAAAAACTCGCTCCGCTTACCTTTAAGTCTGCACCCCCATCTGTAATACAAAGTATGCGTTCATTAACTTATAGACAGAATCAATACTTGTGATTGGTAAGGTATATAATACAAGCCATAGAAGCACACTTTCTGTGATAATCAATCTACATGGATGCACAATATTTCAAACATATTGACTTTGCTGTCTCATCATCACTGGTATGGCAAAGGTACATTTTGGATCTTGAAAATATGCCAAATGTAATAGTAAATAAAAAAAAGTAATGATATGATATTTGTGTAAATCTACAACTGGCTCTACAAGTTGAGAAATAACTCACCTCCGCCATCATAACCAGCCTGCAAAGATAGAGAGAACAATAATGAGAATTGCCTAATTATTAAAATCCTACCAGAAGATTAGCTTTGATACACAGTTCAATCCCATCCATTTTTCTTGACCATATTTCACAGAGGAAATCAAAACTTGTGTTACTCACATAATATCACAATGTTACATGCATCAATTGCACAGACAAACAGGATAAAAATGAGACAGAGTATCCTAATCAAGTGATTAGTTTTAATGATTTTGAATAAACTACATTTGGGAAGACAGCTGAAAGCTGACATGAATCGCTCTCCAGTTGGCAGGGAACCAGTACTGGTACCCTTTTTGAGAGGTCTTGACCTTGGCTGGGGGCAATCACCCAAACCACTAGACCACTCTCACCCTGGTAGGGATCAAACCCACATCCTCTTGGGTGTGGCTGACACCTATACCACTAAACCACTCTCACCCTGGTAGGGATCAAACCCACATCCTCTTGGGTGTGGCAGACATCTATACCACTAGACCGCTCTCACCCTGGTAGGGATCAAACCCACATCCTCTTGGGTGTGGCAGACACCTATACCACTAGACCGCTCTCACCCTGGTAGGGATCAAACCCACATCCTCTTGGGTGTGGCAGACACCTAGACCACCCTCACCCTGGTAGGGATCAAACCCACATCCTCTTGGGTGTGGCAGACACCGAAACTTCTAGACCACTCTCACCCTGGTAGGGATCAAACCCACATCCTCTTGGGTGTGGCAGACACCTAGACCACCCTCACCCTGGTAGGGATCAAACCCACATCCTCTTGGGTGTGGCAGACACCTAAACCACTAGACCACTCTCAACCTGACATGGATCAAACCCACATCCTCTTGGGTGTGGCGGACACCTAGACCACTCTCAGCCTGGTAGGGATCAAACCCACATCCTCTTGGGTGCGGTAGACACCTAAACCACTAGACCACTCTCAGCCTGGTAGGGATCAAACCCACATCCTCTTGGGTGTGGCAGACACCTAAACCACTAGACCACTCTCACCCTGGTAGGGATCAAGCCCACATCCTCTTGGGTGTGGCAGATACTTATACCACTAGACCACTCTCACCCTCGTAGGGATCAAACCCACATCCTCTTGGGTGTGGCAGGTACCTATACCACTAGACCACTCTCACCCTGACAGGGATCAAACCCACATCCTCTTGGGTGTGGCGGACACCTAGACCACTCTCACCTTGGTAGGGATCAAACCAACATCCTCTTGGGTGTGGCAGACACCTATACCACTAGACCACTCTCACCCTGATAGGGATCAAACCCACATCCTCGTGGGTGTGGCAGACACCTATATCACTAGACCACTCTCACCGGACACCCTGGTAGGGATCAAACCCACATCCTCTTGGGTGTGGCAGACACCTATACAACTAGACAACTCTCACCCTGGTAGGAATGGAACCCACATCCTCTTGGGTGGGGCAGACACCTATACCACTAGACCACTTTACCCTGGAAGGCACCAAACCCACATCCTCTTGGGTGTGGTGGACACCATTACCACTTTCACCCTGGTAGGGAAGGAACCCACATCCTTTTGGGTGTGGCGGATACCTATACCACTAGACCACTCTAACCCAGGAAGGGATGGAACCCACATCTTTTTGGGTGTGGCGGACACCTTTACCACTAGACCACTCTCACCCTGGTAGGGATGGAACCCACATCCTCTTGGGTTGGATGGACACCTATACCACTAGACCACTCTAACCCTGGTAGGGATGGAACCCACATCCTCTTTGGTGTGGTGGACACCTATACCACTAGACCACTCTAACCCTGGTAGGGATGGAACCCACATCCTCTTTGGTGTGGTGGACACCTATACCACTAGACCACTCTAACCCTGGTAGGGATGGAACCCACATCCTCTTGGGTGTGGTGGACACCTATACCACTAGACCACTCTAACCCTGGTAGGGATGGAACCCACATCCTCTTTGGTGTGGTGGACACCTATACCACTAGACCACTCTAACCCTGGTAGGGATGGAACCCACAACCTCTATGGTGGGGCGGGGCGGACACCTATACCACTAGACCACTCTAACCCTGGTAGGGATGGAACCCACATCCTCTTTGGTGTGGTGGACACCTATACCACTAGACCACTCTAACCCTGGTAGGGATGGAACCCACATCCTCTTGGGTGTGGTGGACACCTATACCACTAGACCACTCTAACCCTGGTAGGGATGGAACCCACAACCTCTATGGTGGGGCGGGGCGGACACCTATACCACTCTCACACTGGTAGGAATTGAACCCACAACCTCTTGGGTGGGGGATGACACCTATACCACTTGACCACTCTCATTGAGGTAGGGACCGAACACATGATGTTTTGGGTGGGTAATGACACATATAATCATTCCACTTGACCACTCTCACTGAGGTAGGGACCGAACATATGATGTTTTGGGTGGGTAATGACACCTATAATTATACCACTAGACCACTCTCACTGAGGTAGGGACCGAACACATGATGTTTTGAGTGGGTAATGACACCTATACCACTAGACCACTCTCACTGAGGTAGGGACCGAACACATGATGTTTTGGGTGGGTAATGACACCTATACCACTAGACCACTCTCACTGAGGTAGGGACCGAACACATGATGTTTTGGGTGGGTAATGACACCTTTACCACTAGACCACTCTCACTGAGGTAGGGACCGAACACATGATGTTTTGGGTGGGTAATGACACCTATAATTATACCACTAGACCACTCTCACTGAGGTAGGGACCGAACACATGATGTTTTGGGTGGGTAATGACACCTATAATTATTCCACTTGACCACTCTCACTGAGGTAGGGACCGAACACATGATGTTTTGGGTGGGTAATGACACCTATAATTATACCACTAGACCACTCTCACTGAGGTAGGGACCGAACACATGATGTTTTGGGTGGGTAATGACACCTATAATTATACCACTAGACCACTCTCACTGAGGTAGGGACCGAACACATGATGTTTTGGGTGGGTAATGACACCTATACCACTAGACCACTCTCACTGAGGTAGGGACCGAACACATGATGTTTTGGGTGGGTAATGACACCTATACCACTAGACCACTCTCACTGTGGTAGGGACCGAACACATGATGTTTTGGGTGGGTAATGACACATATACCACTAGACCACTCTCACTGAGGTAGGGACCGAACACATGATGTTTTGGGTGGGTAATGACACCTATAATTATACCACTAGACCACTCTCACTGAGGTAGGGACCGAACACATGATGTTTTGGGTGGGTAATGACACCTATACCACTAGACCACTCTCACTGAGGTAGGGACCGAACACATGATGTTTTGGGTGGGTAATGACACCTATACCACTAGACCACTCTCACTGAGGTAGGGACCAAACACATGATGTTTTGGGTGGGTAATGACACCTATACCACTAGACCACTCTCACTGAGGTAGGGATTGAACACATGATGTTTTGGGTGGGTAATGACACCTATACCACTAGACCACTCTCACTGTGGTAGGGACCGAACACATGATGTTTTGGGTGGTTAATGACACCTATAATTATACCACAAGACCACTCTCACTGAGGTAGGGACCGAACACATGATGTTTTGGGTGGGTAATGACACATATAATTATACCACAAGACCACTCTCACTGAGGTAGGGACCGAACACATGTTTTGGGTGGGTAATGACACATATAATTATACCACAAGACCACTCTCACTGAGGTAGGGACCGAACACATGATGTTTTGGGTGGGTAATGACACCTATAATTATACCACTAGACCACTCTCACTGTGGTAGGGACCGAACACATGATGTTTTGGGTGGGTAATGACACCTATAATTATTCCACTAGACCACTCTCACTGAGGTAGGGACCGAACACATGATGTTTTGAGTGGGTAATGACACCTATAATTATACCACTAGACCACTCTCACTCAGGTAGGGACCGAACACATGATGTTTTGGGTGGGTAATGACACCTATAATTATACCACAAGACCACTCTCACTGAGGTAGGGACCGAACACATGATGTTTTGGGTGGGTAATGACACCTATAATTATACCACTAGACCACTCTCACTGTGGTAGGGACCGAACACATGATGTTTTGGGTGGGTAATGACACCTATAATTATACCACTAGACCACTCTCACTGTGGTAGGGACCAAACACATGTTTTGGGTGGGCATCAAACCCACAACCTCTTGAGTGTGGCGGACACCTTAAACATTAGACCACTCTCAACCTAGTAGGCATCAAACCCACAACCTCTTGAGTGGGGGCGGACACCTATTCCATTAGACCACTCTCATCCTGATAAGGATAGAACCCATGATGTCTCGGGTTCAGGCGTACACATATACTAGACCACTCTCACCCTGGGATCAAACCCACGATGTCTTGGAAACAGAGGTGGACACCTATACCACTAGATCACTCTCTCCCCGGCGTGAACCTTTACAGATAGACAACTGTAACCCTAACCCTCATAACCAAGTCACATTGAAGTACACAAAGTGTCTCAAAACAGAGCAGAGTAAGCATATATGCAATCACAAACAAATCCTTTAATTCCCCAAATTTTTCATAAAAAAGTATCCTTAACAAGCTCAGTGTACCTTGTTCCGTTCCTGTGAGTGAGTGTGATCATGCTGATTGGGGTGTATGGCAGTGATGGTGGGTGCAGCGCTCGAGCCCGGGGGCACGTTAGTGGAGCCCGGTTGGATGTTGAGCACCTCCTGGGACTGCACAGGCTCCAGGTGCTTCAGGTGGGCCAGCTTCTGGGCTCCAGGGGCCTGTCAGGAATGTGTCAGTGGGTGTGAGAGGTTTGTTGTAAAGTGGCAAATAAGCATCACAAAATCATATTCCATTCATATTCTTCAAAAGTGATATGTTGTGTTATTAAAGGTAAGTGTACCTATACACTTAAGGTCATTAACTCATGGACAGTGTCATCACACTACAGGGAAAGGCATTTGTTTATGGTTTAAACTTTTAAATAACAACTTGATCATGATTATGATGACATTTAAATCATGGCATTGTGTCAACTTTGAATTATGTGCGACAAACAACTTCTCTAGTTAGCTTTTCCAAGGCAGCACCAGTTACTCACCTCCTTGGCGGATACTCGAGGGGGTACAGCAGGCGGGGCTGAGAGACAGAAAGCATTGCTTATAAATGTATTGGCATGGTTATGTACATCTCATTTCTCCAGGAATGCAGTCATAATTTTCCTTAACAACAGGTTATGGACATGTAAATAATCATTCTGTAATTACCTGCTATCATTGTAAACACTGTGTCAGCTAGATTCTTGGTTAGAAAATAGGACAGTTATTTCTCAATAGAATCTTGTTTCTAATGTACAGTACATCGTTACTAAAGTATTACTGCCAAGATCATTCAATAATCACTGTGCAGTTTAAAATAGATTTACATTTTTCAAGAGTAGTAAATATTATTCAAGCCACAAAAAACGTGTCTACCATGTTACCTTTGTAGTCTACGGACATGCTACGATTTTGAGGTCTGGGTGGGGGGACGGGCGGTTCAGTGTCCACACTAGTAGTGACTGTAAACCGGTCCTCGTTGTGACTAGAGAGGGGAACTGGGGGCAGGATGTGGCCCGGCATAGCACCTGGAACTGTCCATACAATGAAAGAATGATAAAACTGTACATTCAACAACACATGACAGATATCTGAACATGTATGCCAAGAGATAACACAACAAAACTATAAATGCAACTGTGTTCTAAGACTTCATTCAATATTGACCCTTACAGTATGTTTATATTTTTAAACCTACAATGTTTGCATTTGTTTCACTGCAGAGAGGCATATGTGTGTCTGTTGCCTTCATTACATTTATGTGAACATCCTCATGACCATAAATTGAAGACAACTTACATGCACTTTATAAAATTATTTATGTTGTGTTTTTAAAAAACAAACATTTTGACCATCTGACCACTATTGAATATCAGTCAGCCAAGTAAAGCTAGTTACTAGTTCAATTCTGTACAAATCATGGAGCACATCTAGACGTATATCAGAAAATAGTTATGTATTATTCTTCATCGTTTCTACTCTTTACTTTCTGAAATATGCAAATCATTCCAGGACATGTGTTGTTATTTCTCATGTTATCAAATACAAACAACAGAGAATACTGCAGACTTCAGATGGACACAGTTCTGGTATTTATTAGCCGTGTTGTTTTGAGTCAAATAGGCGCACAAATTCATTCATAAAATATAACACAGTAATACATTTAGAACTTGTACAAGAATAACATCTTTATACCACCTTTAATCAAGTATTTTTATGATTGAAGCTTAGCTTGGGAAAATGACTAATGATCAAATTAAAACATTTTTTGCTCGTCTTTTTGCTAAAAGCATGTCTTTCCTTAAACAATTTCATACAGACAAGCTTGTTTAGGAGCGAAAAACAACAAAATAACATTTTAAAGCAGGCAAGTAAAATGTTCACACAAAGCTCAAAAACAAAATAGAGCATGCAACATGCATCAAGGTGCCACCACCAGTGCTGCCAGTTTGGTCATGACAAAGTTATGGCCTACCCTATCCTGCCTATCCTGAAAACACAATGTTGAATGGATACTGACTGTTCATATTTTACCTTAACATGCAAGCTGGAAGACATTCATTCCATAGCACTGCTCACTACATTCTAGAATATTGATCATGTAATGCTGATCTAAAGTGCAAGGCTGGTATCGTCTCTTTTCAAACACTAACACTACAAATGAGCCACATCCTGCAATTTTGGGTCAATTTTACATAAAATGAAAGACAAATTTGTTCAAAAAAACATTCACTTAATTACTAGTGATACTATTGGTTCAAAAAGCACGCCTGCAGACCCCAATATTTTGACATCATTACAGTAATCTATCAAAGATAATTTTGCATGTCAAGAAGTACTATTTTGCAGGAAGCAGCTCGAATGTATTCATATCATCACTTCTATAGAGAGCAAGCGGCTGGCTGATGTGTGTGGAGGATCTCTACCTGTGTTCCTCTTAACCAGGGGTCTTGGACGGCTGTGTACAGTGGGATCTATGATATTTGTGTCCGCCATAGTGGCAGTGTTAGCGCGGAGCTTTGTCACGCCTGGCTGGTCAGACTCGGGGAGGGTGAGGTCCCTACTTTCTGGACTCTGTGGACCTGGCTCTGTCAGGGGATAACATAACAGCATAAACAGCATGCAACAGGCTAGAACAGAGTCCCTGCAAGGTCGTCACAGTGTACATGCAGTCTAATAAGCTTAATAAAGAACTTGCCCATTGCAGTTCATCAATGACAACTTGTAATGCAGAATTATTTGTATTCTCAATATTAGGGTGACAAAGTAGAAGTCTGCAATGCTTTTGTACAGTAATTATATCATACTGAAGTCTCGAATTTGCTGCTTTAATCTAATCTGGTTGGTGTTATAAATAACACCATGGCATTCTAAGTAGACTGTATCTCAAGCCCATTACTGCCATCTGAATTGTTTTGGAATTATTTTCTTTACTCATATGAATTCATTTGGTATTGAAGTACTGAAATCCATAGATTTATAGGCAAGAAAACGAATGTGGTTTCTATTTGAAACTGATGACGACTGTTGCCCTTGTAAGGTCTCTCCTCCAAACACTACACACAGATAACAAGTGCTGTAATATCGTGTTTTATGCAGAGTTCACAATTCGCAGATTCATATCAGATGCAGCAGTCTAAATAATAACATGCGATTTTGTACCAATATGATGTGAACTTTCCTGGTCATTTGTTTAAGACAATATATAACCTATATTATGACAAACTGGTGAAACCACAGCGATATCATCAGCTGTATGAGAAAGCTTATCTTGACCAGTCATTAATTCTGAACATTTTCAAAGAGTCTTAAGAAATATAAATTTGGAATTAATTTATTACATCTTTTTATGACTTCATTATAATTTGAATGTGCGAAGTTACAACCACCGTGAAAGAAAAAGCTTGTATTCATTTGGCGGTGATAAAAAATTAGACTTCCACAAAAATATACGATATCACAGTACATGTATTTGTATGGTGTAAAACAAAAAAACAACAAAAAGGCAACAAATAATCTGTTTAAGCTAACGATAAAAATAACAATATATAGAGAGTGGCACAAGAATGACAGGAATAATGAAGCTGTCTGGGTAACAAAACCAGGGGCGCTGCAAGATGATCATCAACGCTAAGTGCTTTTTTTTCAGTCAAACTTCCGACATAATTTGACAGTTATCAAAGGCAGATATTTGGGCCTTCCATTGCTAAACATGTGCCTATTGTCTCTGGCAATATGTTTACAAAGTTTTATTTGAATATCTTGAATTTTTTTTTGAGTTATGGTGAAGTTTAAAGATTTAGCACCTTGACAACACAACCACTGATGACAGAAAGGCTAGCACATAATCTCAGGTTTTTTTCTAAAATAGACAAGAGTTTTTGTTTATACAATGAACATACTGTAATTACCCAAGCACCAATTTTATAGAATTGAACAAAATAACAACAGCTATAACACTATACTAAACAACAGTTATCTCCACTTAAGCGTGTCAATATAGTTTGGGTATACAAGGTAAATGAACACTAAAGGCTAAGAGTATTTACAGTTTTTAACTAAGTCTAAAATTGTTTGTTTTTTAATATCTATAAAGACGTACTGATGAGACTTCTAATATGTAATAGGTATTTGTAATAATATACAAGTAGCTAAGTCTAGCTTTACCTGATTGGCATTTAAGTAAGATTTGTACAAGCACATCAGAAACGTATGCCAACAGCCCTCTGTTTTTCAATGGGCATTACCCAACAAAGATTCTAGCCAGAGTTGTGGAACGTGATACACTTATACAGTATGTATATTGCCATAGTAATCAAGTGGAAATCGTGGACAAAGTCTCATGTTAATATATTTTATAGATTTTAAGTAATGGCCGATAATGAAGTTATTGCAGACTATGCTATCACTCACAACGCCAAGGCTATGATCATAACTAGACATTTTATTATGAAAATAATTCAGACCTTTTTGCTTGAGGTATATTACTGCAATTTCTTTCTTGATCAGTTATACTGATATATTTAAAGCGATAGTAACAGTATTATAAAAGCTTAATAGATTCAAGTTAGCAAATATTGAATACAACAGATTTATTCATATTTCTACAAGTTCTAGATACTTAAATGTGGCCATACCTTTGCTAGCTAAAACAATCAATAAAATAAAACCTTTAAAACACATAAACAAAATAATTTACATCCACGTTCCCAGCAGCTGTCACAATATTTTCACCATGCCTCACACAAGATGCACCATTCCTGTCTATCCATCCCGATCCAATGATGCATCATTTACAGGCAAACACATAAAGATCTAAGATTCTTTTAGTTACAATCTCATCTACCATTATGTAAATATCCCATGTCCAAGTCGCATGCAGCCATGCTTAACTAAAGAATGAACTGAAAACTTGGAGTGAAGTGAATAATTAACAAGAGAAATTGTTTATGACCTCTCAACATGGTATGATCAAAATCAATATTACATTTTCCAAACAAAGAACTGTAAACTGTGTGTGCCCTCTCTCATGGCTTATCCAGATCATTAGTTTTATTTAGAACAGTCAGAAAAAAATGCATGTTGTCTATTGAATGGTTATAAATATATCTGTATTAATAAAATTGATATTGTAAACTAAAGAGTTCAATCTTTACACATGAACACATGGTTACCTTAACATTTTTAACATACTGGCTTTCAATACCTGAGGGCCGTTTAAGATCTTGGACGATTTTAGACGTAAATTGCAATTATCTTAGTGCCATAGTTTCATTATTTTGGTACATGAGTGAATTGAACTATAGTTAACACAAAGTTGAGGAAATATTCTTTTACATGTATTGCCATTTGTGATGTTTATACATGAGATTTAAGATAATTGAAGTTACGACTAAAACCCTATTGGAATGGCTCTGTGTAGAACAGTCTTACAAGAGCTGTCTAACTTGAGCCCAGATTAAAGCCTATTGATTATCACCCAATCCAGCAAGCCATGAGACAGGGCACTGTTGTTGTTTACCACAAGCTACATGATTAAACAATGTTAGTTTAAAGCTGGGTACATGTCCATCACCCAGGGTTAGTCTACCTGAAAACGCCCTACCCCTTTCTGGCCGAACCTCAGGCATTTCATTCAACATGTCCGGAGAGAGACGCACAGCTTTTGGCTGAACTATATGGGCCTCCTGAAACATCACAAGATGTTTACTCTGAAGGTTCATTAAAACATATTTTAATAAGATTGCTGTGGAGTGAATCCAATTTTTGTTCGATATTTTCGGTTTATAACATTTTATATTAAATTATCAAATCCCGGCATATGGGCCCTGTTATAAATGTGTGCATTGTCTCTGGCAAGATATGTACTATTAAAGTTTTATTTCAATATCTTGAATGTTTTTTTGAAGAGAATTTTTTTGTACAAAGATGCCAAATGCGAAGATAACTGTACAGTTGCTTATGTACTCCAAAACTGATGTTTCCCGGCTGCACATTGTCTCAACATAGTGAACATTTGTTACAGGTTATTTCAAATCCTTAAGAGGTTCAAGAGATATGGAGTGGACAGAAAATGTAGTCATATGACCTTTGACCACTGTCTGTCACCTTTACCTTGAACCTATCTCCTTGATGGTGAACATTTGTATCAGTTATTTCAAAATCCTTCAAGAGGTTTAAGAGATATGGAGTGGACAGAAAATGTAGTCATATGACCTTTGACCACTGTCTGTCACCTTTACCTTGAACCTATCTCCTTGATGGTGAACATTTGTATCGAGTTATTTCAAAATCCTTCAAGAGGTTTAAGAGATATTGAGCTGGCACAATTTGTGACCGACAGACGAACAGACTTATTACCTTAAGAAAAGCAAAGCTAAAAATCATTCCTAGAAGAGATTCTGTAAACATAATTCCTTTAAAATGAAAAACGACAATATTATATTGATAAGGAACCTCATTTCTTTTCTTTGCCTGTCGTGGCAGACAGCTGGAAGCTTAAAAAACCCATAAAGCAGTGCCTTATGTCACATGAGATACATGTATATTGTCAATAACATTGTCAACAACAGTAGTAACTAAATATCATACAAATACATCGACTACACCACAGTAATACATACAGGATCTGAGGGTTCAGGTTTCTGGAAGTCAAAGTTTGCAGGGGTAACACTCGGTGAGGAGACCTCGCTACTGGAGACTGCTGCAGGCGAGTCCTGCACGAGACCCTCCCAGTGGCCTGCAGGTGGAGTCTGTGGGCTCAACCGCTTTAATGTGCTACCTTCAGGAAGGTCTGCAGCAAATGGCTCATTCTCATCTGAAAATAATAAAATCATGTATTTGCTGAAAACTGATAAAAAAGTTTTTTTCCTATGAACTATACTGTGATCAAATTTGGCAACATATTAAATTCATGATAATTTTTTCTAAACATTAGATATCAGAGAAATAAATATTGGTATTCATCTAATTATCTCTGCTGTTGCAAAATTCCAGCATACAATGATGTATCTGCACTTGCCTTTACAGAAACACCAATCACCTAGATGATCATAAATATTAAAGTATTAAATATTAAATTAGTAGGACCCAATCACGTACCATTGGTGAAAGCATTGTATGGCATGAGAGAGAACGGCAGTCTCTCGGGGATTTCAATCTCATTACGGCGTAATACAACAAGGTGCATCGCGATACAGAACTCCTCTAACGACAGGGCTCCATCATGATTCAGATCTGCTAGGTTCCTGACAACACCAAAAACAACATGAGAATAGCTATCAGAAGTAAAAATTTCACTGACTTAAAACAGAAGTATCAGAGATCAATCCTGACTTTGAAAATGGAAAAAACTGTGTCAATCTGGAGAGAAGTTGTCATGAATTCAGGTTTTGATATGTACAGGGTAGTTTATGAAGAGAATAAACTGGTCTCTCAATAAATATAGACTTCTTCTTCTTCCAAGTCATCCTCTTCAGGGTTGACCCCAGTGTATTAGTTGGATTTAAAACTAGCAATATCAACTCATTTAATACTTTCTATTCCATTCAAGTGAGAGGTTTTTATTAAACATACAACTTAGTCATATCAAAGGTCTATGTCTGGTGTTTCAGAGGTCAATGTTTTATGTATTGTTTAAGATTACTTTAATATATATCACAGTTGTATAGCATAAAACTTTACGTATATACATGTACCGTAGTTAATGATTGCACTCCAATTTTTGTTTCAATAAACTTACCATATCTTGGACAGTTCCAAATTAGTCAACTTGGATTTTTCAAAGAATTCCTTTGCAACCACACCTAGAAAGAAAATCAGTACATGTTCAAATACCTAGAAAAATAATATGCCATCCAAACAAGATCCTCTACATTAAATGGAAGGATAATGTAAATAAATTCCAGCAACATTTTATTATTTACATGCTTTACTTGTTCATAAACGATGTAAAATCATGCCACATTTACAATGAAAAGAAGGAAATATGAAAAGTACCAAAATGTACGTACAAGGATGAAGCAGCACTTTTTTATGTCATTGTTGTCTACACCTTTTGGCTTTGAGAAATGAACAAGCCCATAATGTTGAACAAGCATGCCAAACATTTAGCCCTGTTTCTCGTTCAAGGCTTGCATGAATAATGTGAAATTAAAAACCATTGAGACTGACCGGAGATGTGTCCATTGGGGTCATGCTCTACGGATTCAAACTGTTTGACGTAATATTCCCGCTGCTCATCGTTGATGGACCAGACGTCTTCCACGCTCTCAGTGTCTGAGCTGTATGAGGAGGAGTCAAAGTCTGGAAGTTTCATATCCCAGCCCTCTTTCTTACCATGGCCCAGCAAACCTAACGATATAGACACATTCATACTCTGTATTTTAGCTGCTCATACCACCCAGTTGAATATTAAAGATTTTCAATCAAGTTATCCGGAAATCAGCTTCATAATTATTATCAGATATGTACGTATGTAGCTTACGTTTTCAGAAGAAAATTTGTAGAAATATCGTAAAGCTATTTTTGAACATTCTGCCAAAGTTTCTCTTAAACTTATATCCAATGATATAAAAAATAAGTAAAGCTCTTGAACACCATATGAAGAGATTATAATTACCATGTTTTTCATCATCACTCTCGAATCTAGCCCACTCCTCTGTGCCCCTCAGTGGTATCTGATTGACCATCCCAGATTGCTGTACTGTTTCTGGTATTCCCCCAGTCAAGGTCAACTGCTGGCTCCCAGCAGATGAGGTCATCACTGGGGCTACTGGAGCAAAAGGGGTTGGTCCCTGGGGGGAGATGGGGGGTGAGATTGGGACACTCAGGGGCACACTAGGCTGAGGACCCTGGGTGGGGATTTGTGACTGACTGGCAAGGAATGGAGAAGATACAGTGTCGGGCACAACAGACTGACCATCCTTTAATATCTGAAAAACAAAAATCTTCCACACAATGCTTCCCAAAACAATGACTTAAATGTATCACTGATTGACTTGCCATTTAAATATTGAAATAATACAATTAAAACGCAGGAATGGAAAGCAACACGTCTATAGATAAAAATAATTATTTCATATAAAGAGGTGAAATCTAAGGATAATGAACACGTACATGTAATTATCATTACTATATATATATATATATAAACATCATCAGTGCATTGTTATATTTGACCTTCTTTATACCGCACAAACACAAAATAGAGTTCCTTCTAAAATCAGAAGCTTAACCCAGAGTCCCCTTACCTGTTGTGGTGGTTGTTCAGCGTGGGCTCCCCGGAATTGCCCAGACAAGTTGCGGGAATGAACCTTCTTGGCCGAGCTGGGGGGAGGAGGCAGCTGGCCCTGCAACTGCCTGTAAATATACATAGGCTTGTATCAGACTAGGCATGTACAACACCAACATCCATCTAATCTAGGGGACCAGCTGTTTTCAATTATACCTAACACAGTTATTAGTGTGTACTTCTGTACACAAAACATGGTTTTGAATTTTAAAATAAATCAAATATTATAGATATAAACATAAATGTCTCCTTTTGCATGGTGAGACTTTGATAAACTAGTTGATGAAAGGTCAATAATGTTGAGTCTGCTGTTATTACAATTATGATCAAGAGCTGTCACAGTAAGTGACGAATGCCCCTGAAATGCCATCCAGTTCAATCGTGATCCCTCAGTGCATGCCAAAGTAACAACTTGAACACGACCACCTATACTGCAACATATGCATATGCAGCCTTCCATAATGATAAACATGTCAGTGTGGCCATGAACTTTGAAGTAGGCACTTGAGCTTTGCACGCAATACCTCATCTTTATATACAAAACTCATGTGTTAAGTAATTATGAAATCCCTTTCTGCATGACAAAGTGTCAGCCCGAACACGACCACCTAGACTCTATGTCCTTATATGCAGCATTCCATACTTTACACTATTTACAAAAACTAAGTGTGACGTTTGACTTTGATGTAGCGACACGGGTCATTCATGTGACATATTGTCTTGGTATGTAGAACATGTGTTGCAAGTTATTTTTAATTTTGTCAATACCAGGGAAAGTTACAGCCCTGACATGACCACCTATTCTTTATGTCCTTATATGAAGTATTCCATAGTAAACAAACACTAAGTGTGACCTTGACCACAAAGACGATGTGTTGTGTGCAAGACCCATGTCCGTCTTGCACTCAACACGTTGTCTTTGTATGTCAAACACATGTGTCAAGGATTTTAAAATCTGTCCATTAAAAAGAAAGTCTAGACACAAGAAATTGAGCCTGACAGACAGACAGAGCGATAATCATATGCCCACCTTTTGGGCATAAAAAGGTCTAAGCAAGGCAGTCTTTCAAGTGTAGCCTTAACCTTTGACCCAGACGTGTATCACGTGTTCACTTTGTGTTGTTTTAAAATCCCCTGATACATGGCCAAGTAATAGCCAAGACGTGCCAAAACCAAATGGAAGGAAGCACTCAAGCACAAAATACCCAGAATCACCAAGGTGATGACTATGGCTTGACAATAACTTCATAACTTATGCGCAGTAATTAAATACATGTATGTGCTTACCTTTCAGTAATACTGTCAGCAGTGGACTGGCCAGTACCAGAGGCAGCACCTGATGTATAATGGAAAATGGATCTCTCAAAATATCAAGGGGCTTAACTATAAAAAAATATGCCAGAATGGTATGTACATGTACATGTAATTTGCTGCACATCTAATCCATTTCCAAAATTTACTTATTTAAAAACCATTATTCAGACATTAAAATGTGAACATACCAATATCACTTGGAGATACTTTATGGAATTTTGGTAAAGGGATGTCAACACCTGAAACAAAGATTAAAATATTATTTGTAAGAACATTAACGTTAAAGGGACTAGAAAACCAGATGATTCTATTCCGAGAAAGTAAAAAATTGTAAAAAACTTGCATGAAATTAATATTGTTGTGTACATTGCATTGAGTGTATTTTTTCAATTCAAAATCTACTGGGTATGTCTAGCCAGTAAGTTTTAAAAATAGCATCGGTATTTATTGACACTCATCACATAAAAAAATCATGACTTTTCACATGTTAAATATACAGTACACTCTTCATGGCTTCCCAAAAGGCAAACAGTACAAGGAAGCAGCAAAAAAAACAGCAAAACAACACAGACACGGCCTGACAGTTTAACATCTGTGATAAAATTGATCAATGGGTACTTTTGAAAGTGATTTACACTGCTGAAAATGACAGCTAGTTGGCTAAAATGTTTAGACAGGTTCCTTATAGATTCACATTTATAAGTTAATCATCAGATGCATTGGAATATAGCATGCAAACTGATTGTAGTAAACAAATCTAGGGAAATTATTAATTCAATTACATGTTTTGAGATAACCCTGCTTAATAAGGGTATCAGAATAGGACAGAAAATCTGCTGATACTAAAACACACACAAACATTAACACACTAAACAAGTCATACATCTTACATTCAAAGTAGCTTCAGTGATTGTAATTTGAAGAAAACTAACAAAAAACGTTTTTTGCTTGTTGTATATTTTTTTTTAATTTCCTATGATTCATATGAATTTTGTAGACAAAATAAAGTTAAAAAAAAAATTCTATTGTAGTTTATATTTAAAAAAAGAAGAAAGGCATTCTGGGTCATATTGACCTATCAGTCTTGCCCAAAAAGGCTGCGGGCCCATCAATGATATTTAGACACACTGCATCCCGCCCACCATCTGGTGAGTCTTAATATTGATACATGTAGACGCTCATCAGTTCTTGAAAACCTGAATATCTAACACTGCTGCTTATAAATACTAACTATGGCACATGCATGTTGGTACCTGAGTTGATGCTGTCGGTAGTTACGGGCAAGCCACACTGAGCCACAGCTATCAACTTGAGGGCGATGTAGAACTGACTGCGACCAAAATGGCCTAGCCTCTTGGCACCACACAGCTCAGTAACCTAAAAAAAAAAGGTGGGTGTATGTATAATGCAATGTATTGTTACAAGTCAAAAATATAAACTGCATTGTTTATGACGGGAGTCATCTTTGAGTGGCTTCTTTAAGCCAAGTAATTTACATTTAGCACTAGAAGACATTTCTCACACTGTAAAATTGAGAACACGTTTTGTTTAATTATAAAGACCCCCTCCTTCTTACTGTGCACATGTACCTTTCTTCTTATATTGATTGGCATTCTGTTGTTCAAATTGATTGGTACCTAAATATTCAATATATTTATTATATATATACCTGCACTTATATTCAGAATCACAGTCCGTTTTTAATGTAAGTGAATTGTACACCCTTATGTGATTTTGTAAAATGTAATCAACACAAGGCTCCCAAGTCTACAACTGGAAATGTGTACACCGGACATGAAAAATGAAAAAAATGAAACAATGCCGTTTATTAAACTTCATAGCCTGTACAACTGAGACATGACTCACTGTCTTTAAATTTACTATGAACATACTATAAAGGAATACACATGCAGATCTAAAGGTTTTATTTATTTGTTGTGTAAGTTGTACAGAGTCTTTTATGGTGACAGGAGAATTCCGAGAAAACAGCAGTAGGGTATGGATCAATAGCCACAATATAAAATGGGCATTAAGTGAACTTTTTAAACATTCATTATGTTCTTCTTAATGCCACAAGTCTTATTCATACCAATGTAAAATGTATTCTTCGACTGTTAATATACAATAACACTGAATTGTATGATAAACACACAAAAGTTACACATAAATTATTTTTTAGCCAATACCTTTCATTAATTACAATAGTTTAAATGAAAAACTGATTCAGATTCTTCTGTCAACAAAACATTGCCATTTTGGGGCAGGTATAAATGCCAGGACCCTATTATCGGAAAAACAAGAGCTATTAATATTATCGATCCCGGGTCCGGTCCATCACAGCCTTGACATCGGGATAGGTGTTGAAGGGGGGAAGTAAAAGCATACTAATACATGTGTATGTCCAATAACTGTTTTTTGTTTGTTTGTTTTTTAAAGTTTATTTGTGATGTTTGACACTATTTGATATATCGCAAAATTTAGTGAGAAGTACAAAGTAATGTTGTTATTTTAACCTAATAAAGGCTTTCGCATTGACATATATATTTAAATTTCGATGTGATAAAATTAATAGTCTTTTTATAGGATTTTTGTGCTATGTACTTCAATTAATAACCCAGTTTAGTCAGAGGCATGCATTAATTGGTTGTAGTTATATGACAATTATTAATTGTTCTTCCTTTTAAATTCATGCTTAATAGTATCATTTGCTGGTAAAATATATCAAGCATGTGTTAAAATCAGAATTACACATTTAGAAAAACTAACTTTTTTTGGCTGAGTTTTGACTTTTTGGCTGAGTTTTGACTGACTGATTTCGATACGATTCATCTCTACACCGCTCATCACAAAGTGTACTGTTTGATCTGCAGCTGTATGACGCATTTCAATACATGTGTTAATATGTTAAACTTTCTCAGGTGTTTGTTTGGATTGCAGTTGATGGTACTTGTATTAGGCGAAATAAATAACCAATTGATAATTGCCGATTAATTAATGTAATGATTAACGAAATGTGTATTGGAACCTGCCATAATTTAGCAAAGCCAAAACATAAGTAAAAGAGTATGTTTTATTTTGGACAAGGAAAAAAAGGCGAACAATAATTATCCAAAATATTTGCATTATGCAGTCAGCAACATAGGTCTACTGTGTTCTACCATGTGGTTGAACAAATAACAAGTACATGTACCTGCCATTAGAGCATCTCTGCAAATTTGAAGATATCGAGTGTTCATCATAGCTAATCAAAGCAGATGGTCGCGTTAATCTAATGGTTGTGATTTTGTCACTATTATTATTATCAGGGGTGTCAGGGGGATTTTTGAATGACAAACAAGGTTTGTGTATTACAATTTTTACTGACTTAGCTGTTTTGGATTGAAAATAGATAAAAAATGAACAAATTTCAGATCTATTTTTAATCCATTTTCTGTTCCTGAAATCGGCCCGATGTGGTCAAATTGGTCCAGACTTGCAAATTGTCGTCTTTCAGAAGCCCTGATTGCAATAACTCTGCATATCTATCCAAGCCTTCTGTCCGTCCATTCGTTTTTGGAACTCTTTTTATTTCTTAAACCTAATCTGTACCCCCTTATTTTAACTTTTGGTTTTAAAAGTACTGTTTCATTCACAACTTTTACTAACAATCTTGCAGCTTGACGCGCACATGTCTAGGTCCCCAGTAGCGGTTTGACATTAATGGAATATAGATAGAATATGGCCAAGCTGTCATGCCATACTCGCCCGTTTGTCTAAGTTTTGCCCGTTTGTCTAAGTTTAACCACCATGTAAATGATGAACAAGCTGCCTAGTTAGCTTTCTTAGCAGATATAGTGTTCCAGTAAACAAATATGCAATGCAGCCACAAGTCCCTTATTGGGCACTCTTCCTTTAGCCTACGCTAAATACAAATGTCAGCTGGTGTTGTGCACTATTTGAGCAGACAGGCTATAACAGTGTATGTATGCAATAAACTCAAAAAACGTGTTTTCTTATCCCAATATTTACCTGCTGTAAAACATCATGTGGTAATCCTGACTGTCTGAATAACTCGAATGCATGCCCTCCGGAGATTTTGCCAGAGCCATCGGCGTCACACGTTTGGAATAACTCGGCGTACACACTTTGTTCAAGCTCTGTAAGCATTGTTCTTAATTATGGCCTCGGCCTTGGATTTACCTCGTACGTTTACACTTTGATTCAAATCATGACATTCTAAAAATATGATGATAAATCAAATAATCCATCACGGAAATTACATAGTCCACCATTTTGGATACATAACTAAATTTTATTCACGAATTAATTTGACGTTATCAGGGTCATTAGTCATCAAGATACACTCATCATCATCATCATCATCATCATCATCATCATCATCATCATCATCATCATCATCATCATCATCATCATCATCATCATTCATCGTTGTCATCATAAGTCTGGACCCTTGGTATGTGTAATAATTTTTGAATATGTCTATATAATTGAAATGAATTAGGGTGCAAAATTCTGCAAATTTATTTTTACAAGATAAAGAATCACTTCTTAAAAGCAAAACCATTCATTTTAATATTGGTGACGATCATGATTTTATAATAAGAATTATAAGTACAAAACAAGAGGCCCATGAGGGCCTATGCTCTACTGGCATGGCTCTTAAGTGGTCATTTTTAATCCAGAGCATGTATGTATGGGTAATAGGCAACAAACACAAAGTTCACATTTTGTGTGTGAGTTAGCTGTAAACATTGCATGTTCGACATCTGAGGACAGAAAGTGTTGTAAGCAGATTAGTTGCATGAACTATTTTAATATGTGCCAAGTAAAGGTCATCTGAGGGAAAAAAAATGCTTTTAAAACTGTACTCATGGTCAAAATTTCATTTCTGTAGCTTTAAAAATAAAAAAGTAGGTCAAATAGGGTGGGGCCAGCTTTGGCCACAGTGGCATATTTTCAACTGTTTTGCTAGACGGTCATCATATGATGCTCCACAACAAATATCAAAGGTATGAGCCTTGTGGTTTTAAACAAGAAGATATTGACCGGGGCAGTGCCAGTTTTGATCCCAAGGGCATAATTTGAACAACCATGGTAGCAGACCACTAAATTATGCTTTATTAAAAAAAACAAGGGTCTGTATAGCTGTTTCAGACAGAAGATTTTCAAACATTCCCAATTTAAGTATACCAAACCTGTGAACCCTGGGGGATGGCCAGTAATGACCCAAGGGGCATAATTTGAGCAAACATTCACAAGCAATTGTGTTTAGATGGATGCGCGAACACACAAAAGATTTTCAAGCATTTCCCAATTTAAGTATACCAAACCTATGAACACAGGGGCATGGCCAGTAATGACCCCAGGGGCATAATTTGAACAAACATTCCAAAGCAATTGTGTTTAGATTAATAACACTCAGACACTTTGGCCAATAGAGCTAAAAATGGCCTTTGGCCATTCAACAAGAACAAGGGAGAGTACGACACAAACTCAACTGCACAACCCAAAACAAGTTGTCTCCCTTTAATCGTAGACTTGACTTTACATGTATACTTGGCTTAAAATAGACTTCGCTCATGTAGACTTGGCTAAAAATAGACTTAGCTAAAAATAACATTTTTTTATACTTCCATAATCTAGGCATGCATTGGCGGATCCGGCTGGTTTTCAAAAGGAACTGAGCTCTGATGCATATCTAAATATTGTAAAAGTTTCATAGAGATACAATGAAGACTGTATCGTGTTTACAAGCAATTGTTTACAGACGCACGGACACACATATGAAGTTCTGGCCTTTAGCCAGTAGAGCTAAAAATGCTTCTGTAGACAACATTTTTACATAATTACAACCATTCCTGACTAGGGTAAATGTATTTCATCATCATCATTAACATGATTATGAACATCAGTGGCATAGCCATACTCATCCAGGGATGTATCTAAATCATTTTGAATTGTACACGTGTGTTGACATGTGAATGTCTTTGATTAGTTTGATTTCAATATGTTCTATGGGGTGGGACTGGTAGGGAAAAGGAGGAAAGTCCTGGATTTTTTTTAAAGAATACACTAATGAAAGAACCATTTTCATGCATTCCCAAGATTCTGAACATCAACATTCAGTTAAATCATGACAATCATTATTATTACCAGACACCCTTAGCCTTCTATTGTTATACTTGATTTCGAGAAAGCACTTGCAATTTCGTGGAACAAAACTGATAAGCTAAGATTGACAAGGATGATGAGAAGAAAATTTTCTTATATTATTATTATCTGCATTTATAAATTTAATCATCGGAAACTAATAAATGCCACTTGCAACAAACTTGACAGCCAATTGGTGCTGTGTACACACAATAAAAGACAATACAGGATTTTGATTGTTTTATTGGTTATATGGAAAACAGATTACAATAAACCAATTTCAAATGGGTACATGGGCTTATTAGCATATAACTGCATGGTCGAGTTCCTAAATCCAGCCATTTTTAGTGTATTTTGTTCACTTTATTTCTTTATTTTAAAAGGACTTCTTGAGAATTTAACATATACTGTCTTTTTACCTCAATGTGTACCAACCAGTCTGCGTACCAAGATGAAAACAAAATTGTACCTAAAAATTGAAATTTTGTATAATATGAATCGCCAGATAAGTCAATGATTTTCTGTTTCATTGTACCTAAATTATAAATATGGACCAATTGCCAACCATTAAAAGAAAAACAACAAAAACAATGTTATCATTACAAATAAAATACTACCGGTATATAAACATGATTCTAACACAATACTGCAAATTTTTATCAAAACTTTATCCACAAATTCTGCATGGACCTGCTATCACCTTTCCCCTTGTGATGTATTTTTATAGCATCATGTTAACAAAGTGTTATTAATGTTAAATAGCAATCATACAACAAGGGTGTTTGAGGATATATAAACATGTTTTGACATACTCTCTCTGTTGGTAAATATTGGCTTCAGCCCTCTAGAAGGGGTGGCCGGGATTAAGGCACAGGCCTGTTTTTGGTATATGACTAGTAAACTATCAGCAGCAACTCTATCTTTACTGTACACAATTCTAGACATAAAGACAAAATATCAAACTACAAGAGATTCTATGCAAATCAGGGTATTGCACAGGTGAGTGTAGCAATCTACCTACAGAAATCATGATCAATATTATAACACCAAATCACAAAATTATACATACATAAACTAACAAATACCATAGGGTCACAATGGAATCTTCCATCATTCGCAAATCTAATGCCTCATCTTCGTTTTTTAACAAAATTAAAAGTAACTTTCTATGAACACTTTGAAATGAGGTAATTACATTAAAACAAAAAAATACAACAGCCTGGTCCACAAATAAAAGATGTGCATTACATTCTATGTTTCATTACTTCACATATAGAATCAATACAGATTTTATTATTGAAAATTGCTGGTATAGTTTGTTCAATACAAATAGAGTGAACTGCACCACAGTCAGGTTCACGAAGAAAAGAAACTAAGCATATAAAGTGTATCCCCCATAGTATCCCTTTGTTGGCAGGACTACTGTACACACAGAATACCATGAGGATTAAGTCCTTAAATGTATGCTGCTACTGAAACTGCATATCCAATAAGGGCTATTCCAGTAAAACATCAACCCGGGGGGAAGGCTATTATCTAAATAGTATATTGGTGGGTTTTTTATGCTAATTTGAACCCACAAGGATAAATTTGCTTCTGTAGGGGGGTGGCATAATTTATAAGTGCTTTCCCCCCGGGTGTTATATGTTTAAATGGAATAGCCCTAAGCATAAATAACTGAAATAATTTCATCAATATATGCACAACACAAACTTCATTCCTGAGGCCCTTAATAATACCGTGGTAGTTTAGCCTCACTTAAGGCCCATAACTTTACTGTGCTTCACCACAGACAGAGCCACAGGTGCATAACTTCACATGCTGAAAAATATTCTTGTAAACCTTTCATCAGACATACTTCTGGAGATTTGTGTGACAAGGAATTGTCACAGACATACAGATGGACAGACAACAATGCCTAAAACAATGAGTCTTTCTTCTGTAGAAGGGGAGACATACTCATTAATTTATAAATAAACTATTCACCTGATGCACTGCACCATTAAAGACAAGCAATATCAGGGTGTGCATAATACATCGAAAACTAAATCACCAACATGATCCACCATAAACATGGTATAAAAGTCATGCAAATAGTTCTAATATCTAAAATCATTCCAAAAATTGTCAATAAACTATAGAGTTTAATGGGCAAGAACTTAAAAAGGTAAAACACAGAATAATGACTATCAATCTGAACAAAGTGATATTGAACATCAAAGCAAAAAACATACATGTACAAATATAACTCTAACAAATGTATGAATTAGGAGCATAATTAATTCCATATTTTATACAATTCTGCCTTTTAAGCAATTTATACAAAATAAAAATGTAATAATATCATAACACCTTTACCTAAAACTAATCATACAAGCCAGACAAGTGGGTTTTCTCCGGGTACTTCGGTTCCCCCACAACACAAGACCACACTCTCATGTAATATTGTGACAATGAGAGTGATTAATTTAAGTTGAAATAACTTGTTTCACAATCGTTGTAAAATTATAAGTATAAACTAATCACATAGAAGCAAAAGGCTTATCACAGAAAAAAAGCAAATCAACACCCCTTGTGCCATAAATTTTAAAATAGTATTGCGTAATATCTTATAAAAGAAACATTAACAATACATGTACATGTTACAACCTAAATGCAATTAATGTTAATGCAAAAAAAACTTGCAATGCATAATTTGGTAAAACTTTACTAAAAATAGCAGTCAAATGATTTTGAATTAAAAATGTCACATTCAGTAATGAAACAGACAAATAAACAAAATACATAAACAACAGAATGGAGCACTATTAAGTAAAATATATATATACAAAGAGACAAAATGAAATGGTTTTAGCACATGGACAGAAACACTTTTATGAGTATAGATAACACCCTGCCACATGGCAAACCATACCCAACATAGTGGCCCTGCAAATATGACAATGTTGAAGAGCTGGGCTACAATAGGCAGGTCAAGACACTATTCAATGTTAGTGTTGACAGCTCCTCATATCAAAGTCCTGAATATATGACACAGTTGCAAAGCTGGGTCACAGGCTGAAGACACTATGCAACGTAAGTGCGGATGGTTCCTCGTATTGTTGCTTGCAGAGAAGACACAGTTGCAGAGCTGGGCCACAGGCTCAAGACACTATGCAATGTAAGTGCGGACAGTTCCTCGTATTGTTGCCCTGCAGATAGGACACAGTTGCAGAGCTGGGGCACAGGCAGCACAAGACACAAGGTGGCCACAGGGCAGGAACACGACATTGGCATCAGAAACCATGCAGATCTTACACAGACGCTGCTCCTTCAGCTCCTGGTTCTCTTTGGCAAGGTCACCTGCAAATATGAGATATCAAACCGCTAAACATGGACAAGTGTCATGGTAATATAGTTATTTAATAATTTTGAAGTCATGTCCGACAAGTTTTCACATATAAAAACAAAACTACCATAATCATTGACGCTATGACATTACCTCGCTTACAAAGCACATGTAAAATCTGCTAATTACTGGCTCATACCATGACTATCGGCAGCCTCTTGTGCTTGGGGTATGGTTGAAGGCATGTCCGAAGAGCTGACATCAGCTCCACTTGAAGCTGGAGGTTGCAATTCACCTTTGGACTGGGAACCTGTCACTTCAGCTGGTGCATTCTGGGAGCCTGTTGCATGCTGGATGTAAGAAGGATTCTGGGAGTTCATAGTGGTTTTAACATTATTGGAAGACAGTGGATTCTGTGACTGGCTAGCCTGCTCTGCCTCCATCGCAAAAGCTGCCTCTAGCAAAGCTGTTCCTGATGGAAAGTCATCACCTGTAAATACAATGTTCATGTCAAAGTGTTTTTCTAGCAATGAACTCTAAAACTATATTATAAGATTAGTTTTAACTATTGAGCTTTATAATTGTGAAGACAGCTACAGCTTATAATCATAAATGAAGTTTGAGTGTTTTTCCTGGCTGAGAGGTCGAGTGCTCCAAGGGACTCACAAAACCACAGCCTCTTGAGTGTGAGATGGACATCTACATCTCTACATCATCACTACACCATCATATCCTCAATAACTCACCCTGACAAAATAACATGTATGCAATAGCAAATAATATCCAAGGAAATTGGCTTTGATGTCTAATATAAACATAATTATTTAACATATACATTCCACTTATATCAGGAAATAAATTAAGTGCAAAATGAGGCAGATTCAAACTAAAAACACATTAATTTACCAGTTTCCATGAGCCGTTTCCTGATGGTGGTCATGATGATGTCTCGACTGACAAGTCCCTCTATCTTGCGTACATACGGGCTGTCCATCCGTGCCCTCACTTCACGTTCCTCAATCTGGTACGCACCTTAGGACAATGTAACAAACATAGACTAGTCATTTGACTGAAAATTGTGTTAATTTTGGCTTGATAGTGTGGAAATTTGGTCTGTGTTCCCATAGTCTTTTGTTTAAAGAATACATGGTGGTCTATTGTTCAACTCAAAAGATCTGCATTTATGTTTATGTCATTGTTTGTTTCAATAAAGTGCTCTGATGGGAAGTCATTTAACCAATGAAATACAAAGTTACATTCATCAGCTGTCCTTTTACACACGCAAAATATTATTAATGCTTTTCTTTCTTTAACAATATTTACTCAGGTGTTGAGAAAATACAAACTTTAAGTGTGATGAATTGAAATGTAAATATAAGAATTGATCACTTGTTTCAGTAAGTTCATGCTGTATAAATGCTGAAGGGCAGGCTTCCAAATTTCCCAAGAATTTCCGGAATTTGCTAATGTGCCCTCCTGCATTCATACAGCATGAACACATAAACAAAATGTGATCAATCTTTAAATCAAACCATGTCACGAAAGACATTTGAAGACATAGATAATTTGGAGGAGCATACACACATAAATCAAAAATTACAATCTGACAGATGTTGAAGCTTGTTCAAAATTATTTCACTAAGAGATATAATTCCTAAACTACTGAACCCAGAAATATGGCCATTTGGCCTTGCTGATAATATTGGGACCCCTTATCAATTAACGTATTGTACGATCCCTTTTCAGATCATTATCACTGAGTTACGATATATTTGGAAACAAATTCTAAGATTGAAGAAATTAGACAAAGTTAATTTTCATAGAAAACTTTCAAGTAAATATGTATAATACCAATATATGAAACCAAAATAATCTTACAATGTTTGTCACACATTTGTTTATAGGGCGGATCGTCACCGTGTCATTGGTCAAATGTGTATGTACCCTTAGCTTATATGCAAAGATTTTGAGCAGATTTTGAGCAGTTTTTCACATGACTCCACCATTTGTGACACTCAGGATGTGGGAAATCCTCAACTTTTGTGTTAAAAAACGATCAAGCTAGAAATAAAGCAACATACCTCCAATATGCTCGGTTCCATCAGCACCTTCATTGTCCTGGAAAACACACATGACTAGGCATTAAAAAACCTACCAGCATCTGATAGAATAAGAATCAATGAAAAATTAAAGTTAAAATTAAATACATAATAAATCAAAAGTATATCTTTCTGACATGTAACAGTTTTTAAAGCATTTAATAATTGAAATCATGTTTGTACAAATAATCCTTTTTATACATATGGTAGTCTATTAAGTGAGAATATATAATCAGACATCTATTTGGTGTGCTGAGTTTATTATGTAATAATTCATATATATAAAATGAATTGTTGATCCCATATTAAACTGCCAATCTTCAAAGTGTTTTCTGTGGACAATCATAGGCAATTTCAATATATAATGAGTTCATGAGAAAACTTAAATCATTGACTAAACTATGACTCTATTGAAGCATACCATCTGTTGATTTGCAGGTGGTTCCCACTCGCCACCATTTTCCTGGACAACCCGGGCCACAAACTCCTGACCTTTGACCTGAATGACGAAGGGGCAGCGCGGGAACCAGCGGGCATGCTCCCTCCATGGATCGTCTTTTGGGTCCCAGTTACGCAGTCCGCCATCACAGAAAAAGCACTTCACATTGTCATTGAAACCTATCCAAATATCAGAACAACATGCTCCTTATTTTATGATTCTTATTCGAAATTTGAGCAAAACAAAACATATATTTATTGAAAGAATATTACTGAATTTACTGTATAGTATTTAAATCAATAACAAAACACCTCATTTGAATAGCTGGTTCTGCTGTCTTTTAGTAAAATAGCACTCTGCATATGCATGCATACAGTTTTTATGCAAAATGAAAATAAATTTGGTCTGTGATAAAACAAGGTTCTATTAATCTGTACAGTCTTAATAAACTTACCTGCATACCAGAAGCCTGCCTCAGCCAGCTGCTGTGGTGTCTGGTGTTTGTATGGGAGCCAGCTCTGGAAGGAGGCAAGACGCTGGGCCTCAATGGCATACTGCGGGTGCTTTGGCCGGTCTGTGACAATACCCAGACTCTCTCCCTGGTTTTTCAGTCTGCTCAACGCATCTGTAACATTATTCATACTTCTGTTTGTGAGAGAGCCACCAGGCGGAGAGCTGAGGTCCAGAGGTAGAGGCACATTACCAACCTTCAGTCCAAGGACAAGAGGACATCGGGGAAAATGTTTCCTGTGCTCTATATGAGGCCTGTCACCTTCTTCCCAGTTCCGTAGAATCCCTTTACAGAAAACACACTGTGCCCTGTCAGCAGTCCCAGTGTAATAGAAGCCATGCTTTGCCAGGTCAGAGGCAGATACAAAGGCATTGCTGGGCCATGTGCGGAAAGTCTCTAGTCTGTTCCTTTCAAACCTTAGAGGACCAATACTGGCACCTGTAGGAGGTGGAATGTCCTGGCCCCTTCTAGCGCTTACTCCTGGCAATGAGAGTGAACCAGACCCAGTTTGCCTTCCTGGTGAAAGTCTTGATTCCTTCTTGTCTTTTTTGCTTGTCTTCTTGCTATGTTTCTCCTTCTTTGACCTTTGTGAAGCTGGTTCAGAGACACAATCTGCGACATTGGTAGTATGGGCGCTTGGTCTTCCATCACTTATATGTCCACTTGAACCGCTTCTTAGAACATTTTCTAAACCAGCAACAGTTCTCAAAACAATAGCATTGTCACTAACACTGTTGGGTAAAGTTCTGTTTTCATTACTTGCACCAACCTCTACATCAGAACCTAATCTTGTCGGTAAACTGTGTGTTTCAAGATCTGTTTCATCACGTAACACTTCAGCATCAATACTTACTGCTGTATTTTCATCTAACCTTTCATTAACATTCTCATCATCTATTGCATCTGTACAATCTTCAATAACACTATTTAGCCGTTGGATGTATTCTGATTCCCCATTCGCACTCTCTATGCCAAAAGGAACATTTTGTTCATCACTTTCCTCAAAGAAGGCACAGTCAGGGCTCAGAGTCCTGTGTATATCCACAGGGTTATCGCTCTCCTGCCATTCAGAGCGTTTGATCCCACACAGATAACATGTCACCTCATCCTGCAACCCGGTGTGGTAAAATCCTGCTTTCGAAAGCCTTATGGCAAATACAGGACTCTCTGTCGGCCATTCTTTGAAACTTGCTAATCGACAAAATTCAAACTTTTTATCTTCATTGCCTTGAAAAGGTGGTCCTTTAATTTTTCTTTCAAAGTATACATTCATATTATCAAGGCACACATTTCACTATTGTTGTTATTAAAAGAATCTCAGACTGTTAATGTTTAAGTGCTGAAGGAAACAGGAAAATACTTGTCATAATGTCTCCAAACAATCTTAATGAAATGTTTACGCTATTTTCTGTCTGTTACTCTGGCATTTTTATAAGGATACATGTGTCGAGAATTTGGTCCCTGGGTGCTGGATGTAAGCAGTATCAGTGTGCCATATTCCTGCTGATGAAAGCTGGTGCACAGCCATTCAAGATCTTAGAGAGCTGACAGTTGGTAAAGAAAGCTATTGAGTAGCATTAATTTGCTTTTATATTTAATTAAAATCAAAGCTACATGTTAGAGCGTATGCATCTCACATCATCAAGTCTTCAGGGCTATCACAGAATCAGGGTCTTTCTCCTCGTAGCCTCAGAGACAATACCAGTTCTCCCCTCCCCATCATTATAAGTTGTTGTGCCTGAAAAAATACAACTGAAATGTGGTAATTAGGTTTACAAGTGTTTAAACAACTGCATTGACCGAATTACAATAACAAGCTTGACCCTAGGGTATTAAATGCTTTAAATTTAAGCACAAGAAAAGTTGAAATTTGCTGACTACATCCTGGTTGTGTTCATGTTTTTGTGATGGAAATGTGTAACACATGAACAATATATTTATAAAATAAATATTTGGACAAGAATTTTGGACAATTTTACAATTTTTAGCAAGAAATTGGAAAAAAAATTGATTCTTTTCATTTTTTATGTAACACTTAAACAGGTCCTATATTTTAAGGTAATGTGTAAAATATAACTCTGTCTGATATCTAAAGTACCAGTGGGTGAAAAGGACAGATGAGATTTTTCAACTCATTTTGGAATCAACATTATAATTTATATATAATTTATACATTTGACATTTCGTATGTATCCATGTAACGCTACAACTCTCTACCATTTAACACTGGGCGAAAGAATATATAGTAATAGTATGCATTAATGTTGAATAATAATGACAAAATTGTTCAATATATACCCGACAGTGATCTAAACTGGAATGAATTTGTCATTACTGGTTAAGAAGCAGTTTCTGACGGAAAGCAGTTTCCGACAAATCGCTTTTTCGTGTAATTTCTTTAGATCTTCATAAAGAAGGTACTGCAATTCAACTATATGGTAAATAGGCAATCAAAAGTTGAAATTCTTACCGAGACACGTATTATATATAAAGTAACTTTTATCATTATTTAATGTTTATTTTTCATTTTGTACACAAACTTGCACGTGGGGGATCGGCACACGCAGCGTATTGAACCTAATTTGCATATCTATGAAAAGCTTAAAGGTTTCCCTTAATTGACTTATACAAACGATGATCATTGTGTACATATTTGTGAACACTGTTGTCGTGCTTGTTTTGCACCCACATTCACTTAAATGTATACAAACACAAGTTTCTATCAGAAATGAATCAAAATATCATTGATATTCAGTGTCTGCCTGATTTCGAGTATGAATTGACTTTCGTAAATTTAATGATTTAAATTTTTCGTAAATGCTGAAGAATTGAATAATTTTTCTCTTATTACAGTCTTATATTTAGTATATTAAATCAACCGATAATAAAAGCACACAATAGGCACCTTAAATCTGCCCCGCATTATATTTGTCGGAAACTGCTTCTCATCACAAGATAATCAGAACAGTGAAAGTACCCTCATTGCGCCCCTATTAGATACACTAAATGTGACGTCACACATGTGAAAAATAAATCGTCAATAGCAGCTTCAGCTGAAGTTATCTAAAATGTGAAAAATTTTAGTAGGTATTGAACACATATAAATAATTCAATAAAAACGTATAAAAACTGTCGGAAACTGCTTCTCAACCAGTGGAGTCGTTATTTTCACACAAATATATTCTATATACCGTTTTAAACATGTACACTGCCTGTCAGATTTGTCCCAGATATCGGGATACTTGATAAATAATCAACACATGTAAGTGATTAATGATATCTGAACATGTGTGTTATTTTGCATAATGACATAAATAATAAATATGTGTTTAATGGTAGTCAATAATATTTTCCTAGAAATTTAATTAATAATGGAGATCATTTCAAAATTGTGGCCGCAAGGAATTTCTCTGAGCAAGGACCATTTGCTACTTTTTGCTGGGATGATATACGTCACATTTTTAGTCTGCCATAGTAAAAAAAAAATTCTTTAAAACTCGTTGACAGCCATTTAGGTGGACTTATAATATACAAGTAAGATATATATATTTATAAATGTATCTGTACAAACACGGAAGAGTAACAATTCAAATAGTTGTACATGGACATTTTTTTTTGATATGGTAAATCCTTCACATACTGGCTAAGGTCACAAATCCGAACACTTTTTGAGGTTTTTCACAATTATTTTGGAGAGTTTTTGTTGTAGTAAGTTAAAATTGTGTATGAAACATCTTTGGTTAATGTGACAAAATCTGTCAAAGTACAGATCCACGATCTCATCAATTTTATGTCGAAAAACGTTCATTTTATGCACCAGTCAATTGCAACCACGGCCCCCACAGGTCCGGGGGTATACCGGGTATAGCCGGGGAAATGGGCCGTGTTTTTACCTTTCAGGTAGCCCCGCAGTGCCGGGTGAATGCGGTGGTTTTGTCTTCACGCAAAATATAGCGGGGAATGGGCCTTACCTAGGGTCCCTTGGGTGCGGGGGCATTTGGTGGGGATTTTACCATAAGTTTGTCACTGCAGGGCGGGGATTTTACCCGGGGTTGGCTGGACCGAAAGTCAAAATCCCTGCTATTCCCCGGACCTGGGGGAGCCGTGGTAACAATTGACTGGTGCATTATAGACAGTAATTCACCCTTAAATTTATGCTATGGACGGCACAAATACCAAACACTTGAAAAGCAAAAATACATGGTCATACAATTATAATTAATAAGTATGCTATATTAAATAAACACTTAGCTGCAAAGTTATTTATTGTTTCCGATGTTTTATAAAACATGAAACTCATATACATGTAAAGCGTGATTTCTATTTATAAGTATCTTGAATAACATAACTGCAAAACCTAAAGATGCGTGTGCGCCCTCTGATGTCATTCCCCTGTGTGCTACATTTTGATCTTTAAGCATATAAACATTGATTGGCATATTTTAGGAAAATACTCAACATAACAAGATGAAACTTCGCAAGTGTTAGTGTGACCAAGGCAAGCCTTTGTATTCAGGGTTCTCAAAATGTTTGAGTTGAACAGGCCAAATTGAATTTGTAACAGGCTTTCTAGGGGGGTCCGGGGTCATGCCCCCCTACAGACTTTTTTAAAACAAAAATGCAATTTCCTGCATTTTGAGCCATTTAGGGTACTGTTTTTCTAGGAGTTTTGAAGTGAACAACAATGCAAAATTTCGATAAAAATACTGTTTTGTACATAAGTTACATACAATATACAGAAATGTCATACATTCAGAAAAAGACCTTGACAAGTCACTGTCAGTGTCTGTATCATCACTGACTAAGCCGTTTTGGATTGAAAATAGAAAAAAGAACACATTTCAGACCGATTTTATAAACCATTTTCTTTTCCTGAAGTTTCCTGCAAACAAGTCAAAATAAGAATCGATCGAATATATAAACTAAAGAGAAATATCAATGACAACTTATGCAACAGGTCTATAATAAATGGATGAATACTCAATGGTATTTAATTATTCATACTTGCGAGTGGATGTTTGTGGCCGAAAAAAAGTCATCTACCGTATTTCACCTTAGAGTTCGGACACCTTTAAATAATTATTTTTTTGCTGTCAGATTTCATAGAAAATTACCATTTTTACATTTTATCTACATGTATTTTAAACCTGCCTTTTTCTTCATGTTTGCATTTTACCACTTATTAATTTATCCGTAGTTATCAATGGTCATAAACTTATTAATATTACGCCAATAAGTGTAAATCCTTCATTACGCCTATCAGTGTAAATCCTTCATCAAATTAATTAAAATCCCATTAATCACCATTTTATACATGCATTGAAATGAATAAGCACATTATATCGGCTTCAGATCAAACAGTCACATTGTGTGACGTCACATAACTCACAGTTATACCCAGAGGATCTCGTGGAGAGCATGGATATTGCTGTGCAGGACTAATGTGTCTGAGTGGTGTTTCCGATTGTAACTTAAGTATTTCATTTCAAACTTTAATTCATCACATTAATTAGTAACATATATCATTGAATGTGTTGACTTTTATTGATGTTTCAATAAGTATAACTGTACGATTATTACTTCTTACAGTCTATATTATAAAGTGTGGTACAAGTTTCAAAGTTTATTGGCAGATCGTTTTACAAAATGTCACGTCTTTGTTTTCCTAATCCCTTGATTGCCCTTCTTGTTTCTATAATCCTCCAATAAATATTTCACACTTCCTCTTTCTACAGGGAATAAATCGTTTAGGATGGGTATTAACTAATTAACTTGTCACAGTGGTGTATATGGTTAGGTGATCTAGCCAGGCATTGTTAAGATAAAAATCAATAATCTTCGTCTGTGAAACTTGGTAACTGTGAAAGTTATGATTGATGTCCTTTGGGTGTCCAAAAATTAAGTACGCAAAATAAATTATTTTTGAAAATAATTACGGGTGTCCGAATTTTTAGATTTTTTTTTAGTGTCCGAACTCTAAGGTGATTTATGCTATGTTCTTTTGTTGGACATCGGCAATATGTTCTTCAAAGTGTGCTTGCGCATGCGCGAATTACGGAGCATTCTTACCAATACGATTTCAAACCTGAAGACTCTTATATAGATAAAATAGATAATCAGTTTTAAATATGTCAGAAAATAATTTGACCTTATGGTTTCTAGAACAATTCTAACCGGCCAATTTCTGGTTTTAACCGGTCAAATAGGCCGGCGGCCGGTTCATTTTGAGAACCCTGGTATTGATATAGATCATCGATTAATCGATCACGGTAAACAAACACATGTTTTAGCTGGTGTGCGGGATTGGTGCCCTGTTCCGAAATGTGACGTCAACCAGTAAGGTTGATCAGAAGAATCCAGGATATTGAACGTGCATTATTTTAGTCTAAGAACGTAAGAGTGTTTAACATACTTTTTTCATTCAGAGATGTTTCAAATTCAGGAGAATGTCACATAAACCTCAAAAAGTATTTGAGAACTACTCGCCTACTGGTATAGTTATTTGAACACAGTTTCTGATCTCGTTCCTTTTCATGAAAATAAAAATAATAATTTTAATTCTACAAATTTGTTATTGTAGCACACAACAGTTTCTAGTGGTGCATTTTCTTACAGAAATACCAAAAAATAAGGAAAGCTGGTACATAGAAATGCCGAACACCCAATTGCCTGAATTAAACGGGTTCCCCAAATTCGGCCGAAATCTTATGTGTCTGCCCATTTAGTCGTACATTTTGATCATTCGACCATCAACTATAAACCTCTAACAGAATAATAAAATATAAAACAACTCAAGATGTTCATTGAATAATATCATTGTTAATCGAATATTACCGAATTCCATAACTTTTATAAACCCCGTTCAAGCAATATTTAAATAGGCATAACAAATACAAAACATGCAAGAAAAAAGTGGAAAAACTAAGCAACTCAACCAAACAGGTTTTAAAAAAAGCAACCACGCATGTTTTCAGTATTTGGACCCCAAAAATGAAACAGCAGTTCAAACGAAATTAAAGTTCTGAGTCCTAAAAAGCATATGTAGCATAAAAAGCAAAGAGAAAAAGAAGGTAGAATAAATATTTTTTATTTTATTGCAACTGGGAGTAGGATTTGTTATTGGTCCCAGATTTCAATGATTATATGTCAGATTCATAGAAATAATACTGTTTGAAGAGTCTAAGAACCTTACTTTAAATTAATATACAACAATATAATCGCCGGACTAATCGTTTACACTGAAACAGACCAGGATTCCGGTAGTCTTCATACTGAAATATCTTGGCTGTCATAACAATAGATGAGACAAGACCACATCCAAGATCCAACACCAATTTGTCAGTATAAATTCAGGATCACCCCTTACGGCTTAGCAACAGCTGGACAAGAGGACAAACCTCATACAACCAAATCTTTAGCTGGGCCAACTACCTTTAATAACCCATTTCATCCCCGCACATATCAAAGCTAGGCGATTGGAAAAAAGGAAGGCTTCAAGATTGCACAGAGCGATTACCTCCGATGGCTGACACGTGTACGTAGTTCAATCAGCTATATATATAACTTTTTCCAATGGGACCCTTTTAAACACAAATTGTTACTCTATTTTCAATCGCTAACAATCCAATTTTATTAAAATCTGATGATTTCAAAAGGGACCTACATCCATACCCATATATACATCTAATGAGTTTGTTTTGAGCATTTTGGAACTTATTTTTCAGTTGTATCGTAAGACCACTATACCAGGACGAGCTAGTATAGTCAAAATGGCATTACATGAGCATTTTGCGAAGTTTAAAAATGATATTTGTTTGTTGATCCATACTTGATTGTAAAGCAACCTTTTCATAAAGTACCTCAGCCACTGGAAAAGTGATGGCTGTCTTATCTCCTCAGTAAGTTCAACAGAATACCAAATGCTGTTTCTTCTTTAACTATACAAAGAAGACTGCACTTACCAGGTAGTCTGATAATTCAGCGGTTTGGATTCCGGCTTCGATATAGTACATAACTGATGTTGATTCCGATAGTTTTGTAATCAACCCATATAACCAAATTCTACAAAGTATAATTTCCTTTATTTACTGATGCCTAATAGTTCGGAAAATTTTATAGAAACGAGTGTCGATCGTGCATATGTTTATTTTTGCTCCCCATATCATTTCCTCCATATCATTCAGACCCGATATTCAATTATATGCATAATAGATCGCTAATTGAATTCTATCTTCGCCTTTTGGGGGAAATATGGATTTTGGTACTTATATAATGTCCCAGCTACTGAAAATAAAATACTGAAAAAAGTAGGGATGCAAACGAATATTCGAATATTCGATCAAACGTTTGGTATTCGAATGTTAAAATCAGTATTCGAATATTCGATTTTTTGTTATTGTATAAATAGAATAATAAATATTTTGCCTACCACTCTGTTGCTATGTATACTGTTCGTTTGTCTTGTTTTTAAAGCGATTTGCCCATAACACCAGAGGAGTGAATGTGTCATATGTCATTAAGGGACTATAAAAAGTCCCCGTCATTTTACAACAATTAACTGGCTATTAGACAAGTGACATCAAACATTTCTATGATTTTCCGTAAATTTAAATGCCTTTGCCAATTAAGGATTTAAGGAATCGGCCTTCACACCAATGTGTTGTCTTGGCTGCTAAACAAGCTGTGCAACATTGCTCAAATCGCCGTTATGCTATAACTGACATGTGCTACAACAATGTATATGTATATATAGTTACGTATATGTTCTTTATACTGCCTTTCATGTTTTCGATATAATGTTCGTGCTTTGAAATGAAACTGTACATTATAGCGTTTAAAGATATATTTCCTCTGTTGATGTACAATGCGTCAAAATCCACATATGGTGCTAGTTTCCGAGTTGGTTCTGTTTTTCCATAGTTATATTTAGAAAAGGTCAATCCCAAAACGAGGCTGCTCGTCCTACGGAAAGAGCCGCCATTTGATTAGAGATCCATCTAATTTTACTTTGTTTACAAATATAAAGGCAGTGGAATTGAAATTATTCGATTTTGGTTTTTTATTGTTCATAATGTATTGCTTTTTTCGTTTCTGAAAATGAGGAATTTCAGAGGCTAATTTGGGAAAAATCAGGGTCCGCCGTGCGTACTGGCTACGACAAAGTAGGTTAACATGCCCCAACTATTACTTTAGCGAATAATGATAATAGTTTACTACAACTTCTAAAAAATGTATTTAGATAATCGAATATTCCATCAAAAGAATTACCGAATACTCGAATATCAGTTTTGCCATTCGTGTGCATCCCTAAAAAAGTATATATATATATAGAAGATATTTGTTTATTTCAGTGTAAGATCGTATTTTATTTCACGAGTGTCATAGAAAAACCTATTTTCACGAGTGGCAAAGCCACGAGTGAAAATGTAGTTTTTTTATGATCACAAGTGAAATTAAATACGATCTTACACTGAAATAAACAAATTTTCTGTTTCTTTTATGCTTATTTTCGGAGTTTTATTTGTTTTTTTTATTTATTTCTGAATTACCCCCTTTTTGAAAAGGGTGGGCTTTACGCCGCTACCCGTGGGGCGCCCCTCATGCATAATTATAGCTGTCAACTTTTCTACTTTCGGTTTGCTGAGAAATAGTTCTCTGCTATTCATTCTTATAGCTTAATATTCGCTCTTTTTTATTGCAAAGCTTTATGAACAGTAAACAATGAAGTATTATTAGTGTACATATGTTCCAAAAATAATGAACACACTTTTTATTTTAAGATGGGCATGAATACATAACCAAATTACTACGCCGCTATTTAAAGAATGAACATTTGGAAGGTCAAATGTATTAGCAAAACAAATGTGGATACTCATTGGATTTAAACCATTCTTCTTAGTTTAATACTGCATGTACGCGTGTTTTATAGTAAGTTAATATTCAGTCATCTTACTGTCAGCTGACCAGTCTGTTTCGCTTTAAAATGTTTGTTTTCCAGATAAAGTCAGTAAATGCCACGCTAGTTTATTGACACATTTTGAGGTGTGGGTGGGGTAAAAAATATCGGATCTATCTGTAAATGGTTGTGTGAATTATCCAGGAAGCTCATTTACGTACTACAACGGTTAACAGTTAAAAATACACTTGAACGATGATATAAAATTTTATTTATGTTCGAACAGTTGTTTTTGACTTAATTTGTTTGGTATGAAAGCAAATGTTCGAACATTCAGCTTCAAAGATCAGTAAAATGTTTGATAAACGGGATAACCGGTAATAAACGGTAAGTTGTTAATTTCCAATTATATATTTATTAAAATTTATTTTATTTTTCATTTTTTTATTTTTTTTAAACATTTTTTTACATAATATACTGAAGTCCAGTGTTCTGTTTTGATCAAGGCAAGCACATGTAACAACAGAGGAATTTAAAAGAAGTTCTGAAAGTTGATATTTTCACTCCTTATTTTGTTATTTCACTGTTAAAACCCCATATTTCATCGTAAAGCATGAAAGAAATATATATAGTCGAAACTCGTTATGTCGACTTTTTCGGAACCTAGGGAAAATGTCGAGATAACGAACATTCGACGTTCGACACATCCGAATTACAAAAAAATATCACCAATCCCAACACATTTGAGTTCGATTTATGTTCGATGTCCGACTTCTGCTATTGAACGGTCTTGTTACATATTACCGTCGTGAAAACAGCAAACGTATTATTGAAAAAATGATTTATTTGTGTCAAATTTATTTAATTCAATTCATTTAATTGGTTTAAAAAAAGTTTGCTTTCTACATGCAGTGTAGAGGAATCTCTTCATCACGTAACTTTCATTGTTGTCGAATTTTTCTCATGATATCACCGGCGCCCTCGTGCGTTTCAGTAAATGTCTCTTGTTCAATAAATGTCTCTTTAATCAAAAACATAAACAAATAACTTTAATTTTTCACACTTATTAAATAACCTCCAATTATGACAGTTTGTTATTGTGACACGCACGATAATTTAGCGACATCCCGCAAGTCATGAATTTTTTCGCACCTACAACTCGATCAAGTTCAACATAACGAACAAGGGAAATGTGTGAAATTCGACCACTGTGACTGAAATAGAAGGTCAACATAGCGAAAAAATCGAGATAGAAAAATCGACACAAGCAAATTTATTTTATATAAAACAAGAAGGAATAAATTCGGGACCGGAGAAAAAAGTCGACACAACCGGAAAGTCGAGATATCCGACGTCGACATAGCGAGTCTGGACTGTATAAAGACAAATGATAGACAAGCGCGCCCTAGAAAATAATATATTTATATTTATTGAAAGCCTTTGCAACTATATATCAGTATTACTGGGAAAACAAATACACAAATCAATGTATTTATATTTCTCTTACCGTCGTCGGAAACAATAATAACAGGTAAATCATTCTCTAGCAGATAAAAAGATTACTTAATCATGTAAAACATCACAATACGGACGAGGACAACTTCTTTAAACCTGTTTCGTTGATGTGAACCCAATCATTAGAATAATTTCTTCTCCGTTCAGACACATTTGCCACTCTTGTTTAAAATGCCGTTAATCTTCATTATACGAGCATAATATCACCTAAATCTCAACTCCCTGTCATTCGTGAAGGCACCCCGTTCTGTGATGCACGTCGAGCAACCAAGCATCCTCGACGACATCCCTTTGATGTGGGACATCCGCGGCGACCTCTGTTGGTAATGACGTTGTGGAGATGTCATCATTCTCAGGGATAACGACGGCCAGTTACGGCTGGAATGTCTCATGCCTCTTTGGAGAGAGAGAGAGAGAGAGAGAGAGAGAGAGAGAGAGAGAGAGAGAGAGAGAGAGAGAGAGAGAGAGAGAGAGAGAGAGAGAGAGAGAGAGAGAGAGAGAGAGAGAGAGAGAGAGAGAGAGAGAGAGAGAGAGAGAGAGAGAGAGAGAGAGAGAGAGAGAGAGAGAGAGAGAGAGAGAGAGAGAGAGAGAGAGAGAGAGAGAGAGAGAGAGAGAGAGAGAGAGAGAGAGAGAGAGAGAGAGAGAGAGAGAGAGAGAGAGAGAGAGAGAGAGAGAGAGAGAGAGAGAGAGAGAGAGAGAGAGAGAGAGAGAGAGAGAGAGAGAGAGAGAGAGAGAGAGAGAGAGAGAGAGAGAGAGAGAGAGAGAGAGAGAGAGAGACATTCTAGCATTACCGTCCAAATATGCTCAAAAGTATAACGCCGCTTAAACTCTTGGCGACGGTAACTATCCGTATAGAGTTTTGTCTTTGATAAAGAAAGGAACTAAAACACATCATGTCATATTAAAACTTGTGACACTTGATTTGACTACACAAAGGTGGTACATAACTCAATGTTTATAACCACTGATTCCTAGCGTATACGTTTGTATACGATCAATATTGCAGCTTAGTAGTATTCCATCATATATTACCCACCATGTACAGGTGAATGCCGACCTTACGTTCGACACATACACCCGTCGGTTTGTTGGTCATTGTTAAACGCTCCAACCGACTTACTCTGTTATCATGTTGATTCGGGTAGCAACTCCCTTGAATTAAACTGATTATGTCCCCAATCACTTCGTTCCACTGGTAAATAATAACCCTGACCCGCCAACGAATGTAACGGACGACGTTTCTGACGTGTTCATTGTCGTTTGTTTTTGAATTTGGACTACTTGACCTATCCCTGATCGAAGTTCAAATTGCATACTGGATACTAAAGACAACCAGAAGTTTGTGTACGACAAAACGAAAGACAAGTAAGAACGACCAGCCATCAATCTTATTGAATTATTGTTCTAGTGCATATAACAAATATGAATAAGCTGCTTTCATATGTATATTGGGTCTTAGCCTTTTTGTCATCAAACAGGGTCTTCATAAGGCCCCCATAAATGGAGAATCATATTGTTTTTGCTCGAGTTGTATGTCTGTCCGTCTGCAGTCATTCTCGTACACCAAAGTGATGATAATTTGCGTACCACACTCTGGTTCAATCGCCCCGATTCTGAGTGCAAACAGTGAAAATGTCAGCCAATCATGGACGTTTCGCTGTTTACAGTTGATAAATTCTCTTGGAGTCTGCAAAGCGTGGCGATTGCATATAGCCAATGAAAAAGAGCCAATCAATTCTATAAATTTTATCACATTTGGTCTTACATAATAAATCTATGTTCTTCTAGTATCAGATAAAGTTAACAATCAAGAACAAAATAATACTCATCCTCGAGCACATTACAAATATGGCATTTACTGTCTTTATTTGGAATAGCTACAGGCGTATTTCAACTGACTGCCTTTACTTGTAATATGTATCCAGATGCTCTTATTATCGACAAAGCAATCCTTTATATTTAGCTATATAATTATCGTTAACGTAGGACTGCGACTTGTTATTTGTTATTTGCATATATGTTCTAGCTCTACTTGACTAATTATTTACAAATAATGAATGAACTCTTTCTGTTGCAGATTACCAAGAAAACCTCATACTTCGGAGCCGTACGTATATAGGTTAAGACAGGATTATGAATAATTAAGTTCAGCAAAACGATATCATCTGTGCTTAATAGAGAATGCAGGAAATATAACCCAACACTGCCTAAGTTTAAAGATAACCTTCATATATTAAAAATATGTGCTATAAAGTTTGAATAGAAAATACTTTTTCAGACTAGGTTAAGGTTTTGAAATGGGCCTTTCTATTAATCAACCGAGGAAACTGTTCTATGCTCCGTGAATATGAACCCATCCGCTAAGAATACTGAAATTCAGTAAATGCTTGCACCAGGAATATTTAGGCGAAATTTGTTTATGCATTCCAAATTAATATTCTTATTTAAACGCAATTTAAACTTGAAAGCTGTATTTTAGTGAATGAAATTTGATTGGGATAAGGTTTAGATATCAGAAATATATGGACGTGATACTTGGTGACATCGAAGAATTTCGTCAAATTATTACAATTGATTCTATTATTGTGACAACCTTGCTCAGAATCTGGGATATCCGGGCAACTTCCGCAAATCTGGAAAATTTTGTGTTGAGTGTCAAAACATATTTGCTGATTATGCGATCATCATGGAATGTGAAAGATATTAGACAAAAAGTTGCAAGGTAGCCGGACACAATGGCTGGTAAAATGGCAAAAAAGTTTAACATTCGGGGGATGTTTGACGGTCTCCGACAATCTGTCAGCAGCTCATCTCCGAAATCAGAATCCGATATCGAAGAGACAATTCGGTCTGAGGACATTCAAGTGGCGAAGGTTGTTATCATGTTTTATTTTATTGTCATTCATTAACTCCTTTAGTGTATCTAGTGCTCACATGTACTGCATATTTATTTCTTATTTTTATATAATGCTTAAAATTAAGAAATTGCAATCGGTACTGTAGAAAACGTAAACACATCAAGAATGACAGTGGTCCAGTGGTTAGTGTCTCAGACTCGGGAATTGTACATGTTTAATCGAAATATATATTAAATGTATACTTTACTGAGTAAGGACATTTTTTTGCATGGAAATGGAGGTTTTCTGTGAAAAACTTACTGAACATTAATACTGAACATTTCCAATTGAAATTTCACGGGGACCTGTAAATTCCGCTAAATGACAGTGTATGCTACAAATCGCCCTTTCAGATATTAATTATAAAATAAAAACAACATTTCTTTGACAAGAAAATATGTTGTTGTTGTTTTTTCTATGATATTAAACATGTAACTCTGTATATACGAATTTTGGGGGTTGAGACATTTTCCATTTTGTTGAGCGATAAAAATTTTCCATTTTGTTGAGTGATAAAAATAATAATTCCCGGCTGGTATAAACATGGTGCAGCCTGGTACAATTTCACTATTATTGATAAAATGCTCACATTCAGAGAAAAAAAATGGTTCCTTACCTGAATGTTTTTTTTATTTTATTTTTATTATTAATTGTGCAACAATACCTTTGCAAAATTATATGATTACCATTAACATGAAGTATTCTTATTTGATGAAATGCTATGAAGGAAACTGCGTGGTCCACACTCTATATGTTGTTTTTGTGCAACTTTAACTGTGCAAAAAAATCAACATTCTGCCGTAAAGGGGTTTAAATTATCAGGGCATACAATTGTAGTTGGGCCTGTTAAAATTGGAAGACATTATTGGGTCGAATACTTGCTTTAATTCACAAATAATCGATGTTCATTTTCGTTGAGCAAAATCAGAATCGAACACAAGTGTCATTGCTTTATAATGCGTTACCATATAGTCCATTACTTCATGATTACTGCAACTTGGGTCATATCCGGCTCTGGGTATATCATTTGGTTAATGGCTGAGGTTTTTTGTTTGCACTGATTGGCTAATAGGTTTTCAAGAATAATTTGATTGTTTTGCCTTGTCTTGTCCGAATTTTCTAAACATATCAGCTGCGATTATCTACTGTTCAAAGGTTAACTTCTAGCATGTTATAAGTGTAAACTTTATTTGCTTAAACTAGATAAGAATTAGTCAACTTATACTGCAATACAAGCCTGATGTGTTTTCTTTGTTGTCCTTTTTTACAAGAAAATATAATTCAGTACTCTATAAAATGGTCAAACTTGCTATTTTCCTTCATTTTCCTGGCCTATGCAATATGATTTCGGCCGCGGAATTTGTTCTTGTGCGTGAAAACATTTGGACACTGGACATTTTGTCTGATGCGTATGAGGTTAAAGGAAGACATTTTATTTGAATGCAATATACTTGACAGTTAAATATGTGTAAACTCATTGTTTTTGTTTATAAACATACGAGTCTGCGACCTCTGTCACCTTCCCATCAGTATAACAATGGGTAGCTGCCGAAATGCTTGTTTATACTAAATACACGCAAGCAGTGTGACGTTACTGTTTACATGGAAATAGGTCGGACAGTCCGACATTGCTGGTAGATTTTCAAACTGTAAGTCATATCTTCATTTCTTGAACGGATAAAAATGATATCAAACTGATCAATTAAAAGTTGAAATATTTGTCGCGTATGAAGCCTTTTGACAAAAGATGTTTATATTCCAAATCCATATAGTGGACATCATGCACACTGATCAAAATAAAATGCAGCTTCCAAGTATTTCCTGAAAAGATGTCAGTTTGATGTAATTTACATAGTAAAAAAGTATTGCCAAATTCATTTAAAGCTTAAGCGAGGAAGATTACACCACCAATTATTCAAATATTGCTCATTTTCTAACTGATGTCTTACAGATAATGTGACAAGTCAGCATTGTATGTTAATAATTAATTGCATTCGAAAATTAATTAGTCATATTTACATTCGAAAATTAATGTTATATGCCCCAAAACTCATTTTTCCTAAACCGTTAGGAAGCTTTTAGCCATTAAACATCAATTTTCGACCGTATGTATACATATGAACAAATTGCAATCTGATCTTAAGTCAGCAGTCTTATTTCACTGGTTTCCAGACAATTACACAAAAATTGTCTCATTCCAAGACAAAAAAGAAAAACGGTCAATCTGTGAGAGTGCAGCTGTAAGAAATAAGTTATTAAAATAACACATTTGGGCCACAATTGATAGTTCGTCTTGACATTTCTCCACCCACATTACTAAGCGTAACTAACTTTTTAGGTGTTAATAATCCAGATGAAATACATATATGATATCTATGAAATTAACTTCAAATGAATGGAGCAATAAATGTTTACGATGCAAATTATGGGGAATGGGTGTAATTCCGTAAGATACTGCACATGTCAATGCATATGAGTCATCCTATCTGCGCATTTCGCAATTAAAGACATTAACTTCCAGACAAAAACTACGAGCAAAACATCCATACCAAAATTACGGTAATAACAGCATAAAGGCTACATGTACATTTGTGTGGGATATTTTGGATGTCAATTTTGTCCAGACAAAAATGTTGGAAAATGTACCAGTTTTTTTAAGTTACTGGCGATAAAGTTGTATGCATATTCATTAAAATATGTGCATTACCTGAGAGATGTTCAAGAGGTTTGTTGGTAGGAAAATTAAATCCTTTTAAAACCACTCTTCCTGTAGAAAACGCTGATCTAGATAAGTGCATGGAATTTATATGGCATGGCTGGTTGATTTTTTATGTACTCATATTAAGAATTTAGGCTTATTTGTTCACCAGTCTTAATTTCACCAGTCTAATTTGTTCACCAGTCTGATTTGTTGACCAGTCTAATTTGTTCACCCGAGTCTAATTTGTTCACGCCAGTCTAAAAAAATTCTTCACACCAGTCTAAATTGTTTGCCAGTCTTATTTGTTCACCAGTCTAATTTGTTCACCCGAGTTTAATTTTGATGAGAATTTAGGTATTGCAGAAGTTTTTTGTGCAGTTTGCTGTGGTGTTAAGTTTTAGAATTATGGTGAAGCAGAATGTATTGTTTGGCAATAGTATGTGATACAGAAGTAAAAAAGGATTAAACAGAAACAATTTGTCTTTAAATTGTGACCTCTATGGATTTTGTGCTCAGTATGTTAAAAGTCATGGACAAAGTTTGTTGGAAGAATATGTCTGCACCATACCTCAACAATGTCAGACCTAAGACCATGTAACTTTATTGGTATGTTGCTCATGACCAGATCTAGAATAACCCCCATTGAGATTTTGGTGCCAGTAAATCAAAAGTTGAGATCATTCATCACATTTGTGAAGTTTTTCCACTCAATAACTTAAGAATGGTACAGATTGGTTTACAAACCTGTTGGTGTGTAAGGTCAGGGTCATACCAGTTCCATAAAAGATGGGGTATAACAGGGTTTTTGTGAGGATGTTATACAACTGCAATTCCAGTCACGGTGACCCCTATGGTTGTGATAATTTAAGGGGGTCACAAAATAATGGTTAACACTTAAGGAAAGTTTATTTTGGGTTTCCCATGGATGCACAGATTTCTGCATCAGGGAAATCCTTGCCACAACCAGTTTTCAAAACTCCAAAAGTATTGCACCTAAACACTTGACTCTGGGTTTATTGCATTGGTGCGTTTTTCTTGTTTATGTTGAAGTCTGAGCTGATGACTGAATTAGGTTTGCACTAGCCGGTTCAGGCAATTGACTAGCAGATTGTAGTATAGGTTGGAGTTTTCTTTTATTTTGTTGTAGTATCTCTGGTGGGTTGGAGTTTTCTTTTATTTTGTTGTTTTCATTTGAATGTCATACAAAAGCATTATCCTTGACTGTGAATCAACTGTTCAAGATTATCGGATTATCCACAACTTGTGACAGTACTTATTATTGTAGACCTGATTAATCATTTCCATTTTCTCCTAATATATAAACCTATGTCATACACTTCAGTTTGAAAACTAGTTAAGTTTTAAAGCACCTTCAGATGAATAATTTTGCACCCATAATCTAAAAATACAGATGGAATTATGCCCCTGACAATCACTGAAAATACCAAGGAATTATGCCCCAGATCACTGATGATACATATGGAATTATGCCCCTTGATCACTGAAAAAAGAGATGTTTTCATGCCCCTTGGTCACTGAAAATACAGTTGAAATTATTCCCCTTGATCACTGAAAATACAGATGGAATTATGCCCCTTGATCACTGAAAATACAGATGTAATTATGCCCTTTGATCACTGAAAATACAGATGTAATTATGCCCCTTGATCACTGAAAATACAGATGGAATTATGCCCTTTGATCACTGAAAATACAGATGGAATTATGCCCCTCTTTCACTGAAAATACCAAGGAATTATGCCCCTTGATCACTGAAAATACAGATGGAATTATGCCCTTTAATCACTGAAAATACAGATGTAATTATGCCCCTTGATCACTGAAATTACAGATGTAATTATGCCCTTTGATCACTGAAAATACAGATGGAATTATGCCCCTTGATCACTGAAAATACAGATGGAATTATGCCCTTTGATCACTGAAAATACAGATGGAATTATGCCCCTCTTTCACTGAAAATACCAAGGAATTATGCCCCTTGATCACTGAAAATACAGATGGAATTATTCCCCTTCGATCACTGAAAATACAGATGGAATTATGCCCCTTGATCACTGAAAATACAGATGTAATTATGCCCTTTGATCACTGAAAATACAGATGTAATTATGCCCTTTGATCACTGAAAATACAGATGGAATTATGCCCCTTGATCACTGAAAATACAGATGTAACTATGCCCTTTGATCACTGAAAATACAGATGGAATTATGCCCCTCTTTCACTGAAAATACCAAGGAATTATGCCCCTTGATCACTGAAAATACAGATGGAATTATTCCCCTTGATCACTGAAAATACAGATGGAATTATGCCCCTTGATCACTGAAAATACAGATGGAATTATGCCCTTTGATCACTGAAAATACAGATGTAATTATGCCCCTATTTCACTGAAAATACAGATGGAATTATGCCCCTTGATCACTGAAAATACAGATGGAATTATGCCCCTCTTTCACTGAAAATACAGATGGAATTATGCCCTTTGATCACTGAATATACAGAGTTAAGTGTTGGATCAGCTGGTGGTGGTAGTTTATAATAATAATTGACTACACATGCATGACGAGTTTGATCTGGTGTTAAAAATTATACAAGTATTATATTTCGTCACTGGGTATGGATTTATTTCACACCATAGTGCATGAGCAAAGTCATTCAACCGAGCAAACCATAAATTGAAGCTTTATGCAGTCACAAATGAATATGCAAAAACAATACAAAACAGTAGTTATTTGATAGTACCTGTTGATTGTTGTATATTCCTGTATGATGTGTACATGTTTTAAAGTTTACATGAACAAAGTGATTAGTGACCAGAAAATTTCCTGCTATTCCCTATGTCAGTTCTAACTTTCTTCCTTACTTTTCAGGGCCTTTTTACCCTTCTTTGTTTAAGCCAATACCTGGCGTGTACTGGCTATTTCCTCAAAGGCCAGACCCTGTTTTTCCTCCCAAAAGAGCCTTTATTATTTATGTAATAAGAATCTCATGATTCATTTAAATGATGTTTCTGATTGATATATATTTACTGTGTTATTGATATCTTACTCCATTTGTAAAACTAAATTGTCCAAACTGTTTGAAAAAGTACTCTTAAGAATCCCCCCCCCCCCCCCCAAAAAAAAAAAAAAAAGAAGAAGAAAGAAAACAAACAAACTGAAATTAACTGATAAAAAGGCTCTTCTTTGAAGATCCATGTCTATGAATATATTCAACCAGTCCAGATATATATGCAAAAACAACCTGACAGGTCTATGTTCAATCCCCATATGGCAATCTTTCTCAAGTCATTTGTACAATGTCATGTACTAATTCATGCCCCAATTTTTCAAACAGTCTTAAGTCCCTGATCAATTTAAGCACACTTTTTATGTTCATTTAATTTGTTTAATTTTCTCATTTTGTCTCTGAGACTTTTAAAAGAAATTACTTTCATGGTTATCATGATTTTACTAAATGAATAAGATACTTCAGTTGGTTATGGTTGAGGTTTTTCGAGAAATTGGGGCATTGTTTCTATTCAGGAAATAAGGTCAAGTAGGATTTTCATTTAAAGCTAAAGCTTTGTCTCCATCAGGCTGGAAACACATGAGAGCTGAAATTAAATAAGGAAAATGTACACCAATGCAATGAAGGCCTGCTAGTTAACTTGTCCGTTTTGGATAATCACAAGCCTAGCAACATGTACTTGGGCCCTTTCTCTACATATTCATCTTGTTGTTTTTCAGACTGTGCGTCATGGGTTCCCATATCAGCCGACAGCGATGGCGTTCGATAGCGTACAACATATTCTTGCCATTGGAACCAAGTCTGGCTCCCTCAGAATGTATCCTTAAAAGGCACCAGTGTTTCAATGTAAAAATCATAGTTCAACTTAATTCTGTACTTAAATTATACCCAATTCTCAAATTTAATTTGAAGGTGAAATGAAACCACAATAATTTCTCCAATTACAGTTGATATTGTTAGTGTTCAAGGCTCTTATTGCATTACATGCGTTATATGCCATTTTTAGCTCGACTATTTGAAGAATAATTTTGGTTATTATACTCTCCCCATCATCCGCATCTTTGTCGGCATCCATTTAAAGTTTTGGGGCAAATTGTCATTTTTACGTATAAGTCCAATACCCTTTATCCAATTCATGTTATGCTTCAAACAGTAGTTCAGGTTAGGTAACATCCATATCATCCTAATATAGTCTTACCTGAGGTGAGCGGCCGCGCAGGCTTTATGTGCCTCATCCAGTATGCTGCCCGCTCAATAACTTTAGAACCCTTTTTCCAATCTTCCCAAAATTTAGCCAGGATGTGTATGGGCATAATATAGCAGGCAAGTTTGATAAACAGCTATATCCCTTGAGTCACTCAAATGTGATTGCCCTTTAATTATATAAATGACCGAAAATCGTGGACACGACCAATTACTTGAAGCCTTTTCCCAATCATCACTAAATTTGTTCAGAATGTGTATGAGCAGAATATCTTTTCAGGTTTGTTAATTGTTCATGTCATTTCAGTCATTTTAGAGTTATGACCCCTTAATTGGCATAAACTGTCTTAACTTGCAACCAATTGTCACCAATTATTGTGTCCTAAATTAGGACGGGCATATTTTGTGACAGTTGGCACTTTTTTTTTGTCATGCACATAAATGCATCATTAATGCATTCGTTTGTTAGACAAAGGGGCGTATAGTGGAGCGTACTTTCCTATGACAGTGTAAGTTTTTCTGACCAAATTGGGGGCCAACATTCAGCCCCATTCCCAATTGGTAAAACCGTAAAAATAAAATTGGACCCCTAATAATTTTGTATGGAAGAGTTGGTGTGTTCTTAGAAAAACAAACTTGATCAAATTCTTTAATGTTTTATTTTTCTATTTTTGAAATCGTTTTTGTTCATTTCTACAAGCAAAATTGAATTTCCATATTTTAGTCAAAATTACTCCCAATCAGAACAGCCCAGCTCCATTCCCAAAATGGTGAATAAAACACTTTTTATTATTTTGCAAAGCTTACATTTAAGGTTAATGTTTTCGCAATAATCTGATACATTAATAGCGAGATCAAATTTTCTAGTGATGAGGAAAAGATATAAGTAGAGAGTGCACAGTGCAGTTAAGTAGAAAATCCAGGTCATTTTTCACATTCATTGATTTTTTCCTTCTTGCGTAATCTAGAACACATTGAATATAAGGCTTACTTCTTTTTAAGACTTGTCAATTTATGATAAAATTAAATAGAAATAAAACCTTGCTAGAATGAGGTCTTTCACAGCAATGTGTGACACGCTGTTTGACTGTACAGAGTTAAAATATTGATCTAAAATTGCCAATAACATAGTTTTTTATATGTATATTTTACAAAAATTAAGCCCATGGTATGATGGATCATAATGACTGGTGCATTCCAGGTGGTTAAACACAAAAATACTTTACCACTTCAATTACTGGAAACAAAATTAAATTTGGTGAGTTTATGAAGGAATCAATACATTTTCCCAGTATTACCATAAATGGGTTTATTTTGTCAGAATGCTGTCTTTTCCCTAGAAGCCAATAGAAAAATAACAATTCTTGTTCCCTGTGAAAGTCTAGGCATCTTTACATTGGTCGCCACATTTGGAAGAATATTCCTGCAAAGCAAAATTAACACGAAAATTAAGAAAATATATATAGGTCTTGGATAGATATTATCTACGGAGGAAAGCCAATAGTTTATGTGGTGTTGGCAAGAGTTTGTGTATGACATTGGCAGCCAGAGATGGGAGTAATCATACAGCCGTCCTAAGGCAGGGATTATTTCTCTTTCTCGCCCAATCAATACTGTCCTCTAGGTTGGCTTCCAACAGCACTGTTTTATCAGATATCTGAGAAAATTTGTACATGTTCGAAGAAGATTTTCATTTATTTGTATACATTTTATATTGCCTGAATTAAAATGCCCTTGGTTGACAGTTAAACTTTGTAAGATAGCCGCCAGATGTTGATGATTAACCAAATATATGCGTTTTTATTGTTAATTGAGTCAAAAAGAAAGTTTAATGTCGGGGTTTTTTGTTAGCTACCACTGGCTTAAACTCAATTAATTTTGAGGGAAAGCTTTATTTACAAGAGCAGATGCACATTACTTATCAACATGATATGGTTTAATGATTTTTTCATTGGGTCTTTCCAATATTTACATAAAAATCATATACAGATAGTTCCTCTGGACGAGAAGTGCATTGTACAGGAACCATAGCTCTGTCAATGGTATATTTAGATTTCTTGCCCTTTGTTTAACTTTGTCCAGAGCATAACTCAAAGTCTTCGAGGTATTGACCTCAAACTTCATATATGTATAGATAATAATATAGTTTCCGCCAAATAACTTAAGAATATTTTTTATGGATAATGATGAAGTTGGGTGTGTAGGTAGCTAATGCGAAGAACTAGCTTGGGATTGCTTTTGAGAGGGTCAGGGTCAAGGTCAAGGACACTGTTACTAAAATAGAAAAATGGTTTCTGCCGTTAAATTTTAGTAAGAATTGATGGATAGTGATGAAAGCTGGTGTGTAGGTAGCTTATGTGATGAGCTAGCTTGGTAATGCTTTTGAGGGGGTCAGGGTCAATGTCAAGTTCACTGTTACTAAAAATAGAAAAATGGTTTCTGCCCAACAACTTCAGTAAGAATTGATGGACATTGATGAAAGTTGGTGTCTAAGTAGCTTATGTGAAGAAATATCTTGGTAATGCTTTTAAGGGGAATGGGGTCAAGGTCAGTGTAACTTAAAGTAGGAAAATGTTTTCAACCCAGTTAACTTAGACTGCTTCTTTTTCTCATACAGTCAAACCTGGTTGAATGGTCACCTGCTTTAAATGGCCACCTGCCTTAACGTGTCCCCATGAAGCCATATAAACACTAATTAGCGGCCACTAATCCCTTGTCACTGACACTTCCGCTTATTAAGTTTTCCAATACACAGCTTTAATTGCGTATAGAAGTTTACGGAAAAGAACGACGGCCTCGGGTATCTCCGTCATCCAATGAAAATGAATATTGCAACCCACGATTGCCATGCGTGTTTACTCATCGAGAAATCATGTTTATTACACGTCGGCGAATGTTTTGATCAGAATTGACAAAATTAATGACACAATTTATAAGATGATTAAATAGTTACGAAGATAATTATTAAATACCGACAAAAACACCGGTTTTTATGAATTCACAGTTTGCATTGTCATTCGAAGGCGTGAAACGAGTTACGATTTTTATGCACTTCAATATTATTTTTCAAAGTGCACGGATTTATATTTCTACGAACGGATATTTACAATGCATTGTTTTTGATATTTTTTTACCTTTGATTATGGCTGAAACTAAGACTAATCGAAAGTGTTTGACTCTAAAAGAACGTGTTGAGTTTATAAAGTTATTAGAAAACGGCCGTAGTGCCAGAAGTGTTGCCAAGGAATTTAACTGTGGAAGGACTCAAATCAATTTCTTACGTAAGCGTGAAATGTGTAGACTGATATGTGGTGTGTTTTGTTTATGCCTTGTATCAACATTTATCTATTGTATTTTATTTATAAATTTGAAATAAATTTATTTTATCTATACAAATGTACAGTACACTCCACGCAGAACTACCACTTTCCGTTTTCCTCGGCGGATTTTGGTCATCGCGGACACGACATCCAATTGATCATAATCCTCTTTCCTCGGCGTTTTTACTCGTTTACCCACCGAGGCTAATAAGTGGACCGTATAATTACAATCGCCACGTTACTCGGAGGTAAAAACACCGCGAAACTCGGAGGAAAACTGATAAGAATCTCCCACTGTATCTTATTTTGTTTAATTTATTTGATAATTTTTGCTACACCCGTAATTGTTTATAATTTTTTATTTACTTACACCACTGTGACAAGTTAATTAGTAAATACCCACCCTAAACGATGTATTGCATGAAGAAAGAGGAAGTGTGAAATATTTATTGGAGGATTAAATAAACAACTAGGGCAATCAAAGGATTAAGAAAACAAAGACATGACATTTTTGTAAAACGATCTGCCAATAAACTTTAAAACTTGTACCACACCTATAGACTGTAAGAAGCAATTATACATGTACAGTTATACTTATTGAATCATCAATAAAAGTCAACACATTCAATGATATAGGTAACTAATTAATGTGATGAATTAAAGTTGGAAATGCAATACTTCAGTTACATTCGAAAACACCACTCAGACACATTAATCCTGCATAACAATATACATGCTCTCCATGAGATCCTCATGGGTAAAACTGTGAGTTATGTGACGTCACACAGTGTGACTGTTTGATCTGAGCCGATAGAATATGTGTTATTAATTTCAATGCATGTATAAAATGGTGTTTAATGGGATTTTAATTAACTTGATGAAGGATTTACACTTATATGCGTAATAAATAAGTTTAGAACCATTGATAAAAACGGATTAAGTTATAAGTCAGGTAAAATGCAAATTAGGAAAAAAAGGCCGAAAAATATTCACACTTACAAAGTTTTCAACACCTTCATTACTCCAATCTAATTAAGTTCTCAACACCTTAGTATAGTAGGAGAAAGATGACAATAAAAAACACAAACGCACGCTATGGTATATCTTTTAATTACATAATGTGAAAAACAACAGTTGTTAGACGATGCTGATGAAAATTGATATGGAAATTTTCAATAATTGTTTTTAAAAAGAAACTTACTGTACTTTGAAAAATTAATTATCTAATTATTCAATATTGTTTTAACAGAAGCAATGTGCAGTAGTAGCTATGCACAAAACGCGGAGTTCCGTGATTAGGTCAATAAATCGATACGATCACCGGCGCTACCGGCAATAAAACCCTCCATAGAAAACGATTAACTCGGTGCAACTCGGTGAAATTTAGCGAGGAAAAAGGTTGCGTACTCGGCGGAAATCCGTGATAAATTAAAAATTCCGCCGAGTCACCGAGGATAGTGGTAGTTTCGCGTGGAGTGTACTGTATTTGTATTCAACCTTCTTCAATAATATTTATACAGATGTTACTGATTGTGGTGTGAGGTGGTGGTTAAGATATTTACTCCATCTCTGAATAAAGCTAAAGGCGGAAATGTCAAACCTGGATTAAGTGGCCACCTGTCTTAAGCAGCCACTTTGATCATTTCCCAAGGGTGGCCACTTAATACAGGTTTGACTGTACATGAAATTAATTGGCTATAACTTCTGATTGCCTATATTAAAAACATGGTTTCTTCGTAATGCAGCATTTCTATTTTTTTTGTCTGGCACATTAATCTAAAAGTCTGAGATATTAACTGCAAAGTGCTTTACACAGAAATGATATTCTGTCTTTGGTAATTGTTAAGTTATTGCCCTTTGTTCGTTTTTAACTTCTTTTTTCGGATCATATACTTATGACTTCCCCTATCTTGGTATGTAACAATAAGAATTTCTGTCAGTAATTTTTCTTGGTGGGAGAAATGGCCATCTGTGACTGAATCTTTTCCAATTTGCACTTTTCCAAAATTGTTTGTGTGTGCTTCGTTAACGCGCATGTGATATGAATGATATCAAAACCACTTGACACATATCTTCTCAACATTGAACCCAAGAGCTGATGTTTCTGTCCACCATCTTCGCCTTTGCCTTATACATGAACGACTGTTCACACTAGCTTGCCCCCCTCTAAAATTGTCCAAGTTAACTTTTTATATAGATATAGGAAAAAAAAGAAATAAAATAAATGCACCATATCTGACTACATATGGTTGAAATTCTCTTGAGGGGGTAACCCCAAAACCCCATGCAAATGCCATTATACTTTCAGTTTGTTGGGAGGGGCGCATGTAAAAAGGTTCACCCCTAAGTTACTTTCCCCTCTAACGTCAATTCCTTGATCTGCTCCTGGTTCATATTTTACAGTTTTTAAATTTCTTCTAAATAAGAACCCTATAGGGGAACAATCATTGTTTCTGATGAAAGCTTGTTTAATATGTATAGACCGACTGTTGACTGATGCTTAATCTGTATAGACTGGTGCTTTACTCTGTGTGGCTTGTTTGTGTAGAAATTCAATTACAGCCTTATCAAGATGTTGTTGGCTGCCGACCCATGAATCAAGGGCCACTCGCTGTGACTTGACCTACCTAATCATCCTTTCCTCTTCTTCGACAATACCAATATGGAAGTAATCATAAAAAGTAATTTACTCTGACATCTCAGTATATAGCCATGCATTTGATGTTATATACAGCCCTCGTATCGTTTCATTATTAAGGGTCTATTGCTTGCCATTATGACAGTGGGCTGATGGTGAAATTTCCATGTACATTATTGTTCACAGTTCAATAGTTTACAAAATGCTGAGACAGTTGTATTGAAATGACCCAAATAATTATTTCTGGTGAAGTCTTGCTAACTATTTCCCAGTCTTCCCGAAATGTGCCGGTCCGCCAGACATGTCTGGCAAATTTTGTACGGGTCCGGCAGGTCTTTCGAAAATTACGGTCCGGATGACCGACATATTTTGAGACGACTAAATAGCGAAGAGGTATTTGAAAGTGAACTGTCTTGAGAACTTCCGCTGATTATTTGCCTTTGCAGTAGTTAGTCAATCCAATACTGATATTGACGTCACATTGCATCGCCAAAAGTCGGCCATTTCGGATTTCCGATATGCTATCATGATGTTGATTCCCGGGGATAAACGAGTAAATACGATTCATCAGTAAAGGCATTTTATTAAAACAGTTTTGAAAGGTTCTTGGTTTGCAACAAAGGACAATCGAAAATTTACTTCGTCGGCAGTCAAAATGGCAACTATAGGTGGAATTACTGGACGACCGAAAAACCAGAAAGCACCTTAATGGCGGCGGTGTTTAAATATTTTTTTTGCGAGACCAAGTGTGTTTATTTTTACTTAACGACATGTCAATATAGTGTTTATATGTTGTTGTTTTTTGTGTGAACTAAATCAGGAAAGCATTAAAAACAGTTGACATTCATTTTTTTTACTCTTTATGTATACTATGACATATTTGTTTGGACAAGCAAATATTTTTTCGGACAGGCAAAAACTTCCAAAGTGCCTGTCCGGTGGACAGGCAGAATTTTTACAATTTCGGGAAGACTGATTTCCATGAAATTGTACGTGGGTTGATGCTTTTTCAACATGATATATTTACTGTAAAGGCATTTGTGCTATAATTTGCTCTGATATTGATTCTCAAACAATTGGATTCAAAAAAATACTTTAACTACATGTAAGATAGAGTTAGCAGAATAATAACGCAGAATAACATTAAAATGGTCTCATTTTCTTCCATCTAGAGGTAGGAAGTGAATCTCTCTCCTTGGTTGGTGGCATGCTGGCTTTACACTTCCGTTTGTGTGACAAATTTCTTTCCGAGACACAATGATTGGAAGTCCTGTTGTAATATAGAGGATATAACAACAGGAAGTAGCGGAACTTTGCCAGCAAATCACAGCAATTTGTGTGTATTTGGTCATATGTTTGGTTGCATGAATCAGAGGCTCCCCATGGCTGGGATAAGAATACATGGGACAGCTGTGATGAATTGTTGTGCTGTTGCGTTGTTGAGTCTGCGTGAATTGCAGCAGCTTCATTATCACGTCCCAAGGCTAGGAAAATATCTTCTGGGTCTCTAGAAATTCCATTTAGGCCTTGGACTATTTTGCGCTATACTGTGTTAAACTCTATGGGCTATCCCCTTTTGGTGTAGGGGGTTGGCTGTTTCAGAGGCTCAAATGCTCTTCAAGAAAACTCTTTGTAAACACATGGTATTTGGTGCAATCCCCATCAAAGTCAATATATAATTATTATCAAATTTTGATCATATATAATGTTCAGTATATATTGTACTAATAAATTAATTAATGTCTCCTGTCATAATTAAATTATGATAAATACAGTTCAAAGTTAATTGTGCGAAAGGCCTCCAGCCAATATAGAAGCAAAAGAATATACATATATAATACAAACATGACCAACATTTTTGAAGTCCTACAGTTGAAAAGTTCAATTATTTGTTGTTAAATTTGTTGGTTCAGACCAATGTGTGTCATATTAGTCAAATAATGACATTTGAAATTTTATAGGACCAGTTTTTATTAGATCATAAGATGATAGAAGGTTTATGTGTTGGTTTATATAGCTGTAACTCATGACTTCTGGGCATTTTGAAATCATGCATGTCGGTTAGTACTTGAGTTTAATAGTAATTTGTACATAAAGGTTAAGTAACTGGATATGTAATATATACAGGAAATGATACGTGATGTACAGAGGATGGATGAACTTCCTTGACATCAAATGCTCTATTACGGCCATTTTGGGATTTTTTTGTAGATTACGTAACTTACTTAATATTATCTGAAAATTTTGACTCAATTTTTACATACTCAATTAAGCCCTAGGTAACTTAAACTGCTATGATTGGCATTAACAAAATTACAGCTGTGTTACTATAGATATCAGCATGATTTGATTCCTTGACATTGCGACAGATTTGGACAGCCAGGTGTGGACCTCCACTGTCACCATGGCGCTGATGTCTCTGTCCTCCAGATTCTATTCCTTGTGAATGAGGTATGTTTTAGCCACACCTACCCTCAACCACAACCATAATGCACCCTCAACCACCCTACCCTAAACCACAACCACCCCACACCCTCAACCACCAAACCCTCAACCACAACCATCATGCACCCGCAACCACCCTACCCTCAACCACAACCACCCCACACACTCAACCACCCAACCCTCAACCACAACCACCCCACCTTAACCACCCAACCCTCAAACACAACCATCATGAACCCTCAACCACCCCACCCTCAACCACAACCACCACACACCCTAAACCACCTCACCCTTAACCACCCTACACTGCAACAGTGTTAAACTACATCTGAAGCTTGGGAAGTCCTTTAATCATTTACTTAATCTTTATGTTTTACAAGAGAAAGTCTTGGCTGCAGCTATGTAACGACCTCTATAACTGCAATGAGGATCAGGGGCACACACCAGTCTGAACATGGAACCTGCTCAGTTCCAATTAACAAATTTCCATTTCAAAAGAAACTTTCATCGCTTATTTTAAATGGCTATCTTAATACATAAATACATTTTAGCTAGAACACATGAAGATTGTTCATCAGACAAGTAATATAATAGTAGTATTGATGTCTAACACATGCTTATTGACATGGGACGAGATTAATGGCAAGATGTCATTGAGTAAACGTATCAGCAGCTGTTGTTACCCCCAGTAGATACAAAACACCCACTTAATTGATGGGGTTCAGGAAAAGGTGAATAAGAAGAGAAAATTCAAGTTCATCAAAAATAATATCAAGAGTTGTTTTAAACAATTATTTAAATAAATGTTTGCTGTGATACTTAAAAACAGCCCTTGTACAACATTGACGTGCACTTTACACAAAACACAGACACATTTATGCAAGTAATTTGTATATACATGGAAATTAGAGGGTGATCCCTTGCTTTGTTTGTCTGAATAGTGCAGTGGTTAGCACCATATATTCCAAGATGTTCCAGGTTTGATTTCCAGTCTGGGTGCATGCGAGTAATCAGTTGAGTTTGTTGTCAATAAGGCAGACAAGTTAGTTTCCACTCACTCTTTTAAACAACCTGACTGATGCACCACAAAGCGTGATTAATATGACTGAATTAATATAATATTGCTAGATTGGATTCTAAAATATATATGAAATGAATAAATTTAAAACCATTGTTTTTATTGACTTGTAATTTCAGGGAGCACTGGTCACATTCTGTTCGGATGACAACATACATCTTTGGAACTATCGACAGAAGCGGCCAGAAATTGTACATTCCTTAAAATTCCAAAGAGAAAGGTAAGCTTGCATAGTACTCATTTTCCATAGATACAATCAAACCTGGTCGAATGGCCGCTTTATAAGGTCACCTATATTACCCGGCCACTCCAAATTAATCCTGTATATTTTTGCTATATGAAGTACACGCATTAAGCGGCCAACTGTCTAAAGCGGATGCGGTCGCAAATCTTTGATCCCATGAAGCCATTTTGGCACTAATTGACCGGCACTAATCCCTTGTCACTGTCACGTCCACCAATAAATAGTCACGCTTCGATAAACAATTAGATGGCATGTTTTCCAACGCACTGATAAATATATGGAATCATACGGAAAATATGATGGCCTCAGATCTGTCTTGCGACCAAAATACAAATTACACCACGCGATTGCCCCACATGTTTACTCATTGAGGAATTATGTTTATAACACTTTCAGGAATGTTTTGATCCAAATTACACAATTATTGAATAGATACTTGAACAAATATTATTAATTACGAAGTTAATGATCAAATGCCAACAATTTGATTACCGTAAATGACTGGGTATAAGATGATAGGGGGTATTAGACGCAGGGAAAAAAATCTGTGAAAAGTCCAAGAAAAAACTTTTAATCTATGTTTTTGGTTAAAAGAGGAATAGAAAATATGTCAAATCGTCTGGCATTTTCGGCCACCATGTTTGTTGACAGTGACAAAAAAATTTTTTTTCGTGAAAATGGCGACGGTTATCTTTAAAACCATACAATGATAAACTGTTGAGAATGAAAAGTTAAGTTATGCAAAAACCTTATATTGTACAGGTTTGATCTCAAAATGTCAACACCTACAGAAAAGAATAAAGTACCGTAATTCACCTAAGAGTTCGGACACTGGGTCCATAATTATTTTCCAAAATAATTTATTTTGCGTACCTAATTTTCGGACACCCAAAGGACATCAATCATAACTTAACTTTCACAGTTACCAAGTTTCACAGAGGAAGATTATTGATTTTTATCTTTACAATGCCTGGCTAGATTATTTAACCATATACACCACTGTGACAAGTTAATTAGTTACTACCCCATCCTAAACGATTTATTGCCTATTGAAAAGGAAGTGTGATATATTTATTGGAGGATTAAAGAAACAACAAGGGCAATCAAGGGATTAAGAAAACATAAACATGACATGTTTGTAAAACGATCTGCCAATAAACTTTCAAACTTGTACCATACTTATAGACAGTAAGAAGCAATAATCGTACAGTTTTACATAAACCTGCATAGCAATGTCCATGCTCTCCACGAGATCCTCGTGGGTATAACTGTAAGTTATGTGACGTCACACAGTGTGAGTCTTTGATCTAAAGACGATAGAATGTGTTTATTCAATTCAATGCATGTATAAAATGGTGTTTTAATTAACTTGATGAAGGATTTACACTTACAGGCGTAATAAATAGTTAATGACCATTGATAAACAGGTCAAAAGCAATCGAGTTTTTCACACCTTCTTGTACAACTGACAAAAAATATTTTGACAGTGCCCAACTTTGCTTTTTTATATATGCAAGTTTAATTATTGTTCAATTCAATTTATTATACAAAATAATATTGAATAACTTTAATCGAAAAATATTTTTGTTTAAATTTTAAACGTCTTACGATATACCGTATCCCGATCTTCAACTGCCGTTTTAACTCATATATACTCGATTGATATGACGCGAGTAACATCCCTTTCTACATAAATCTAAACAAACTTTAGGCTTGAAATCAACATTAGAAAAAAAGTTAAAAAAATTGTTATTGGGTATTATACGCAGGCATTTTTTTTTGCATCGAAATATGAGGGGAAAAAGGGCGTCTAATACCCAGTCATTTACAGTATTGGTTATTCTAGATTTACAGTTTGCATCGTCCCTTGAAGCGAAGAAATGAGTTGCGCATTGTATTCTTTTCAATTTAATTGTCAAAGTGCTTGGATTTCTATTTTCACGAATGAACATTTACTATGCATTGTGTATGATATATTTTTTTAAATTTTGGTTATGGTGACAGAAATATAAATCCAAAGTTTTAGACGATGAATAAACGTGCTGAGTCTATGTACTATTATTAGAAGAGGGGATTAGGTTTACACAGGATTTATACATGCGCTTTAGATAAGATACTGGTGTGAAGCAAGTGATATGATCTGATTTTTGGTAAAATGTTTTTGTTTTTGCAATTATCTAATCAGGTTTATCGCAAGCTGTCTTGTTGGATTTATATTTCTGTCACCATAACCAAAATTTAAAAAAATATATCATACACAATGCATAGTAAATGTTCATTCGTGAAAATAGAAATCCAAGCACTTTGACAATTAAATTGAAAACTGTTTAAACAAAGCTTATATGGCAGAAATCTCCCACCTGGCCACTTACACAGGTTTGACTGTACCTTTAATTTGAGAATTTTTAGTTGCTCTATTTTTCTGTTGTCAAGATATTGCCAACCATTTTCAGCTTGCCTGAGCACAAAATTTGTGAGCTATGGTGATAGGATGCAGACTTTTAAGCATTTCAATTAGTTTCCTCAGCAATATAATATTTCTATAACAGTCCAAACAAGGTAGAGTCCATGCACAATTTTTGTATGATTACGCTTTGTTTCCAGGATAACATGCTGTCACCTGTCATTCCAAAGCAAGTGGCTGTACGTGGGGACGGACAAGGGCAATGTACATGTCGTCAATATCGAGTCTTTTAGTCTCTCTGGATATGTCATCATGTGGAACAAAGCCATAAGCCTGTAAGTCTCCACTCTGTGCAATAAAGCCCGTATAGCCCACAGGATGCCTAAGCCAGTAAGTCTGCGCCCATATTCAGTCACTGAATTTAGACTTGGATAAACAAGCCTGAATACTTCAGCTAGTGCTTTCAATCATTTGCTATTTACCAACTCTGCTATATAAGATCCAGAATTGGAGCAACCTAAGAAAGCATTTTACTAGCTCAGTCAGCCACTACATATTCAAGGACTTTTGAATTGTTTCACATTGTTTCTTTGATATAGTGCCTGCCACAAAAGATGTGTAATTAATATTGTAAAATATGTAATTTGACACTTGTAAAACCAATTTTATCACAACTGTGTAAAACCAATTTTATCAGCACTTTTTCTTTAAAAGGAATTTGATATCATTAATCAAGATTTACTGTTCAGAGCACAGGTCATTGTCACATAGCTTGACCAAAAACATGACCATTCAGTCCTTACTTATTTCTTTAAATAACTGACCAAATCTTATACATTTTACACTGTCAGAAATGTGAAAGACAAAGCTACAAGGAAATCTTCTAATATAGTTCCTGCTGATATTCTTACATAATCAGACAAAATCTGCACTCAACTCTGAAAATGAAAATTATGAAACAACAGAGAGGTTTGAGAGCTAAGCAAAATTCACCCTGAAAACATGTTAAATACTGACTGAATGCAACCTTTGTGCATGCATTACAAAAAGTAGACGGAAAAATCATCCATACTGTTGTGAATTCGATGCATAAGGCGAGTATTAATCCGAAATGAAAGTTTTATGTTCCAATATTTCTACTGCACTCTGGTTGATGTCTGGATGTTAATGTTTATAATCATCAGAAATTGGAAAGACCCTAGGATATCCATGCAGCGGAGAAGATATACATGTTAATGAGTCTCGATGTTTTGTTATTTACAGGTCAAGAAAAACCCATCCAGGCCCGGTGTTACATTTAAGTGATTGCCCTCTGGACCCTAGCAAGGTAGGTGACCAATGAGAGGGGTTTTTTTTTGCTTATATTCTAGGGCTTGTTTCAATAAATCTGGTGGTGTAAGTTTGACATTTCTTATTGTCATAATTGTACCATTTTAATGTTTATTACTGTGAATTGAAGTTAAGCCAGTATCAAAATTAAAATCAAAGTTGAGGAAATGAATTTGTTATCAATTTGAAGCATCTATGATGTGTGGTTACACTGGTGAGGGTTGTTACATGGGGAAGGGAGTTACACACGAGGGATTGGGATTACATAGGGGTCACATGGGTGAGGGTGGTTACACGGGGAGGGGAGATACACAGGGGTATTACATGGGGGTCACATGGGTGAGGGTGGTTACGCTGGTGAGGGTGGTTACATGGGGAGGGGAGTTACAAAGGGGTATTACATGGAGTCACATGGGTGAGGGTGGTTACACTGGTGAGGGTGGTTACATGGGGAGGGTAGTTACAAAGGGGTATTACATGGGGGTCACATGGGGAGGGTGGTTACACGGGGAGGGGAGTTACACAGGGGTATTACATGGGGGTCACATGGGTGAGGGTGGTTACACTGGTGAGGGTGGTTACATGGGGAGGGGAGTTACACAGGGGTATTACATGGGGGTCACGTGGGTGAGGGTGGTTACACTGGTGAGGGTGGTTACATGGTGAGGGGAGTTACGCAGGGCGATAACATAGGGGTCACATGGGTGAGGGTGGTTACACTGGTGAGGGTGGTTACATGGGGAGGAGAGTTACGCAGGGGTATTACATGGGGGTCACATGAGTGAGAGTGGATACATTGGTGAGGGTGGTTACATGGGGAGGGGAGTTACAAAGGGGTACTACATGGGGGTCACATGGGTGAGGGTGGTTACACTGGTGAGGGTGGTTACACGGGGAGGGGAGTTACGCAGGGGTATTACATGGGGGTAACATGAGTGAGAGTGGTTACACTGGTGAGGGTGGTTACATGGGGAGGGGAGTTACAAAGGGGTACTACATGGGGGTCACATGGGTGAGGGTGGTTACACTGGTGAGGGTGGTTACACGGGGAGGGGAGTTACGCAGGGGTATTACATGGGGGTAACATGAGTGAGAGTGGTTACACTGGTGAGGGTGGTTACACGGGGAGGGGAGTTACGCAGGGGTATTACATGGGGGGTCACATGGGTGAGGGTGGTTACACTGGTGAGGGTGGTTACATGGGGAGTGGAGTTACGCAGGGGTATTACATGGGGTCACATGGGTGAGGGTGGTTACAAGGGGATGGTTGTTTCATAGGGAGAGGAGTTACAAGAGGGATTACATGGAGGTCACATGGGTGAGGGTAGTTAAACTGGCGAGGGTTGTAAAACAGGGAGGGTAGGTCGCTTACATGGGTGAGATGGGTTACATTGGAGATTGGGATTACACGGATGGAAAACTATATTTGCATTTATAGTAGAGACTTGAATTAGAGAGCTTATTCTGTAAATTCATAACAGTAGTAAGCAGGGCTTCTAAAACTTTTGGAACCTCAATCGGCAACCACCCCCCCCCCCCCCCCCCCCCCCCCCCCCCCCCCCCCCCCCCCCCCCCAACCCCCCCCCCCCCCCCCCCCCCCCCCCCCCCCCCCCCACCCCCCCCCCCAAACCCCCCCCCCCCCCCCCCCCCCCCCCCCCCCCCCCCCCCCCCCCAAAAAAAAAAAATCCCCCCCCCCCCCCTCAAAAAAAGAAAGACCTGTTCAATAGTCCGATTTTATAGAAATGTCATACATTTTCGCAACGTCTTTTCTGTCAATATTTTTTGCGATGTGGCAATTCATAAGAGAGCTCTAGAGCCAGCATAGCTGATTCGGTTAGTCATTGATACAAGTTTAATTCAAATGAGATTCTCATCAAGTTCTGCGGCGTTTCTAACAAGAAAGACTGCGATCGTAATTAACTGGCTGTCGGAGAGCGGTCAGACGACAAAAAGTGAAACATGATTTATTTGCTTAATGCTTCTTTAGTGGGTCAACAATCAACTGATAATCTTGAATAATAGTATATATCTAGATTTTTAATCGAGGGCAACAAGCTTAAAGTGTGATATCGACATCGATTTTTTCATTACTGCGAATAAATATGACGTAAGCGGCGGACTCAGCTGTCAGACAATGTAGTTAATCAAGCGTATCGCTGTTGATATCCTATATATTATTACGTTAATTAATTCGGTATTTTAATGCTTTCACGGATTAACAATGACATGCATTTATCTTTAAAGCCGTTTTTAACCAGCAATGGTTCTTTATAACAATTTAAATTTAACCGTTTTGTAATCAACAAACGGATATCATGTAATGATCGACGACGACATAGCACATTGCCATGTGAAAATATGGACCGATTTTAACACTTAATCAGGAAAGCTGCAAGCAGATAATTAACACATAGTTTAATTGTGTCTTCTGCTTATACCAAAACACGTGATTGGACCGATTGCAAGCGTCTGCTAATTAAAAGATAGGCTATAGAGTGATCAGCGTAGCGGAAAAAGCAGCTGGTCGCATCGGTCTCATGGTAACCAAGACATTTTTATGACCTGTTGGATGTAGTTTTGAATGTGTGAATGACCCATGAATGTTTGTGTATTACAATTTCTACATCTTTTACTGACTTAGTCGTTTTGGACCGAAATTACAATTTTTTTTAGGAAATTTCGGACCGATTTTTTTTACACTTTTTGAAACTAAAATCGGTCTGGCTTGGTCAAAATCGGTCCAGACCTGCAAATTGCCGGTTTTTAGAAGCCCTGGTAGAAAGCTTTTGCCAATACTTACTGTGTTAAGTGATAACAACTGTTTGTATGTTCACATCTACTAATGCTGCTGGGTACATTAACTGTGTGGGGGTCCTTTGAGGCATTTTTCGTAAATAAAGTTGTGAAAATTGTCAACATTTGTAAGGTGACAAAAAAATATTTACTTGTTCAAATTCTTTGCTTTTTAAGGCTATTGCCAGGTTAATGACACAGCAGTTTTTAGGAGTGCTAATTGTTATTGTCTGAAAGTGGGCAGTTTGTTCACCACACTGTCTGTGAACTGTCCAGTTTCCATTCCAGTTGGGTCATTTCAAATAATAATTATATTCAAGAAAACACAGACCTTACTTGGTGAAATTATTGTAAAGGCCATAACCAGGAACTGTTAATTTTAGTGATAATTGTAACTTTAGATACTGAAGAGTTTCAATTTGAGTATTTGAAATGTGCAAGCAGTTGAATAAGATGTTTAGCTTGAAAAATTACACCAATGTTGTTTTATTGTCTTATACTATGTGGTTTTAAAGTCTTATGTCTAATTATTGTTCCTGACAAGATCTTCATGTTGTGACTTTCTCATACAGCCTAAAAATGGAAAACAGAGCTAGAGTTTGCAGACAGTATTTGTTGGAAATCGTTTTATCCATCCTCTATCTTTACACAAACATAGTTTGGGTTACCAGGTTTTCTTTTCTTCATTCATCTGAGATCCAGTTGTGTTTAAAAACAAAGTTCTCAAGGAATCGTTGATGGAAAGGAAATATTGTGTTTTTCTTTGTCCATAGTCAACAGTGGTCTTCCCATATATTTGTATGACTGTCCCCAGTGTGTCTGTGTAAGGGTAGCTAAGGAAGAATGTTGGCATTAATGTGTCTTGTTGTACTGTTCAATTACCCACACGTGAATGTATGCTTTTCATTTATACATTTAACTGAACAATTCTGATGATTATTTGTTTAGTGCGTTTCACATAACATTGTTGTTCCTTTTCAAGAATTCCTTATAATCAATCATAGACAAGTGTAAGACCTTCAGTATTTGTACGGAATTTGCTTGTTTAATAGTTTAAGATATTGCATTTTGCAGTATTGATTCCCATTGTCTTCTTAAGTTTTCTCTCATCTTGGTCAATAATTTCAGATATTTAGCAATAAATTATTAAGACAAGTGCAACATTACAGCTATAGGAAGTGGTAAAGTGTTAGTTAATGATCTGCATTTGAATTTCTAATATTTTACTTGGCATCTTACACCGCAATCTGAGAAGAATTGTTATATCTGTTCCCTGAGACATTGCATTGGATATTGTTGGCGATTTCATCTGTTGAGAAAGTGTGGTAGTGTCATGCGGTCTTAGAAGTTAAACTTTTCTATGAACAATTCCAGATTCTTAAACTAGCGCTATTGCTTGGCATATCATTTTTAGCTCTACTGGCCAAAGGCCAGAAGAGCTTATGCGATGGTAATGTGTACGTAGTATGTGCATCCGTGCGGTCGTGCGTTCGTGCGTCTGTAAACAATTGCTTGTGAACATGATACAGTCTTCAGTTTTGATTGTATCTCGATGAAACTTGTACAGTATCTAGATATCCATTAGAGCTAGGTTCCTTTCGAAAACCATTTTTAGCCAGGTCTGCATGAGCGAATTCTATTTTTAGTAGGGATGCAAACGAATATTCGAATATTCGAATATTCGATCGAACGTTTGGTATTCGAATGCCAAAATCAGTATTCGAATATTTGATGTTTTTGTTGAAATAATAAATTAATAAACTTTTTGCCTACAACTGTCATCTTCGTCTGTCTTGTTTTTACAACGATGGACCCGTATTGCCAGAGGTGTAAACATATGACACTATACACACGCCATATCGGATATATCGTCGGGAACTATAAACAGTCCCCGTAATTTTGCATTTACTGGCTGTTAGACAAGTGACATCAAACACATTCCAATTATTTTGGGAACATTTAAGATCGGCCTTTATACCAATGTGTTGTCTTTCCCTGCGAATCAAGCTTGGCGATATGCGCAAATCGTCGAAAGACATGTGATAGTTATTTGCTTTAAACTGTTTTCCATGTTTCGTTACAACGCTCTTGCGTTGAAAAATAATTGTATGGTTTAACGTTTAAGGATATATGTCCTGTATTGTTGAACAATATATTAGTCAAAATCGACGTGCGGCCATGGTTGGTGTCGTTTTCTATAAAAATATTTCGTAAACATCAATCCCAGAACGAGGCTGCAAGTATACCACGTTGGCGCATATCGTCATTTAGCCGGGAAAAAACGAAACTCCCGATCTTATTTTGCATTGTTTACAAAAGTGAACGCAGAGGAATTGACATAGTTTATTTTTTTGTTTAAAATATAATTATGGCTTTTTCTTGGGATATATTCTGAAAATGGGGAAATTCAGAGGCTAATTTGTGGAACAATAAGTGTCCGTCGCGTGTACCGAATACGACAAAGAAGGGTAACAGGGCCCTAGCTATTACGTTATTGAATACTAGTTTTCTACAATTCTTAAAGGATCATTTTGGTATTCGAATATTCGAATATTCGATCGAAAGAATTACCGAATATTCGAATATCAATTTTGCCATTCGTTTGCATCCCTAATTTTTAGCCAAGTTTACATGTACATGTAAATTCAAGTCTAGAGTTAAGGGAGATAATTTGCAAGTCTAGGATTTTGAGAGACAATTTGCTTTTTGCTTCTGCAGTTGATTTTGTGAATTACTCTGCCTTGTTCTTGTTGAAAGCCCAAAGGCCATTTTTTAGCTTTAAGTTCTGTAGTTTGCGCATTCATCTTAACAAAATTGGTTGTGAATGTTTAAGTTATGCACCTGGTGTCATTACTGGCCACACCCAGGGTTCACAGGTTTGGTAAACATAAATCTGGAAAGGTTTGAAAATCTTTTTGTGTGTTCGTGCATCCGTCTCAGCACAATTGATTGTGAATGTTTGTTCAAATTGATCAATGTTGTCCTAGGATGCCCTTGACTTTGACCTTTTGACCAACTTTTTTTAACTTTTAAAACTACAGAAATTTTTACTATGAGTACAGTTTTGAAAGCATTTTTTTTTGTCAGGTGACTTTTACTTGGCACATATTAAAATAGTTCATGCAACTAATCTGCTTACAATACTTTCTGGGCTCAGATGTTGAATGTGCTACGTTTTCAGGTAACCCAAACACAAAACATAAAGTATATGTCTGTTGCCTTTTACCCATACATACATGCTCTGGATTGATATGACCACAAAAGCCATGCCAGTAGAGCATAGGCCCTTTTGGGCCTCTTGTTTAACAAGCCAATGCAATATAAAATCCAAAAAGCTGAGAAAGCATTTTTCCAGTGGAGGGCTTGCCACCTTGCGCTAATTACGTCCACTGCTCATGGTGACGTTGGCATTTTTGTTTTCATCAGAATGCCAAAACTTAAATGTTGGCCATTAAAGCCATTAACATGGAACTTGGTAAAGATGTTTACTATCAGTTTACACCTTTTTCGATAACTTTGGCTAAAATTTGTCTAAAACTAATGCCCCTATAAAAAAGGGTAATTTATGCCCATAAATCTGGCTAAATTTGTTATTTTATGCCCCAAACTTTGACTCAGATTGGTAATTCATGCCCCTAACTCTGGCTAAAATTGAAAATTAATGCACCTATCTCTGGCTAAAATTGGTAATTTATGCCCCTAACTCTGACTAAAAATGGTAATTAATGCCCCAACTCTGGCTAAAATTGGTAATTAATGCCCCTAACTCGGGCTCAGATTGGAAATTTATGCTCCTAACTCTGGCTCAGATTGGTAATTTATGCCCCTTACTCTGGTTCAGCTTGGTAATTTATGCCCATAACTCTGTCTCAGATTGGTATTCATGCCCCTAACTCTGGCTCAGATTGGTAAATAATGCCCCCAACTCTGGCTCAGATTGGTAATTTATGCCCCTAACTCTGGCTCAGATTGGTAATTTATGCCCCTTACTCTGGCTCAGATTGGTAATTAATGCCCCTAACTCTGGCTAAAATTGGTAAAATATGCCCCGTTCTCTGGCTCAGATTGGTAATTTATGCCCCAAACTCTGACTCAGATTGGTAATTTATGCCCCTAACTCTGGCTCAGATTGGTAATTTATGCCCCTAACTCTGGCTCAGATTGGTATTTTATGCCCCTAACTCTGGCTCAGATTGGTAATTTATGCCCCTAACTCTGGCTCAGATTGGTAATTTATGCCCCTAACTCTGGCTCAGATTGGTATTTTATGCCCCTTGATACAACAGATAAGTGTTTGCTTGTGGTGCCCTTGTTTTTGTCAATATCATTTTATTATTTATCAACAATCACTTAAAAGCTTAAAAGGAATATTGACATGTTACATGATAATCATGTTTTATGTGGTGAATGGTTAGACATGATGATTTTCATTCATATCTTTATCCACACAAACAGAGTTCAACACACAATGTCATGCACTTGGATTTAGTATATTCTTTTGTTAAACTTCATAAATGCTCTGATTTAAGTTACATATCAAATATCAAAGCTCTGATGTAGGGTTAGATTCTAAATAAATATTATTTTATTATACCCCTTCAAAACACTGTTTGTGGGTGATTTTAGGAGTGAGCTTATCCATCAGTTAGTCGGTCAGTCGATCTGTTACTTTTGTATGAACAATAACCCATAAAAGAGTTAACAAGTTAAAATAATTTTTGGTACACATGTTTATTACTATACAATTAAGTCAAGTTTGAATTTTGTTACAAACTGACAATTATTGATGGAGTTATTGCCCCTTCTCAACTGTGAACTTTCCAAAAACTACAGTGTCAGGTTAAACTCCTGAAAGGGTTGACAGTTTTATTTAGAATGGATATGTCTGTTTCCTATACCAATAATGAGACTATGTGCATCCTTGATGTTTCGACTGTAAAAAAGAAGAGTGAATCTCTCTTTTAGAAAAAAAATACAGTAAGAGATGTTATCACAAGTTTTACAGATTATCGCCAGTATGAGTATCCCAGTGCAGCGACTATTGATTGAAATGTTAAAATTTGGGCAAAAATAATATTGAGCTGGTGCCATCTCTGTTTGTGAAGGCTTTCAGTTGACACTGATTGTGTGGCTGGAGCTGCTGATATTGATTTAGATGTGGGGAGATTGATTATAGCATGGAAATCTCTATAATGTTGTTTATAGTTTAGATCTTAAACAACAACAGTAAGGAGGCTATAGGCTTGCACAGTGTGTTTGTCATTTTGAACAAACATGTTCCTTATCAGGGGATTTGTGGCCCAAAGTCTAAAGCCTTATTTTTGAAAACAAATTCACTGTAGCACATTTATAAGACAGTTGAACTATAAATAAGTTGTCTTTCTTTTTTGAGGCCTGGAGGACCCGTTTTATTTGCCCCTGAAAAGAGGGACCAATTGGGGCTAGAGCCATTCCAAATGGCCATTACAACATACATCAACATTCAATATTTCGTACAGTGTACATGCAATTATGAAGTGTATCATAAATGTTCTTTCAACAGCAGTAGACATTTAAATGTGGCAGTAAATATTGAACATATTTCCTTCAAAAGCAAACTGTTGTTTAACTATAATTTTGTAAATTAATCATTTTTGCTTTAAAGCTGCACTCTCACAGATTGCCCTATTTTGACAACTTTTTCTCATTTTTTGTCTCCGAATCAGCTGATTTTGGTTTCAATGCCTTCAATTAAGCCATATAAGATAACCCACCATAGAACAGATCTCAATTGCAGAAAATTTCATTTTTCTTAATGCTTAAGTAAAATTAAACATAAATTTTCAAGAGTGAATATTAGAAACTGCTATCTGATCTTTATCAGCTGCCGGTTTTTAGACATTTACGCAAAATTTGGCTCATTCCAGACCAGGAATATAAAAAGTTGTCAAAATGGTCAATCTGTGAGAGTTCAGCTTAAATGTACAAAATATCATGCATATTCAGCTGTTCTGAAAGGAAACTTTTTATTAAATGTAGTGTTACATATCTATTTATCACTTTTGTTTTGAGGTTTGTTGGAGCTCAATCCATATTGTACACCTCATAGTTGACCTTAAAACAACAAGGCTTATGTGGAAAAAACCCATAGACAAACAATTAAAATATTAAAAGAAGAAACAAACTCAAAACAGCAGAGTGAGCATAATGGCTGAAACAAAACCATTCAAAAAATCTTATTATATTCTTCAGTACCTCAGTAACACGGCTTTCCCCTGTGTGACGGCAGCTTTGTCCTTGTTAAGTGGGTATTGTTGTTTTAATGTTGACTTTTGGCCTTTTTAGCCTATCATCTGACGAGACAAGAGGATAGAATTGATTGGTCACTGTTTACATGACGAGGCCGAGAGAGACCCCTAATGAGATTTATTTCATCAATTTGAAATGTGCAAACACGGTCTTTCCTTTATAAGATCTTCAGAACAGAAAAATGGACTTTTCATTTGATGACATGTGTTTGACTTGGCTGATAGATTGTCTCATGAAATAGGCTACTTTTTGATACAACGTTTTATGCATTTCTTTGGTCTTGCTTGTTTAACTTGCAAGATGTGTTTTTCTTTCAATGGCCCAATATGTGAAAGCAAGTATTTCCCCAAGGCCAATTTGGGATGTCGGTGCCTACATCCCTTCAAATGCTGTGTTGGCACTCAGACAAGCTTTAATCATCGCAATTTGCTTAATCCTGGCACACGACATGTCATAAAACCTGTTTTTTTTTGTGGCCTGTGTTCCAACAGTCAAGTTTTATGATAATCTTAGGTTATTAAACCTTATTAGCTATTTCACAGCAGTTATAAAGGGTGTTGGGATATCTACCGTTAAGCACAAGCCAATAATTAAGGTGTTATTCAGTTATAAAATTTGATTTAAACAGCGTTAAGTGTGACCGCTGCATTGAGCAGATTAGTATTTTATTTGAATACCAGCTGATTGGTTTAATGAAGTTCTGGGTTTTTTTTGTATGTTTTATGTCAGTGTTAATTAAGAAATGAATACCAGTCCTTGACAAACCTTTTTGATACGATTATGGTATATTTATATCAAGGAGTCGGGCTCCTAAACTCAAAATCAAGTTGTCTGAAACATATTCATTGGTTTTGGGACTTCTGGACTTTTGTTTACTTCCGATGCTGAATTAGTCTTATATATATGTCAAATGGCACTATAAAATAAAGTGGGGACCCTGACCCCTCCCATTATCATCAACATTTCTCAAAAGAATATATTTATTATGCTACTAAATTATTCATGCAGCTGATGAATCTGTCGCCTATGTTTAAATTATAATTTCTAACCAAACAATGATAATAGAGTTCCTTTTGAAAACAACACAACACCTGGAGTCTGAGTTTGAGACTAAAATAGTCAAAACTACAAATCTTGGTTTTTCAATAAAATAATGAAGAGTAAAGCAATAATTTTGACCATTGCTATTTATGTTACATAGGTCAAGTTTCATTTATGTATTCTCCTTTTGTCAGGTTTGACATAAATGAATCAAATCAAAAAATTGTGTCAAACTCAGACTGATGATGTGATTATGTGCCCAGCACTGGTGGTTTCTAGTAAACTGTCTCCCCAGTTAGCGGACTCGAGAGTGATTCATAAAAGCTGAAATTGAGCTCAAATAGATTTATAAATTATAAACTACAATTATTGCGTAATATTTCAGTTGCTGATAGGGTTTGAGTGTGGTGCCATCATCTTCTGGGACCTGAAGAACAAGTCAGCAGATTGTCGACATCAGGCCGCAGAGGTAAGTAGGGTTGGGTTTGACAGGGCAATAGCAGGAGTTGGGGTGGATTAAAGAGGATTAGTCTAAGTGGGGGGTGTGGAGGGGTGAACGATCAGAATAGTATCATAAAGCTACCTAGAAGCTTGGTTGAGTGCTAGTTGGTTTGGAGGCTATGTCATTCTTGGTTGAGCGCTAGGTGGGTTGATGAGGGGTTAGTTGGGAGGCTATGTCATCCTTGGTTGAATGCTGGGAGGGTTGATGAGGGGTTGGTTGGGAGGCTATGTCATCCTTGGTTGAGTGCTAGGAGGGTTGACGAGGGGTTGGTTGGGAGGCTATGTCATCCTTGGTTGAATGCTAGGAGGGTTGACGAGGGGTTGGTTGGGAGGCTATGTCATCCTTGGTTGAATGCTGGGAGGGTTGATGAGGGGTTGGTTGGGAGGCTATGTCATCCTTGGTTGAGTGCTATGAGGGTTGACCAGGGGTTGGTTGGGTGGCTATGTCATTCTTGGTTGAGCGCTAAGAGGGTTGATGAGGGTCATCCTTGGTTGAGCGCTAGGAGGATTGATGAGGGTTTGGATGGGAGGCTATGTCATCCTTGGTTGAGTGCTAGGAGGGTTGACGAGGGTCTTGGTTGATTGCTAGAAGGGTTGATGAGGGGTTGGATGGGAGGCTATGTCATCCTTGGTTTAGTGCCAGGAGGGTTGTTGAGGGGTTGGATGGGAGGCTATGGCATTCTTGGTTGAGCGCTAGGAGGGTTAGTGACGGGTTTGGATGGGAGGCTATGTCATCCTTGGTTTAGTGCTAGGAGGGTTGATGAGAGGTTTGGATGTGAGGCTATGTCATCCTTGGTTGAGCACTAGGATGGTTGATGAGGGGGTATAGTGCTATGAGGGTTGATGACACGTTGGTTGGGAGGCTATGTCATCCTTGGTTGAGTGCGAGGAGGGTGGATCAGTGGTTGGATGGAAGGTTATATCACCCTTGGTTGAGTGCTAGGAGGGTTGATGTGGTTGGTTGGGAGGCTATGTCATCCTTGGTTGAGTGCTAGGTGGGTTGATGAGGGTTTGGGTGGGATGCTTTGTCATTCTTGGTTGAGCACTAGGACGTTTGATGATGGGGTTTGTTGGGAGGCTATGTCATCCTTGGTTGAGTGCTAGGAGGGTTGATGAGGGGCTGGTTTGGATGCTATGTCATCCTTGGTTGAGTGCTAGGAGGGTTGATGAGGGGCTGGATGGGAGGCTATGTCATCCTTGGTTGAGTGCTAGGAGGGTTGATGAGGGGTTGGATGGGAGGCTATGTCATCCTTGGTTGAGTGCTAGGAGGATTGATGAGATGTTGGTTGGGTGGCTATGTCATCCTTGGTTGAGTTCTGGTAGGGTTAATGAGAGGTTGGATGGGAAGCTATGTCATCCTTTGTTGAGTTCTAGGAGGGTTGATGAGGTGTTGGTTGGGTGGCTATGTCATCTTTGGTTGAGCGCCAGGAGGGTTGATGAGGGGTTGGATGGGAGGCTATGTCATCCTTGGTTGAGTGCTAGGAGGGTTGATGAGAGGTTGGATGTGAGGCTATGCCATCCTTGGTTGAGTGCTAGGAGGTTTGATGAGAGGTTGGATGGGAGGCTATGCCATCCTTGGTTGAGTGCTAGGAGGGTTGATGAGAGGTTGGATGGGAGGCTATGTCATCCTTGGTTGTGCGCTAGGAGGGTTGATGAGAGGTTGGACGTTTGGTTTGCTAGCCGATGTAGGGAGAGAATCTGAAAATGGATATTTCTGGTTCGGTCAGGGGTTATCAGGAGAAAGGGAATCAGCAGGTTACATTGCAGCATAATTCCTCCAGTCTGTTTTTAGTAAATATTATAGGTTTTTGAATACCATTCTCAGAAAAAAAGTGAGCAGAAACTAATTACTTGGCAAATATTGAAAGCATGTGCTGAAAGTCTTGACAAGAATCTTGCATGTATCTGAAATGTAAGTTGAAAGTTTAGTACTTGGCATGATAACATTTGCTGATATAAGCATCAATAATATTGAAGAGCATTTTGCTACTATCCAAAGCTTAATTTACCACATGGTTATAGTGAGGTGCCTAATTATGACTACCTGGTAATTCTTGAATGTAAATAATAGCCTGTTTCCTGCTTGGTCAATGTAAGGGCAGTCCAGATTGCAACATGGCTTGTCGCTAAATCAGTTTTGGAGAGGTGGTAAGAAAATTGACATTGTCCCTCTAGCAGCAGTCTGCCACAGTCAGAATAAATCAATACGCTAGCTATCATTTAACACAAGCCTTAATGAAAATGGCATCAAATATTGAATGCTTGGCAGAAACCACTGTAAACATCCTGTAAAACAACAATGTCCGACCGTATTTGGTGTATAATGTACTCGTAAAAGAATAAATTTGATTGTCTGTCTTTGCTGAGAATGTTTTGGACTTTACAAGTAATGACTAACTGTCTGCTCTATTGGAATTTGACAAAGTAGTATTGACTTCAGACATTTTCAGAGTCCCATCATTTATTTACTCCCACATTATGCCAGATTTCTGAATTTAAGCAACACCCATCCTGTCTGTACGCCATTACAGGAAAGTTTACATTGTTGAGTTTAAATGTTAGGAGCGCCACTTTGCTTGTAATGATGACCAAAACATGTCCAAATCTAGCAACAGCAAATAAAAACAACTATCTTATCAATGAGCATATGACAAAATACCAAGAATTTCCGTTAAATATGAGTGAATGACACAAATTAAATTGAAAATTTTACTTTCAAAATCTAACAAACATAGCCTTAACTAACAAATAAAGACACCAGCTTTAATAAAATAGTGTAACTACCCAGTGATTTGACATTTGTGTTGATAACATGGTTTTTATGTTGAAATATTCATTTAAGGCCTGCCTAACAGGCATATTTGAACATGCATAATTTTATGTGTGAGAGACTGTGTTGGTGTTTCAGCCCCTGCGGTCAATATCGTGGCACAGTGAGGGCAAACAGTTCATGTCCAGCCACTCCGACGGCAGTCTTTTAACCTGGAACGTGAAAACCCCCGGGAAACCCGCCAGTATTATCACACCACATGGTAAGATGTGTCCCGAAATATGCATGGTTTTTATCGTAGTACTCTTACACAAGTGATATGACATGTGCACAAGTTTGAAGTAAATGGACGCTTAACATTACCACTTGCTTAGTGGTGTTGTGGTGTGCTTATGGAGATGTTGAGAGGAATCCAGGACCTCTGAGACCTGATGATACCTGTAAATCTACATGAGCATGGAGCCAGACAGTTGCTGGTAATGGACGTTGGTGGATGCCATAGGCCAGGTCTGGGTCAGGTGGAACCCAGGGTGAAGTCATGTGCCAGTTGTCCATGTCTTCTTATAACAGTACCATCTATTCTATACTCTTGAAAAAAAATCCTGTAATTAAATGTTTTCCTGATATTTATTGAGATTAAAGAAATAAAATTGATATTTCACTGTTTCAAACTGTGAATATTTTAATTTGATATTTTTCATTGTTTTGAAATTTTAGGCCATTCTGCTATCCAAAACACACATCAGCTTGTGCAGGCCTGCGACAAGAAATTAACAATTTCATTTCCAAAAATTATCTTGATTCAGTGTAAGATAGCAATATATATTTTACCTCATGAAGTGAATATTTCACTTGTGGCTACCCCACTTGTAAAGTATAACTTTTGGTGCTTACTCGATAAAAATTTTACAATCTTAAACTGAAACAAACAACTGTACTCTATATTCTGGTTTCTAATTGAATAGCTTTTATGGATTATTATCTACTTTATTATCTACTTAACTATATATCAAATAAAAAAAAATATTATCATATAACTACAATACTAAGGATCAGATACATACATAAATCACATTTAATGATAGACATTAGACTCAACTATTAGATATCTATTACCATTGTGCATTCTCATTTCAAATCCTAAAATAATTGTTGACTTGACTTGCCATAATATATTTGTTTTTGTCTTGTAAATCCAGAAAGCCATGTGGTTTGTAGAACAGAGTTTAGGTCCGATGCTAAACAGAGCATGTGAAACACCTTGTTTTATAACGTGTAAAGGGGCTTTCACAGGATTTTTTAGAAGTGGGTCTGTGACCCTTATTCTTGGTTAATTAGGGATCTCCCTAAAATAATGTTATTCACTTGATGACAGTTTATTTTTGGGGTCTTAGGTATGCACAGTAATTTCAAAATGAGAGTCCTTGGCTTAAAACTTGAGTTTAGGATTTAGGTTTACTGCGTCAAGAAAGTCCCAGGTTTGATTTATGATGCCCACACCTTTAACTACTCAATAAATAATTCATTTATGGAAAATGTTTATTACTGATAACAAGATTGTAGCCGTGTATTTAATTGCAGAAAGCGGAAAATTATTAAAAGATTGGTGAATGCTAAAAGATTTACTGTGGTCCACTAAAGTCTAAGGTAGAAATACCGTGTTTTATGCTCATTTCTTTCAAATTAAACTCTGTATCCTTCATAAGAACCATTGGTTTTTGACATTTATTCATCGTTTCTGGAATATTAAAACAAAATTATTAATTGTGGATCTTATTTGGGTGTAAGAGTGCATATTTTAAGGCATGTTTTGCTGCTACAGCAGAAGGCCAATGCCCTGTATGACCTCCAGCCCAAATGAGCTCAGCCATTCAGCTGTATGTTAAATCACAACCCTCATCAACAGTGCTTCAGTTTATCTATTCATGTGTTCTTGAACACAAGGCAGTAAGAGGCTCTCATATATAACTTGTTGTTTCAGCTAAACCAGGCAAAGACGGGAAGACCGAACAGTGTAAACCTATAACCAAAGTGGAATGGAAGTCCGTCAGAAATGGGTAAATCAACTTATCACCTTGAAATTGTCTTGTACCAGTCTGCAACCCCGTTCCTAATTTAGAAGTGAATTTAGGCATAACATGCTTTAGATGTTGTATATTTAATTGTTTGTAGACACATTGGTTTCCTGTCTGCTTATGGGTTCACGTTACAGTTGGAAATATTCACAACAGGTTCTCAATAAATTGGCAGCTTTTCAGCACAATTAGTTTTAACTTTATTTATTGTTTTATTTCAATTAATTAAAATCACAAGAAATAACATGGAACATTACTTTAAAGACAAACCAAAAAAATGTTTTCAATATAACAAATAATGCTGTATTTCATCAAGTTCTTACTTGTATGAAATTTTGTAATATGTGAGTCAGAAAAGTCTTAACATGGAGGTACCCATGCTGTGGAAAAACCATGTTGGGGCCAAATGTGCATCTTGTTAGGATCGAACCCACAACCTCTTGCTCCACAGGCACATTTGCCATGTCATTATAAAGACTAGCTCAATAGTAAGACATTATAAGCGCTTCTATACACTTATCAAATACCCAGTCATACAAAGCTGGCTCTTGGATTTAACCAACAGCAGCTCTAAGTTTTCATTATGTCTTTGATGGCTAGTTGTTGGGTTTAACTAACATCGGCTCTAAAGTTTCATTATGTCTTTAATAGCCTGGTGTTGCTTTAACTAAAACTGGCTCTAAGGTTTCAATATCTCCATAATAGCCTGCTGACGGGTTTAACCAGCACCAACCAAAGGTTTTATTATGTCTTTGATGGATTGTTGTTGGGTTTAAACCAATCCTGCTCTAAGGCCTAAAAAAATAAATTGTGTGTCGGTCACCCGACCCTACCTGGAAAATATCACCGACTCTACTGTTTTTTTTTTGGTGCCACTTGCGAAAAAACACACTCCTGAACTTAGGGAGTTTAAGCTCATAACACCCAAGATGAGTTTCGAAGATGTAGAGATAATGTTTTTGTTCGAGCCAAGATCTGTATCCGAGATTGACATGTCAACATCCGACAAGGGGCCATGGAACAAAATGTCTCTTGGATAATAGTATTACTTTTCCCACACATAAGATTGAATGCCGGTCTAATTTTAATATACCCCACCCACCACTGCAGGACAAGGCATGACCCTTTTCACTTGTCATGTTGTCAGATGCAATCATAAAAAATAGTTTAAATAAAATAGCAGCAGGACAAACATACTACTAGTATAGAAAGGAAATATAAAATTCTGGGAGTTCTGACATAGGCTGGTGCCTGACAAAATGTGACTTTCTTTTAAACTTGGACTGAAACCTTGGTCTGTTGCCATTTGTACAGTTTATAAATTATTCCTAACTTTACTTCTTGGAGAATGGCAGAGAAATGTTTTTGAGATGCTGAAGCAGGTCAGTATTGTCACATTTAATTATCAATATGTTTTGCTTTCGGAAGGTGTGTGACGAATGGCAACAAAACTAGCAATGACACACCACCTAACTGCAGCGATGCTCAGCAATGTCCTTATATAACTGAAATTATGTTGAAAAAGGACAAAAACAAAGCAAACAAACCTGTACCAAACTAAAAAAAAAAAAAATCCCGACCTACCCTACCTATTCTTGGGGACCATGTTACCCGAACCACACAATTTATTTTTTTAGGCCTAAGGTTTCATTATGTCTTTGATAGCCTGCTGATGGGTTTAGCCAATACCCACTGTAAGGTTTCATTATGTCTTTGATAGCCTGCTGTTGGGTTTAGCCAATACCCACTCTTATGTTTCGTTATGTCTTTGATAGCCTGCTGTTGGGTTTAGCCAATACCCACTCTTATGTTTCATTATGTCTTTGATAGTTTGTTGCGGTCCTTCTGGCATGGATTGAGGTCAAGGTAATTAGGAAACACTGTGTTCTGTTGACTTGACTTGTACTGTTTATACATGGAATGGATTAGAATATCACAGGCATGTTTCTCTTCAGAATTTATCAGTTACTGTGAAATCATTAATGTTCGTGGGCATGAAATTTCGTGGATTGCCGAAAAAAAATAATTTCGTGGGTACTTGAATTCATGGATTTTCATTTTTGAAAAAAAAAAATCGAAGATGCGATCGTCTGCATAATATCCACGCGCTGGTCTTCTGCGTCACTCGGTTTATGACACTCGCTAATGTGGTACGACATGCCAATTAGTGCATATACCCATGTCACTTATCGATTTAATTGGGAATAAAGGTAATAAAAGAACATGTACTCTGATCATAAATATAGATAGGGGAAGCCATTGAATGCCAATTAAGAATTTTGCAAACTGTGAAAACACCGAAAAGATGCGTATATTGTCACGTTCGGTGCTTAGTAACCTTCAATGTACTAGTATTCGATTAATTATTTCATTAAATAAAAAAATCGAGTATGGACACTCATCACGCACATCTTGTAAACTTGGAGATTTTCATTAACAGCACACGTTTAAACACGTGCTTATAACTGTCATTTGCTGCATAAAACACATTTAATTGATTTGGTTCATTATTTGTTAACAGAATAATGATCGTAAGTTATACAGTGAGACAGGTTTTAACACTGTATACTGCGACCTCTGTAAATGATATACTAGAGTATGTACGTAACAAGGCAATTGAAAAAGTGAATAAAGGGTTTATATTTCGAGGGATCTTGAATTCGTGGATCACCCAACCCACGAAAACCACGAACATTAATGCCCCACGAACATTAATGATTTCACAGTATATGACTTCCATTTCTTGTTATACTAAATTAACACTGTTTTCTGTTTCTATTCTACTCAAGAATGATTATTTCCTCTTTTTACCCAAGAGTTTATGAGTTTGATCCCCACTAGGCGAATATTGTTTTAGCTTTTCATAAAACCCCTCCAAAAATATTGGTTTCTACCCAAGAAACAGACTCAAGAGTTATTCATGCCGGCTCAACGCTGTTATCACAATCAAACTAATATAAAATAGTATAAACTGAGGATGATTGCTATGTAACATATGAAATATTGCAACCAGAAGTTTTAATCTTTTATATAAGGAGATACAACGAATGCATTAAGCTTTCTTCTTCGATTCCTCCTCTAGTTTTGATGAAATGTATGCACTACATAAAATCCGATAGTTTGAATCAGAAAACCCCACAGATATTGTGCCAAGAGCCTATTCAGTATTTTCAATATATCATAACACCTCCTAATGTGCAGGAAATTTGCAAGTTTATAGGTTTTATGTAGATGAATGTTGAGATTATGGTGGCATATTGTGGGTGACATTTACTTGTCATTATTCCAAGTTAAGGTATCAGGCCCACACATATGTGAACTGTAGCTGCCTGGTGGAGCCATACTGTGTTTATATCATCTTTTTGTGCAGAAAAAGAAAAAACAAATATAAAAATATTTACTAAAAGTAATATAACAAGTAAGTTATTTGGCTTTCAAATATTGCTTTATGAATAATTTACATCTGATTTCAGTTGAAGTAGAGAACAAAGATACAAACTGTATACCATTATATATGCTTTGCTATCAGCAAGAAAATACCTATCAAATGATATCAAAGTTATATTGTAGTCACCAGTTATCAAAATTTAACATTCTAGTTAAAGGCACTCATCAAATACTAGCTTATGTGTGGGCCTTATTCCTTAGGGCCTGATTGTACAGATGTAAACAGGCTTTCACCCTGGCTCCAAGTTCCTCTTTGTCTATGAATGCCTTTCATGTGTATTTCTATACACCATAAAGTGATCAGCTTTATCTGATGAAGGTTATATAATCAAGTACTTTAACAAACTCCTTTTGAACAGATGTGTCCATCAATTAATCATGTCAATTTTGCTTTTGATAATAACCCAGTGAAGAGCTTTTTGACCATTGATGTTAAAGCTGGAAGGTCATGACAAAGCTCTTCTACAGACTTAGAGGTTAAATAAAGATTTAGAACAATGTGTTAATAATGTTCTTAGCAAACTTTATGACTGCTTAAGGAATTGTAAAGGTCAGAGTGTTGAGAACGTCTGCTCAATGTTTGCTAAGACATACCAATTTTTGTGTACTACAAAAAATAACACTCTAGTGTTCTTGTTAGTATCTACATAAAATCATGTCCAAGAACCAGTAAATGTTTGGACATAAGGTCAACTGGCTGAAATACATTTGATTGGTCAACTGGCTGAAATACATTTGATTGGTCAACCGGCTCATATACATTGACCGGCTCATATACATTCAATTAAAATCCCAATGCAAGTACCATGTATTTTTTAACAATGCCCCATGCTGCTTGTTTCAGTGATCCGCTGGTGATATTCTCTGGCGGGATGTCATATGACCGTGCAGGAAGGACCCCCTGTATCACTGTCATGACGGGGAAAACCACAACCGTTCTTGAAATGGAACACACCGTCATAGACTTTGTTGTCATGTGTGAAACTCCCTGGCAAAATGGTAAGTAGAGGGCTTTTGTGACAGGTCTGAATACTATTGTATGATGTAGTAAGAGAGGCTATATTAGAACTACCATCACTACCTTGTGTTACACCAATGCTTGTTTAGGCCATTTTAAGCTTAACTATTGGAAGAATAAGGAGAGCTATACTACTCACCCTAGCGTCTGTGTCACACCTTGGTTAAGGTTTTGCATGTAAGCACCAGTACTTTAACTCATTATCTCAGCAAATACATTGTGTATTGCATAGCTACTTCAGATATGTGTTATCAACTATCCAACCTACTTAATTAATGAAGTTAGATAACTCTAATTTGAATGTAATGCAAATGCCACTATTATTCAACTTCTGGTTAAGGTTTTGCATGTAAGCACACATAATTTAATACCTCAGCAACTTCTTGGTGTATTGCATTGAGACTTTATACAATGATACTCAACAATCCAGGTTGATCATACTTGAATAACAGAGACAGTTAACTGTATTTTGGTAGTTCACTCAGGTGTGCAATATGATATGAAACTTGGCCACAATGTTAGTCTTAATGTTTTTGGAGTCATCTTCTGTTTAAATTTTTTTAGTACTCCAGTGATCATAACATATGGTGTTTATGGCGTTCTAGGTATTCAGATAATTGCATGAGTTTTTTTTGTCCTTTGTTACAAATATTGATATGTATGTTCCTCGTTTCAGATTTCCAAGACCCTTATGCAATAGTAGTCCTTCTGCAGAATGACCTTGTTGTTATTGATCTCACTTCTCCAGGGTAAGATGGATTGCTGCACATTTCCTGCAGCTCTTGTGTATAATGCACAACTTGTTTTGTTAACATTTTCAAAGAAATTTCTATAGTTGATTGGATACATCAGTCTAAGGTTACATTCAACTATTAAGTTTCCTGCTGCAGATTTTAAAGATTACTTTCAGGGACGTTTCCCTGTTGATTTGTCATTTAGACATTTCTAACATTCTAAAACATTTATGAATGAGTTATATTCATGCAGCAATATATTCATACTTAATGCTGCTGTATTCAGAAGTTCCATAATAAGGCTTGCTAATGCTTGGCAGGTCAGAACAATGAATTGAAATGGCTTAATGGACATGACATTTTCATTGTCCATGTTCAGATTCTTTAAGATCAAGATAAGCTTATTTAAGGCCCTACAACTTTTTGAATAGTTTAACTTTAGATTGAAAATTGCAATTTTTACAGATATTGACCCGTTACTTTGAATAAAACACTATTTCTAGATATGCTCAAGAGCCGTGTACATTTTCAGGTACCCATGTTTTGAAAATCCGTACCCCATGGACATTCATGAATCCCCCGTTACCGCGTGCCAATACTTTGCCGACTGTCAAACGGACCTTATACCCGCCCTCTACTCTGTCGGGTCCTCAAAACAGAAACGCTCCGGCTTTAGTGAAAAGGTGTGCCAAGTGTGATATTCCAACTGGATTTATAAATATGTGTGGATTTAAGTGTGGATTTCGTGAGTGGGTTCTCTGCACTGTAGCAAATCACAGTTGTTGTTTAAAATTGGGTTTTAAAATCTTTGTTTCCATGTCATTTTTTTATGCAATGATGATTTGCTGTATGCATAGAAAATGTAATGAAATAGACGGATTATTGGTGAGGTGAATGTGGCGTTACAGGTAGGTACATGCAGGTCACTGGTGCCAGCCTCGGAAGACTTGGTGAGTATGGCACCATACTCATGATAGATCCGTGCTTGAAATAGAAATTCTAGAAATAGGAAGAACCCATTCTTTAAAACCTCCATGATTAAGAAGGGTGGAATGAGCAAAGCGAGCCCTTTTTAAGTATTAAGATTTTACACAATTTGTTCAAACTGACTCTTGTCTGAAAAGTTGTAAAATTGAAATTCATAACAATAAAATGTCGTACACACTGAAGGCTGATAGGTGATTTCATTGGTTTCAGATGTAGGTTATAATCTTAATCATTAAGGTTTTTGCAAAATGGACCCATCTTATGTACCTCACAATAAGTATGTTCCTTACTTGAAACATTTATGTCATTGTACTTTATTGTATAATAATGTTAACATGCCTGTATGTTTTCAGCGCTGGCCTATAAAGGGAGGCGAGTGGGGCGCATCAACCTGTAGTTATCCTGAAATAGTTGTCACTGGGTAATTCTTCACTATTTGTCTCATACTGTTCTTTATTTTAGTTGCATTGGCCTTGCTGGCCATTTTTTTACCCTTATTTTAGTAGGCAATAATCTTGTTTTGTTGACATTGGTTTAACCTAGGTCTGTGAAAATTCAGTGGTAGGTTGCCCTTTGATCAGTAGATGACCCCTTTTGTTCTAAAGGTTAAAGTTTAATGTCAACACTCTTAGAAAAAAATTTTTTGTCTTAATAACTCGAAAACATTTTGACATATGACCATGAAACTTCACTGACAGGTGGCTCTTGCTAGTAAATGATCCTCAGGTTCAACTCTTATGAAAACTTTGTTTGCTCAATAACTTTAGAACAGTTTGATTAAGGACCATGAAACTTGACCAGAAGATGACCACTATTAGTTCAGTAGCTCGACAGTCTTAAGGAAAACAGTGTCTGCTCCAAAACTTCAGATTGGTTTGATGAAGGCCGATGAAACTTAAATGGAAGGTTGCCTAATACCAGTAGATGACCCCTGTTGTTGTTGTTTTTGTACATCTGTGTTATGGCCCTTCAATTGTTGAGATTTGACAAATTTGGTCTCATCCACTCTCTTCAAAGACCATTGCATAACCAATCTTCATCAATCTTATTTTCAATCTTGACTGGACATGTATTTTGCCCATGCTTGATAACTAACCTACTACTGAGTTATTTTATGGCCCTCAAAGTATCTAAATTTGACTTAATTGACTCTAATTTGACTGTTTCTTTTCTAATCCTTACCAAATTTAGTCATGATATCTCTCTCTTTCTTTGAATTGTCTGAAATTAAGTCCAATGTACTGATAGCTTCTTTGATGGGTGTATAATGATCAGCCTGCTGGTGTTTTTTTAATTGCTAAAATACGCCAAAGTTCACCATTGAGTCTTATTTGAAAACTTTTCAGGGCCCTTTTGCACAAAAACTACCCCCTTCTATCGCCCACCCATCACTGGAACTTAATTCATCAAACATAAGTTTTTTCTTAAATATCTAGGGACTATTTCTTTGGCTTTGGGGGGTGGGGGGGGGGGGAATGGGCCCTTACCCTTTATTTTTGAGGGAAAGATGAAGGTAAATTTATCATTTTGGGGAAAACAGCATGATTGCAAAGTATGTTCATTTAGAGGGTAGAATCACCTTATCAAATTGTCTGTGTAATTTTTCCGGAAAAACACCCCAGGAATCTTTACGTTTTTATCGAAGATTATCTTAAAATTCCTTAGATAAATTTTAATTCAATTATGTACTTAGATATATAGTGAGATGTGTAGGACATGCTTGATTGCAATCAATTGTTGACTGTTTCAATTATTTTCAGTCATGCAGATGGGACAGTCAAATTCTGGGATGCATCTGCAGGTATAGTTCATGTTTTTATTACAACTTTAGGGCTCTTAGGTAAATCATGTGAAAAAGGGATCAATTTTCGCATTGACTTAGTTTTGTTGTCTATATAAGCATTTTAGAATTCTCATTAGGTTATAGTTCAATGAAAGTCTTTTAATTTATTTTTAAGTGGATTTTATTAGAGTTATTTTAATTAAAAAATAGCATAATGATGCTTGAATGTAAATGAAAATGTAATTGGCAGAAAAATTTGAGAAAACTGCATGACTTAAGGGAATTTAGACTTGATTTTAAGTTTATTGTGTGTTTTCAGTGACGTTATAAGTATGTGTATATTTCAGTGGCGTTACAAGTATAGTGTATATATTTTAGTGACCTTACAAGTATAGTGTGTATATTACATTGATGTAACAAGTATTTTGTGTATATTTCAGTGACTTTACAAGTATTATACAAGCTGAAGACTGCCAAACTGTTTGAGAAGCCTAAGAACCGAGTGTTAGAGGGACAGGAGGATGATCCATTTGCCATCTACATGATCTACCTGGACCAGGAGAGCCGCCTCCTCACCCTTGCCGGGGCCACACATGTCATGCTATTTAAATTCTCCAAGTCCGAGGCCACGCTAGAGGTCCCGGTATGTTGATAGAATGTGTGCCCATGGCATAGTCAAATATATTGTCTTATAGTCAAGGTCCCGATGTCCAAATTTTACAAATTCAAGTTAATGCTATTGGTCCCTGATTGATTATTGTCAATTTTGGACGCTCATCAATGATTTTTCAATTTCATTTGATCATAGCAATTTAACAAGCCAAAACTCCTTAAATTCAGGCTCCTTACATAAAACTTCTTACAATGTAACCAGTGAAATTACACTTTTTTGTAGCAAGGTGCCTTACTGTGGCTAAAATTGCCCTTAAAAATCAGGGAACAAATTTGGTTCTCTTGTTTGAGTAATTGGAAACTCCTAACAGCCTTATTTTGTTTTCTGTGATTGATAGGTACATATATTTTCATCCTAGTTTAGGCCTCAATAATGCATATTTCAGTCTCTGGACGTGTCAATAGTGTATGAGGTGTTTGACGACCTGGACTCTCCGGAACTGGATTACCCTAAGCCAAGTCTGGGTGTGGCCTCCCAACACAACCATAGTGGGTCCATGGGCTCGCATAGCAGCAACGCCTCTGACTCTGCCAAGGTATGTACTTCTGCTTTTGAAACCAGGATGTATGGGAAGCATTGATGTGATGCTGAGCCAACCTGTTCTTAGTATTCATAACAGAGCATTTTTCTCATCTTTTTGTGAATGGTGGCCTTCCCCGAGTTGTGAATAGCCAAAAAAGTCAGGAATTATTACTTTATCATAGCATATTTTAAACAATGAAACAAAGCTCTTGAAGCTCCTGGGTTTGAAGAGTTATAAGAGCCTTAGACTGCATTTAAACATACATATAACTACTACAAGAGTTGTAAGCGTATTGTGATTTTTTAGTCTGTTTGTGATACATTATAATTTTTTGGGCTGGGCCCCATTTTCTTTCAGTAAAAAAAACGCCATGCATTAAACCAACGAAATGCATGTAAAACTAAGGGTTAAAGTCATAGCTGAACAAACAGTCACATGAACGTTAAAGTTATACAAGGTCCTTAGTTTCCATTGGCAGATGTAGTCCAATATAAGCACCATGTAAATTCTTTTATTTTTTTCTTAATAACCAGAGGTGGGTAGTTTCATTTCAAACCAACATTTGAAAATACACTTTCCAATTATTTATTAGGTTCTCTGTAAGATATTTTCTGGATATTCTCCTTTGTCTCATTTCAATGTAGTTATTTAAAATCAATGAGCACTGTAGTTTGTATTTTATCATAATGCCATATTCTTAATGAAAATCAAAGGTCTGAATTGATACCATATTATATACTGAGCTTCTTAAACCAACAATTTACCGATCTGGACTGATTTTGACCACGCCGGACCAATTTCAGCCACAGAAAATGGTTAAAAATTATGAATATACATAATAATATAATTAATTTATACATTCGTATGAAAATCCCATGATGACATAGTAAAAATTGTATTTGTGCAAGCATTATTCTGTGAGTAGAACTGCAACTTGTTATAAGGCATATTTTTTCTGTCATTAGAGAACTTGACTTGATCTAGAGATCTGTTTTGTATATGTTGAATGTTTTGTATGAACTATTTGTTCTGCTGTTGATTTCCTTGTTGGTACTAGAATAAGATGTTAGTATATATGAGTAAAAGCATGCCTAAACAGCAAAGATTCTAAAAATATGAATAAGTTTTATTCAGTATTCAATTTCAAATATAAACCCTATTTTCAGCAATCAAAACCTAGCTTAAGCGTATTATCGCAACAACAAAAGTCTGGCGGTAGCATGGGCTCATATTCGTCTGATGGGACTCGCGTAAGATAAACAGATATTCTACATTCCTGCTCCTTTTTCACACTTTTTGTCAAGTTTTTCTGTGTACACTTTGACTGCTTTTTTATCGTCATTTTTATCTCATCTTTTTTTTCGAAGGAGAAGTCGAGGTGTTGTCATTGGCTTGGTGTCGTTGATGTCATTTTGCAAATCTATAACCATTGCCATAACTCAAAAAACAAGATATTCAAATGAAACTTGGTGCCAGATGAAAGTATTACACATGTTAAGCAAGGCCCATAACTCTGGCCTTAATAGTTTAGTTACGCCCCTTTATCAAATGAAAAAACAGAAGAGTGTTGAAGTTTGTTCAGCTGGGCTATCGTTTTGTGATTATAGACACTCTCATAAATTTCATCTTTGCTAAAGCATGAATATGTATTTCATACATTACCCTTTTTAATCAAAATAATTTTGTACATTGTGTATGGTCTGTTTTTCAGAGTTAATGCATTCTCACACTTAAAGCTTAAATTTTAGCTGGAAGAGTTGTCAAAATTTTGTTATACCCCCCAAAACAAAGTTTGGGGGAGTATACTGGAATCGGGTTGTCCGTCCGTCTGTCCGTCCGTTTTTTTTTTGTCCGGATTCATCTTTGTCGTTATTGAACAAATCTTTTTCAAACTTTCAGATATTAATGGCCATGATGCAAACTTGCGCCTCTGTGAAATTGGTACGGGTCACATGACCCTGACCAGAGTTATCTCCCCTTGATGTGTTAAAGTAGGCAAAATAAGCCCTGTCCGGGATTCATCTTTGTTATTATTCAACAAATCTTTTTCAAACTTTCAGAAATTAATGGCCATGATGTAAACTTGCGCCTCTGTGAAATTGGTACAGGTCACATGACCCTGACTGGAGTTATCTCCCCTTGATGTGTTAAAGTAGGCAAAATAAGCCCTGTCCGGGATTCATCTTTGTTATTATTCAACAAATCTTTATCAAACTTTCAGAAATTAATGGCCATGTTGTAAACTTTCGCCTCTGTGAATTTGGTACAGGTCACATGACCCTGACTGGAGTTATCTCCCCTTGATGTGTTAAAGTAGGCAAAATAAGCCCTGTCCGGGATTCATCTTTGTTATTATTCAACAAATCTTTATCAAACTTTCAGAAATGAATGGCCATGTTGTAAACTTTCGCCTCTGTGAATTTGGTACAGGTCACATGACCCTGACTGGAGTTATCTCCCCTTGTAGGCAAAATTAGCTTTGTCCGGCCTAACTCCAGGGCAAACAACCTAGACATGGAGGGGTGGGGGGTATTCGTTAGCCTATGGCTTACAGTTCTAGTTTGTCATAAATTGAAAAGAGTAAGGATATTAACTTGAAATTGGGTAGACATTTTAAATATGGCATTGAACATTGATTTATGAGTAGCAAGTGCCATATCTCTGGCTAGAATGTGGTGGAGTTACACCGCGTGATAGATGGACAAAAAGAGATTCACACTGGTATTCACACATCATGCTTTTAAAGAATACATTGTAAAGGGGTGCAACTATAATTGTAGTTTGATTAAGGAACAAGGGAGACAAATCTGGAAAAAAATAGTGTTTATTTTTTGTTATCCAGTACTTGTAATGCCAAGGAAATTTATCTGTTCAATTACATGTTTCCTATAAGGATTCCACTCTTTATTATAACTTAACCTGTGCTTCTAGTACCTTTGTCAAAGCAGCGTTTGTCTTATCTTAATTTTGTGAGCCTGTGACAAGTTGACAATGTAATTTCCACCTGTCCATGTTGTGTCCTGTAAATTGACATTGTCATGTTGTGTTGTTTAGTTTATTACTTACACAATATATGCAGCTCATGGGAGACTAATCTTCAGCAAGGAAAAGCACAGTTTTACTCTTTTATTTATTAACTTGTATGTTTTTCCCAAGAGCAAGCCCAGGTACAGTCACAGCCTTCAGATCTCATCGCCATTCAAAAACTTGAACTTGTGACTATAATTCAAAAAATGTTTAAGAGTTTAAGATATTCAAATGAAACAAATGAAAGTTGTAAAAGACAATTGACACATGTAGAGAAAGGCAAATGGAACAGAAAAAAGCAGGCAAGCCTGGGCACTCTTTTTCTTACTCTTTGTTGTGTATTTTTATATTACCTTGATCTACTTTAGTAGCACCCAGATATAATGTATGAATGTTTATCTTTCTCACTGAAGACAGCCATGTTTAAATTATCGTACAAAGTATTTAGCACGGTATAACGATACGTACATAAACCTTTATTTTCAAGTTATTTACTTACAAAATTGGGTAGATACATCATACAACATTTTGTATAAAAAATGCATGTAATACACAGTTACATTAATTTTAAGAAAGCAGCAGTGCCACTGAAATGGTTGTTACTTACACAAACAAATGTTTTATTGTTGTTTTTCATAAGTTTACTTTTCACAAATGTAGGTTAAGTATGAAAATTCAATGAATTTGTTTGGTACACGCATTAGACTTTAGTCTTGCATTCAGAAAGTTGTTTTATTTTCTTTAATTTTTTTGTAAAACCTTACTAGTAATAGTGCTTGTAAAGAATGTGCTATGTTATAATTAAAAACTGATTACAAATCTATGAATTAAGTTTAAACATTTTCTGTGCTGTCTATTGCAGCCTGAGCAGACGACAGCATTGCGTGTCCGGCCTGGGTCGCGTAAATACCCTGCAGGCTACCATCCAGACGTTGTGTGTCTTCTTACTTGGACAGACAATGAGCATCCCGGAAATGTGACCAGCATCTGCACTAACTCAAACTACGGCCTGTTAGTCATTTAGAAACTTAAATACCTTGATGGTGTCATTATCAGGATTAATAAAGACTGTTTGAATGTCATGAGTGATCTCTTTAGAATGTTTTAGAGAGTTTACACGATATAGAACAATTAAGTTTGGCAGTTTCGTGTTTCAACATCTCTCTGCCCTAACTGGTGTGTAGGGTTAGGTTTTTTTCTGTACTAGTATATTGATGCAAAATACTTGTTAATTGTTCAGATGTGCACCTGTTTGGTCAAATACTAGTTGTAGCAGATGTTAACATCACACTCATTCAAATCTTTGTACAAAGATTAATGTGTTTTTTTTATATGAACATGCTTCTATAATATATTTCAGGTTAGCGTTTGGTAATGAGTCTGGCCTTGCTATTGTGGATATTGTACAGAAGTCCTGCCTGCTCAACCTAGGGACTCCAGATTTATATGGTATATACATGCATAGGTTATACATAGGTTATATATATATATATTTCAAACAGGTTTAAAAGTTTAAAAAATGGAGCAAATGGATGTGGTATGCATTAGTTAATGAATTTTTAGGAAAATATATGAACAAGTGTTTACGTGTTTGTACCTTGACAGTAGAGTTGCCCACTGGTCTGTCTATTAAAGGGACTGTACACCAGATTGGCACAAAAAAAAAGTCGGAGACCGGGTTTGAACCGGTGTCACCAAAATTGCAGTCCAGTGTGGTATCCACTGGGCTACGACGGCTAACCCTCAACAGTTGAAATATATAAGCTTTATACCTAACTTGGTAATATCACGTGATAACATCAACTAGCCAATCACGCATAAGGAATGAATTCTACCAGGTAGATACACCTAGTGATCTTTTTTAATGGAAAAATACGAAAAAAGTGTGAAAAATAAATTTATTGTAAACTATGTGGTACTTCAGTTAGTAAGTTTGAATTTCAATTTTTTTTTATTTTTTTTTTTCGCTATTTCATCATACGGAGTACAGTCCCTTTAAAGAACACACCATTAAAAAAACATCAATAATAGGAGTGAGCTTGTTGGTCAGGGTGTTTTTTTTGTATTTTCTGGATGAAAAATCATGAAAGGATTGCTAGACTTAAGAATTTTTTGGAACTCATGTTTAACACCAAAGAAAAATGTCAAGTTCGACTTTTGTTACAAACCAGCAATGTAGATCCTAACCTTCCTCACCGGCCTGATTGGCTAGTACAAATATCGTGTCAAAAACTATTCTAGTATCAAAAACATGAATTGTAAACATTGGTGATAATCAATAAGTGTTCTGATAAGGCTTGTTGTTGGTATCCGGATCAAAGCATGTCGGCACAATTAAAGTGTGTAGATAATTAGCCTTGCCAGCCGAAAGCATGACGGGCCCTATATACCATAAAGGCCTGACGGAAACACTTCTTGTGTTTAACACCCTAAAATTGAGGTTAAGCATGACTTTGGTCACAAACCACCAATTTTATATTCTGTTATTTCCCATTTTCACCTTAAATTATTTTTGGTAAAAAAATCCTTAAAATACAAGTCAAGTTCGACTTTGGTTACAATCCACCAGTTTATTATTATATGTTGTCCCAGAGTTTTGCCTTTAAATTACTATGGAGTGTACATTGTTGATGCATGCAAGCCAATGACCATGACAAATAGAGAAAAAAATTTTTTTTTTTTTTTTTTCATCAGCATTCTTAATATGATAATAATAGAAAGAAGGTATATGTCGTGTTGTGTACGTGTTATAGGGTTCAAGGAGAATCACTCTCACCTTCTTCATCACCAACACAACAACCACAACCAACGTAAGACTTGATATGGTATACCTATCCACCTACTAATATTTGGACCTCCTCAAGCCCCCCGGACATTCACCCCCGGACATTCATTAGTTCATGGGCCCTGGTTTATAAAGCTTCTTTTCCTGTTAGTGTACATGTCTGGTTATCCTTGCATCCAGTGCCCTGTGATTAGAATACAGTGAAGGCTTAACTCAAAACTGTTGTAACGTCTTTCTTGTTGTTTACCGAGTTACAACCGTCTTGCATTAAGTCTGCGATATAAGAGCTTCACAATAGATAGTACAATTTCAGAGGGATTTTACTCAAAAGACCAAGGCAAGTTTATGCCTTGATGTATGATGTGTTTTTTGGACACATTTTAATTATAATTGTTAAATTTTTCTATTCAAAATGTGTAAGTTATCTGTCCTGGGGCCCTAAATTGATTAAATGTATTTAACTTACATTACTTAAATCACAGTGTTTTAATTGGATTGCAATAATTGACCAATTTGTAACGCCTGTGAAGCCTATCTTAGGGCAAGGATCACCATACTTTTGAACATGGACCCTGATTCTGGTTGATATGAATATCCGTGCATAATCCCTGAATATCTGTGCCTAATCCCTGTGGGTGTCGTTTCCCACAGATCCCTGTGTATGTAGTGACGAGAAGCCCGTGGGTAAGGAAGGGACCATGTAGATCATGTTGGGCTCATACCCTGTAGAGTAGTTTGACCTTTCGGTTGTTGGGTTTCTCTTTCAGTCTATAGTAAAAAAGATTCTAAGAAGCGTAAGTGCAAAAAATGGATTCCGCTTGATAAATCTCTCATATTTAATAACAAACTCTGATATGATGGTTTGAAATGCATTTGCATCTTGGTGACCAGCTTTTCGATGTACACAAGTGTATACTCTGCAGTATTTCTTCCCTGCTCTCTCTTCCCAAAAGTTACTTCTTTGTATTTTTTTGCTGCAAATACTGATAAGTTACTGGCACATTTTGTTTATTCCCTGACCAAAAGTATAGAATAGATCCATCCTCTCCGCGTCAACATTGATTTTACCAAATTAACAGTTCTGTTCCATTATACATCTATTATTTCTTAATTCACAAAGAATAATTTATTGTTTATTTTAGAACTTTGGTGCTATATTTTTACTCGACCATTAAACTGCTATTAAGATTTGTAATTCAACATGCCTGGTTCTGTTAAGCCTAAATTATTATTATTAACTGCTTAGTTGTTTAACTGTTTATTTCTTCACATTGCGTTGCCCTGTTGCTCCTGAATCTGTTATAAGCATTTCATCTTGCCTCCTATGTATATAACATATACTCTATGCTTACATATCCCCAATGGGGTGGGTGGTGTTTTTAGGTTCGATGGACCCATACCAGCGGGCCCCTCGCTCCCCCCGGGGTAAGAAACCCCAGCCCACCCCTCTGGACGGCAGTAACCCAGCTCTCAATGAAGATGGTGCTAGATCACCCACCAGTGATCAAGTAAGTTCAAAACAAATATACATCAACTTCAGATGGATTATGTCTTAAAAGCAGGAATAAATATTTATGGCATATAGTAATTAGATCGTCTGTCCGTCAATCTGTCCCTATGGTTCCCAATGGGGCCAAGGGATCTCAACCTTGGATTAGACAGGCTGGAAATGTTCCGATTTGTGACCTTAGCCAGTAGGGGTAATTTTTGGAAAAATACTTAACAGAACAAGATGAAACTTCGCAAGTTTGACCGAGGCAAGCCTGTGTATTGATCTAGATCATAGAATAATCGATCATGGTAAACAAACATGTATTTTAACAGGTGTTTGGGGTTTGTGCCGTGTTCGGAAATGCACCGTCAGCTAGTATAGTTTTTGGTCAGTTGGTCAATAACTGAGGAACATTGTGCCTATAAACCTCATTCTCGATGGGCAGTTTGAACTTGAATCCTTGCATAAATACTCTAATACTTTGTAGAATGTTTACATACATACATGTTCAGTGATGTTCACCAGTCTCATTTCAAGTAAAACAGGCAGTGTTTGAAACCACCCAATCTTGCAGTGAGATATCAATTTCGTGTTCATTCTTTGCTCTTTAGAAATGTTAATCAATATTTCCAAATTGCATGAGAAGGTAGGACAGGTCGTCATGAATTATGTTAGATACTAAAGACTATCTGTTCATATAGGCCCAAATACTAATGGCTATCTGTCCAGTCATGCCTGTTGGGGGCCATTGTCAAGTTCCTGTGACAGCGTTTGTTCCAGTTTGACTTTGTCATTAACTTAATTAAAAATTAAAAATGTAAATAAAAAAATAAAATATTTGATACTTATTTGTTAAATTTGTCAGTGAGTTGTATAGAGATAACTTAACAAAAAAATATGGCTTGATTATCTATAGCATGATTTAGACGATGCACAGAAAGAAATATAGTAGTGTTTAGTTGAGCTTGCAAATGATCTTAATTTATGTGAGCTGTCATTTGTAGGTTGTTCAGAATTTAGAATTCTCAGCAGTTGGATTTGTAAACTACAGAACACAACCCAACATCAATACTCATATATACCTTGTTGTATTACAGGCATACAGTGTACATACGTTTTTACAGAGGCCATAGAGTGGGACCCATTGTCATTAATCATGTGTACCTTGTTGTATTACAGGCATACAGTGTACATACGTTTTTACAGAGGCCATAGAGTGGGACCCATTGTCATTAATCATGTGTACCTTGTTGTATTACAGGCATACAGTGTACATACGTTTTTACAGAGGCCATAGAGTGGGACCCATTGTCATTAATCATGTGTACCTTGTTGTATTACAGGCATACAGTGTACATACTTTTATACAGAGGCCATAGAGTGGGACCCATTGTCATTAATCATGTGTACCTTGTTGTATTTCAGACATACAGTGTTTATGTCTTATAGAGGCCATAGAGAGGGACCCAACTTCAATTCGCCTTTTTAGCTTGACTATACTTATAAGGAGGCTATTCTACTCACCCCTGTGTCGGCAACCAGTTAAGGTTTTAGGGCAAGTTGGCATTTTCACTTATAAGTCCAATACTCTACATTCAATTCACTTTATACTTCACATAGTTGTTCAGGACCATCACACAAGGAGGTTACATAACTCCATAGTATCCTAAATACAAAGTATGGCACCTGATTGACTTAGGAACTTAGGTTAAAGTTTTAGTGCACAAGAAACTTAGGTTAACGTTTAGGGCATATTGTGTCAGGTTAAAGTTAGAGGCAAGTAAGGTTCAAGGTCACTGTTACTCAAAATAGAAAATTGGTTGGTACTGAATAACTTTAGTTAGGGTTGATATTAAGCGACCAAACTTGGTATACAGGAAGAATTAATGATGACCTTTTATGGGATTGCGTTTGGAAACCTTTGTGTCAAGGTCACTGATACTTTAAATAAACAATAAAACAGTTGAAAGGTCACTGTTACTAAAATTAAAAATAAAACAGTTGAAACTGAATCTCACAATGAAGGCTTAAGTTCTTTTGTCAATCATTGAAAACCTGGTTTTGTTGCATTTTGTTTACTCTTCAATTTGAATTTTGTATTGCTTTTGACAGGCACATGTTACATCATTATTGTATTCATTTCTAAAACAAAGTGGCGCGCGCTGTCGTTCAACAGATTATTGTTTATAATAGGCATTTGGTGTCTATGTTTCACAGGGGTCCAATTCTTATTAATTGCTTGTTTGGTTTTCAAAGCAGAACAGTATATGTTTTGTCATTATAAGCTCTCTGTTGTCAGCAGATGGCCTTGGCCAACTCACTCTATACCTAACCTTCTCTGAGAAAAACAGATGAACTATGGCGTCCGCTTACAGAGATCTTACTATATTTATTAATTAATTAAATAACTAACATCAACAACCCTGAAAAGGAGAGAAAAACAAAGAACATGCTTACTAGACTATTTTCAAAACATGCAGACTGTCTGTGACATTTCTGTACAAATCAGTTCAGGTGATCATGAATTGTTAATGCCTTTTTCTGTGAACACTCAACAGTTATAGCATGATGCTGACAATGCTGGCTCAGGTTTGTCATATGTGACAATAGTTCAGTACTTACTAAGATAATAATTACTTCACCATTACCCTCCATTCTGTCTAGCAACAGTGTATTAAGTCTCAGTTTGTTGATGTTGACATTCCTACAAACAACATAATAATATGAAAGTAGATTAGCAGCTTGATACAACAATGATTACATATATATCTATGTATGGGATAGTTCATATGTGTATATGTGACGTTGTCATCAGGAATGAGTGCAGGAAACTGTGACATTTTCATTTTTGCGAGGTATCGTTCCTAAGAAGCAAGCGGTTATAGCTGTTGTTAAATATTTCATAAACACTTCTTTAATTCAATTTTAGGATGTTGTTATAAGTCTTTTTTATAATGGTATCTCTTGGTTAAATTTCATGTGTTTGTCTTTAACGTAAATAGCTCAACAGGACTCACTTTCTCAGACAATGTCACAGTTTATATATGATTATACAACATGCTATTGTGAAAGAAATTTTTTGGCAAGACTTTTGTCTTTAAGTGAACATTTGCTAGAAGTAGTTTTACACATGTTTGTAATTGTTCATATTGAAATTCAGGCGGGCTAGTTGCCTTAATGATTTCAAAGTTTTAAACCCAAAACAAATGGTTATACCCAGGGTGCTCTGTAAGACCACTTTATTATCCCCCGCCTATGAAATAGGGAGGGGGATAGTGAAATGGCGTTGTCCGTCCGTCCGTCTTTCCTTCCGTCCGTCTGTCCTAATCCTTCCGTCCGTCCGTCCGTCACCTGCGTTTTCTCAGTAACTAGCCGTTATAATTTCATGAAACTTAAAATAGATATGAACCACTATACTGGAATGATGCCCGTCGAAAAAAAAATTGATTGGTCAATTGTCCTTGGAGTTATTGCCCTTGATTTTTTGAAAAATGCACATTCACAGCCATTTCTCAGTCACTAGCTGGCAGAATTTCATGAAACATAAAATAAATATGAATTACTATACTGGGATGATGCCTGTTAATTTTTTTTTTGGATTGGTCAATTGTACTGGAGTTATTGCCCTTGATTTTTTGAAAAACTCATTTACAGCCATTTCTCAGTAACTAGTTGGTAGAAATTCTTGAAACTTGAAATAAATATGAACCAACATACTGCGATGATGCCTGTTTATTTATATTTTGGACTGTGTAATTTCTATATGAGTTATTTGCCCTTGATTTTTTAAAAGATCCATGTTTGCAGCCTTTTCTATTCAACTAGCTGGTAGAATTTCATGACACGTGGAATAAATAAGAACCAACATACTGTGATGATGCCTGTCTATTTTTCTTTTGGATTGGTCAATTTTCCTTAGAGTTATTGCCCTTGATTTATTAAAAAATCTTGTTTGCAGCCGTTTCTCAGTAACTAGCTGCTAGAATTTAATGAAACTTGAATGTTATATGAACCAACATCCTGCAATATTCTTTCTGAGATTTTTTTTAACCTTCAAGCACAAACAAGCCATCAAGCACCAACAAGCCATCGTTGGCGGGGGATATCTTTTCACTGAAAATGCTTGTTATTTTAATATATAATCCAGATCAAATGGTTTTATGTTGCTCAGTAGATTATTTATGGTCAATCTTAAGCTATTTCAAATCATTCCAGTTTATAAGATTATCATTTACCAAATTTGATAGTTTTAACTTTGGTATTGTAGTTTTTTTTTCTTTTCTGTGAGACCTCTATGAAGCCCCTTATTTCCCGTACACTTGTTATACTTTGTCATTGTCTTGTTTATTACTATTCACAAATTTAGTACCAGAAGTAAAAAGTGTTAGATGATCTTTTAGACACACATTTTATACGAAATAATGTTGTGTTTTTTGCAATACTTTACAATTTGCAGACAATTGACAGTTGTCAAAGTATTTCTTTGTAACTTAATATAGTGATTAAATTGTTTTTGGTTTAAGATGAGGAAAAGACTGATCATTATGTAAATGAGGTATAAATAGAAAAAAAGTGTTGGTGAAGTTGGTGTGTGTTTTTCCTGTAATTTAAAAACAAATACAGAGTTGTTAAAAATGTCTTGTTATTTAGAATATACAAACCAAAGAAAACAAGTTGTTACAAATGTATCACAGTGATCAGTCCTTGCTTCGTTGTTGTTGTTTTAATGTATTTAGTTTCACTTTTTACCCACAATCACTATTTCTTTTATATATTTTATTATTTTTGTGTTTTTGTTTATTTTTCCTGCTTTCAGCCTGTGTCCCCTGATAGTTTAACACCACAGCCCCCTCCCCGTAGACGGCGACCTAGTAAAAAACTGGTGTGTATCAGTGAAAACGAGCGTAATACTCTAGAAAACCAGCCTCTATCAGCCCCCATTCTAAAGGGACAGTCTTTTCAGTTCAGCAATGAACATGAGGACAATGGACAAATGTTAAGAAAGAGTACAGGCTCACCCATCGAGGAGGTGGCTCCCCCGGACCTCAACCTTATACCCCCTACCCCTCTCGTTCTGAGGAAGGAGAATGAGAACAGGGAAGTCCATTTTCAGTTAAAACCAACAAACCAGACTGTAGATCAGCTAAAGCCTGTGATCCCTAAAAAGGCCCTGGCTTGTAGGACATCCTCTTTACCTTTGGTACCGATGCCGCGAGATCTTGTTGATGAACCAATAACAAACAAGAGCAAATCTCAGTCGCATGAAAACTTTCCCACAAGTCAAACTGATCCATGCTTAACTGAAACTGAGAAAACCTTACCTCAGAGAATAAACTCAACAGATTCTGACCCCGAGGTGAAGCACCATTCACACAGTAGACACAAATACACTATTAAGAGTTTCAAAAAGAGGTTAAAACATGGCGGTAAGAGAAGAGAGAAAAGTTCAGAGAGAAACCATAAGACTATAGAAACGAGTGATAATGACCAAGGCTTAGATACTGAAGGCTCGCATGATGACCTAGCCAGTCACGGGAGCAGGTCAGAGAATGAAGAATACCCTCTCACAGATGAGGATGTACTCAGCCCCTCTGAAGAATCTGTATTCCATGAAGGGAAGAAGGACGGATTTTTTAGGCGAATGAGTGTGAAAATGAAAATGTTTGTTGGAAAGCATGAAGACGAGGACCTAGACCATGACTCAGAGAAGAGGTTGAAGCGTAGCGACCATTGCTACCTCATTGTTACTGACCTTACAGATGACACGGAGGGGAAGCCGCCAGTTGAAAGGAAGAGATCAGTCCAGGAAATGATGCCCCGTACCTCTAATGGTAGGTCCAGTATCTGAGGTCATGTATAACTGCCATGCTGCAGGAAAAGCCTGCATTCTTTGTTGTGAAAATTTCAGGAAATAAAGAACTGATTTATAAATAAGCACCTTTTAATATTAAGTGATCGTTGTTTCCTGATTTATGATTTCATAATATTGATAGTTATTTTCAACATTAGTATTTTTACACACACAAAATTACTATTATGTTTGAATGCTCCTGGGCTTTTCTCTGTAGCATGAGCGTGGTATCAACACCGGGTTCTGGGAAGTTACATGTTGGATTATTAGCATCCCCACCCTGCCTATGCTTTATGTTAGCCCTTCTCTGCATGCCTCTTGTTACCTGCTAGTCTGCTTGTTTATACCCCCAATTTTTTGTTTTGTTGGTTTAGTTTGGTTATGTGTTTGTTTTACAAAATGAGGGCTTTGCAAAAGAACAGATGTAATTTCTTCTGTTTGTATAAGTTGTTACAACCATCTTGCACTGTGAGTCTGCAAATTTACGGTAATGTATTCACTTACATGAACTGACTAAAATAATAGAGTCAATTAAAACATGAGGTTTCTTAATGCCTTATCACTGATGCTATCCTACGAGAAGTGGCTATAAGTTCACCTGTAGTTTCCAGGGAAATGTATGAAGTTAGTGTAAGCGTGATCACGATCGTGGAGTGACTTCATGTTCAAACTGCTGTGCTATCTTTGTCTTCACATTTCAGGAATTAGAAATACTGCATTTTGAAAATGACTAATGGAATTTCTAACTCTTTTTAACAGGAAATAAAAAAAAAATATGTTGATATGCAGGACAGTTGAGACATAAGTTTCTATATTTCCTCTGAATACATGATTGCCTCCTGTTTCAGGGTAAGGATCTATGTTTAGGTGTTGACATGCCCCACCCACCTCGTAAGGCTCGGTAAACGTGTGTAGAACATAGGTTGTGCATTCTGTGTTCTGTTCTAATGTTCTGTTCAGCTAGGGGCAATGTGCTAAAATACTAGTATTTTTTTACCAAACAATTTAAAATGAATAAGAAAAAATCATCTAAAATGGTATATTAGCACAGCATCTACTGAAACCTAGATTATTGTGACAACTTCATTTTTAGGGAATGTGCACAAAGATTTTATTCTTTATTTTAAAACTTAGTTAAAGAGGTTTTCTATTAATGTTTTTTTTCTTCATAATTATAAGTCAAAAAGACCAGAAAAAGTCGTCAATTAGTTTTATCTGTTTTTAAAGATTCTGTTTTCGACATCATTTAAGAACTTTACATTGACCTTTATAACCCAAAGACCGTTTAAAATATTCAAATGAAACTTGGTATGTATGTTGCCAAGAACAATATACTCACGTATAGCAAGGCCAATAACTGGCTATATTATTTTTTGAGTTATTTCCCTTCTTCACCTGAAAAAAATACAGACAAGCATTGGCATTCGATCTGCGCCATTTATGTTATATTTCTTGAATGAATTTGTTATCAAAGTTAGTGTTAGGGCAAAATAACATTTAAAAAGCTAGACGTCTGCTTCTTTACTCAAGCTGAGCTTAACTTTGTTATGTTGCCTGGCGCAGTGTTAGTAAGAGTGCAACCTTTCTCATGAGTGGTTTCGAATTTAGTTTTTGATCGTAGCTTAAGAGGGAATGTAATGTTTATTTTTCTTTTCAGTTTGGTAATTAACAGCACTGGATTGTGTGTGTAACTGTTTCTTTCTATTTCATTTCAGAGGTTACAGGTATTGCCATTTGTTCATTTGATTTTCATGGCTCATGTTGCTCTTGTATTTTCAGTAGATATTGAGACAGTGTAGGTAGCTAACTGCTTTTATCAACCATGGATAGGTTATGGAGACATCGGTTTTGCATTTTTTGTTTTTATTTCATTTTGGACTGATTTTTACACTTGTTTATAGATAAATGGAATTTGCATGAGCCCAACAACATATAAGCCCCGTTTGGGCACAAAGCCCATGGGCCCTGAACTGAAACGCAGTCGCTCACAGGGTACCACACGAAAGTTGGTGAAAGCCCAAAACGTGGCCTCAACAGAGGACCCCAACTTTACGGGAGGTGCTGTATTACGTTTTGACTGCATTGCACCTGGCCTGTGTGTGTGTCCTCTGTATCCACTCGCTGCATGCAATATTTTACGTTCAAACATCTATCATGCCTATTATTATTTTATTAGATATGTTATTTAGCTTTGTAAGATGTGATAGCCTAGGTTTTGTTTGTGTTGGTTGTATTGTCGTGCAAAACTTGGCCATAACTCAAACACTTTTCAAGGTATTCAAATGAAACATGGTAAACATGTTGCCAAGGAATATCATGTTCATGAATATCAAGGCACATAACTCCTGACTGATCGTTGTTGAGTTATGCTCCGTTTGTGTATAAAAATAACTGATAAGTGTTGGAATTTACTCTGATATGCTGGGTGATATATGTCAGAAGCAGTATTATGAAAAAGCTAGGACCTTTATGCAAGGAGTAAAAAGTCGTTGAAGAATTTTGCACAAAACTTAGTACATATGTACTTGTCCGTACATTACCAGTACTACTACCAGAATAATAATATACATGATTGTTTAGCAAATCCTTAACTCTGGCTCTTACTGAAAAATTGACAAGCATTAGTGTCCACTTGCAGTGATCTGGAATGTTGAAGTTTTGCCTTTATTGACACAGTGAACTAAGGTAAATAAATGTTGGGAATCAGCACTGTTAAGTATTTGTGTCTGTCTGTCTACAAGCTTATTAATAATTGCCTCCAACCGTGTATGTACCTTACTTTTGCTGCAAATGTTTCATAAAGTCATTATTGAGTTCTAAAACCATCTTACGGTTGAAGAAAGGACACTGAGCAATTCCCTATATGAACCATTCTGCAGAATTTCATGTTGGCATTATAGTTGTGTGTCTGTAATGTGTTTCCTGTTCCTGGCATCATGTGTTTCCAGCAAATAAATCATTCATTTGATTTTACTTTTCTGAAAGCATAAAATTACATGCTCAAAAACATTTCAATTGGCATGTGACTCATCTTCAATAGGGGTGGCCGATGGATTTTTCCAGCACTGGTCACATGACTGGAAACACTTGTCCAATTGGCAAGGAACAGTTAATTATCTTTTCCATTTTTTTTTCCACTCAACTCCTAATTCCTCCCTCCAATGAATGGTGGACTGCCCTTGTATTTGTTTCTGTCACGATTAACACGTGGACCTTTTATTTTTGTTTCAGTTCATACTCTCTTTCACAGTGTTTATAGTGCCAGTGGATCCAGATATTTCACTTGGATGTTCTTGCATGCCCTCAGTTGTATTTTTACTCTAGTTACTCTCTAGTTTTGCCATGTGGAAATAAATTCAATTCAATATTTTAATGAATGGATTTGAGTGTCTTGAAATTTACAGACATTACGCCCCATGTCTGTTCAAAATTATTTGAGTGTAAGTTTTGTCTGGGAATATTTCAAGAGTTTATTGCCATATGAAGAAACTTGAGTTTTATGAAGATAAAATGATCCTATATTGAAGTAATTAAGTGTTGTGTTTCGTTCCTTTTCACAATCAGTGGAGGATATTGCCTGACTAGAAAACAAGGGGATTCCTCCATCAGTGTTTCCTGATTGGGAAACAAGGGGATTCCTCATCAGTGTTTCTTCCCCATCAGTGTTTCCTGATTGGGATACAAGGGGATTCCCCATCAGTGTTTCCTGATTGGAAACAAGGGGACTCCATGTCAGTGTTTCCTGATTGGGATGCAAGGGGATTCCCCCATCAGTGTTTCCTGATTGGGAAACAAGGGGATTCCTCATCAGTGTTTCCTGATTGGGATACAAGGGGATTCCCCATCAGTGTTTCCTGATTGGGATACAAGGGGATTCCCCATCAGTGTTAATTGACTGAGATACAAGGGGATTCCCCATCAGTGTTTCCTGACTGGGAAACAAGGGGATTCCCCATCAGTGTTTCCTGATTGGGAAACAAGGGGACTCTATGTCAGTGTTTTCTGATTTGGATACAAGGGGATTCCCCATCAGTGTTTCCTGATTGGGAAACAAGGGGATTCCCCATCAGTGTTTCCTGATTGGGATACAAGGGGATTTCCCATCAGTGTTTCCTGATTGGGAAACAAGGGGATTCCTCATCAGTGTTTCCTGGTTGGGAAACCAGGGGATTCCCCATCAGTGTTTCCTGACTGAGATACAAGGGGATTTCCCATCAGTGTTTTCTGATTGGGAAACAAGCGGATTCAGCATCAGTGTTTCCTGGTTGGGAAACCAGGGGATTCCCCATCAGTGTTTCCTGATTGGGATACAAGGGGATTCCCCATCAGTGTTTCCGATTGGGATACAAGGGGATTCCCCATCAGTGTTTCCTGACTGAGATAAAAGGGGATTTCCCATCAGTGTTTCCTGACTGAGATACAAGGGGATTCCTCACCAGTGTTTCCTGATTGGGATACAAGGGGATTCCCGATCAGTGTTTTCCTGATTGGGAAACAAGGGGATTCCCTATCAGTGTTTCCAGGCTGACATTTTTTTTTTATTTATTGCATGGTCAGGAAATTCATTAAACTTAGTAAAATTGTCCTGTGTGTGAAGATCATGAGTCTGTGGACAATTTAAGACCATAGGTGTGTTAAAGACGGATAGATTTTTAATCCTACCATTCAGATTTTTTCTAATTTCCCCCATACTTAATATGAGATACTTGGTGTAAAATGTGCTATTGTGAATTTAATTAATAGCAATAGATATTATTCAAACTGCTATGTTTTCTGATCGGGAAACAGGGAATAGCTTACTGGCTGGTAGGTTTTGCTTCCCCATTTGAAAATATGTGCTCCCGATTCAGAAAGCATTTTAAAAAGAATGGGGAAATTTACTAAGGTAAAGGAGGCATTTGTTGCCCGATGAGGCAATAAATTGAAAAAGTTTTTGATGGGGCAATTTCCTCCACTGGCAATATTTATATACCTATTTTGTTGTTTGTGATTTTTCATTCATCTGAAACCCTGCTTCAAGGGTTTAACTTATTTTTTAAGTTGTATGCGTGTTTTGCCTAATTTTATTTAATTAATTTGTCACATTATTTACAAGAAATTATTATAACTGGGCCATAGAAAAATACTTTATAGATTCTCATTTCCAACCGCAACTGTTCAAAACTCCGCCCATGAATTTTGCATTTTATAAATAATTAGCCTCTGTGAAAAGTTTCCAGACCTGCCCTACATTTTTGGACAGCCATAAAAAAAATTATTGTCAAGTGTTTAATATTTCTGACCGTTAATGTTTTAACTGCTTTCGGGATGAATTTTTGATAATATTTATTTTGAACCAGAAAGATGCTTAAATGTTGTGGTAACCCAGACAAAATGGCGAAATATGAGATGATAATATTATTGTCAACCTACCTACCTTATTATACTTGCAGTGAAATTGGAAACAGATTGTTTGATATTTTTGTCCTTCGAGTATTAAACAAAGCAAAACAAAATGCCACACATTTGAAAACTTGGATGAGAATGTAAAAATTATTTTTCAAATGATGTTGAAATATGATTTTTTTAATCATGTACATGTTTCAGTTTTCGTCCATTTTAATAAAGTCAGTGAGGAAAGCCATTATGAACCTTATTTGGACATCTTATTTTGTTCAACAAAATGTTGCATTTCAATAAAAATTGGGAGTCTTAATTATGTACTTTGAGATCATGAATGTTACGATATACAGTAGAGTGTGTGATTGACTGATCGTCCTGTTTGTGTGTATGTCTGACCGTCCTGTGTGTATCTGTTCTAGTGATCTACCTTAAGCCTGATTCCATGAGTGCCTCTGGTAAGTTTCGGCATCACCGACACCTCGCGTTGTCATGTCTTTTTATCATTCACAGCTTACAGTCACTTGTTCCACTTTTTACCTTAGTAAAGTTTTTTTCTCGCCGTAACCCACAATTGATGTGGAGGACGACGACCAATAAGTATTATTGCTTTGTGAGTTTTCTTATAAATATTCCTGTTTATAGAGACAAACATTGACCCATTTGGATTGTACGACCCCTGTACATGTGCTGTTTATTTAATTCATCCATGTTTTGTGGTGTTGCCATGACAATGTTGCAGTGTTATGTTACCTGTTTTTCTCTCAATATTTACAATACAGTTAATGTTGTTTCTCCAGTTTTCAACATAATAGTTCATGTTGTTTCTCGAGTTTTTCATCATAATAATGCACAATATTTGTCAAGATTTTTATCAATGTTATTCCTAGAGTTGTGATCAAAGCAGTGAATGTTGGCTTGAGTTCTGATCGTAAGAATGAATGTTATTTCTTAAGTTATAATGTAAATCTTATTTCATGGGGCTTGATCATAACTGAATGTTTTTTTCTCGAGTTAATATCATAACAATAAATGTTATTTCTCATTTGTTTAAATAACAGTGAATGTAATGTCTCCAGTTTTGGTCATAACAGCAAATGTTGTTTGTCCCCTACTACTGCGGAAATTTCTTATGCATGTTTGTGCCATTTACATTTTCATATATACATGTTCATTAGCTTAGACTCCAACACATTTTATATTGTTTCTGTATTACAATGAAAAGCACATGTGACAGGTGTTTCCTGTAAAAGTGTTATAACTCAGTCTTTTTTTAAGTTTGTTCAGAAGGTTTTGATTTAAGTTTTAGTATTAAAGGGCCTTCTCATGTTTTTTGACACTAACAAATTTTCCCGGTCATACATCTAAAAACACTTAAATTATAACCATTTTACTCTTTGCAGAAAAAAAAAATACAATTAAAGTATAAAAAAACATTCCAGTTCTTGAGGGGAGGGAACTCATGCCAGTACAGTCAAGGAAAAATTAGAACACTGACACCAAAACCACACCCCATATGAACTTATACACAGAATTAATGTAAAGGATAATTTAAGATTAAAGCCTTTTGTTAAAATGTGTTACTGTTGCTTTTCAATATCATTGCCTTCAAAGACAATACTGGAGCATATATCAACATTTCTTGAAGGATTTCGCAGCCGTCTGTATCTTAGTTATAAAGCTCCTTGTGATTTGGCACACTTTATTACATCATACAATTTTTTTATACGAAAACATGAGCAAGTCCCTTTAAGAAATGTTCAAGTGATTAATGAAAGAAATGTATTTTTAGACATTTCACCTGTTTGAAACAAGATGAATATTTATAGATATAATAGTAATCATTATAGTGAAGAAACAAAATAGTATATGTTTTACAATATACCTATGTAGATGAGAATTTTTCATGTCTTCCTTTTTCAGATAATGCAGAATTTTATATAAATATGGCTGTTTTATAAATATATTTATATTACACCTTTGATTTTGTTCAATTTGCACAGTTTCTTTTTTCTAGGAGGCTTATTAGATTGCTTTCCATATATAGGTAATCATGGGGTAATATTGTGGCACAGTTTTAAGCGTACTTGGAAGTTATTGTCTTCTTTAAGCTCGTCTGTTTTTTTGAAGAAAAAAAGTCGAGGTATGGTCACGGTCTTGGGTGTCGAAGGCGTCTTTGTACAGTCTTTTTAATCTTGGCCATAACTCAAAAACTGTTGAAGATATTCAAGTGAAACTTGGTACAGATGTTGCAAGAGACAAAACACACTTGTAGAGCAAGGATCATAACTCTGATCTTAATAAATTCACAGTTAAACCCCTTTTTTGACTGAATAAACAACAACAGATGGGCGTGTTCACTACGTGGAGCTCTTGTTTCAGTTTGTTTTATATTTCCATCTGTCAAGAGTTACCAGTACCAGTGTTATAGAGTCCTTAAGTCCTTATTCTAGTGACCAATGTCTTGAAAGTGTTTCTTTGTAAACTGTAGATTAGATGAAGGTTACAATTTGGATTTACGATATTGTCTAAATTGCTCTGTTCATTAGTTTTTAGTAAAATTTGTATCCTCAAGTAGTGTTTTGATAAAATTCATGGAAGTTTTTAAACTTGATAACTTCGCCAGAAAGATTTGATTTGTTTCTGTACATGATAATATATATATATTGTAATGCATGGTATCACATATGTTTTATGAAAATGTTTGATTCTGAAATAGAACTAGATGTTTCTCTTACATAATGTTTTTTCATATAAATCCCGACATATATCACAGGTTTTGAAAAATTTCTGAATGTTGTAAAACTGATACACTAATAGCACATGCTCAATAGAATAATTTTAGGTTAATCTTTGCATCGCTAAAGTTTTAAAGTTTTTGCTTTATACTTTGTAACAATTAAAATGACTTGCACTTTATGTAATCATAATAATGAAATTTGTAATGATAATTAATAATTAACAAGTATTGATATTCATTTAGGATGAAGAATGTAATTTTAAACAACAGACTATTAAAAGAATAAAATTTAAAACGTAAAATTATTAAAAAAAAATAATGATATTGAGTGCAGCACCCTTTTTTCTCATTTATTTGACAATACCCTTAATATACATCCTTTTTATTTGGTATTGTTGTTGTTGTACTTTCAGATAAGAATGATGGCTCGTCATTTTCGCGATCTCGCAGTTCTAGCATGTCGAGTCTGGAAAACGTCTCAAGGGAGGCAATCCAGTGCCTCGTCTTCACAGACTCATACACCCGCAAATTTGGTAAATAACCTCCCTCCCATTTCACATAGATGACACAAATGGCCTTCATTTTTGGTTTGTCTGTTTTTCAAATAAATAAGTAAAGGTATTATCATATCCCTCAATCAAATACCTCAACCATGGCCATAGTTCAAAACAATTTGCCTGAAACTTGATACACATGTTGATAATGACAATGTGCATATTATGTTGCTAGGCCTGTAATTTGTTTTGTACTTTTGAATCTTCGTTAGATGCTCTGTTTCACTGCAGTTACTATATATTTGCAGATAATTTCACGAGTCCGTGTTTGTGGGTTGGGACCAGTCTGGGCTCAGTCCTTGTTATAGTACTAAACCTGCCGCCATCTGGGGACCAGCGGTTAACACAACCAGTCATTGTCTCCCCCAGTGGTAAGTTAACACAACCCGTCATTGTCTCCCCCAATGGTGAGTTAACACAATTAGTCAAAGTCTCCCCCAGTGGTAAGTTAACACAACCAGTCATTGTCTCCCCCAGTGGTAAGTTAACACAACTAGTCATTGTCTCCCCCAGTGGTAAGTTAACACAACCAGTCATTGTCTCCCCCAGTGGTAAGTTAACACAACCAGTCATTGTCTCCCCCAGTGGTGAGTTAACACAACCAGTCATTGTCTCCCCCAGTGGTCAGTTCACACAACCCGTCATTGTCTCCCCCAGTGGTCAGTTCACACAACCAGTCATTGTCTCCCCCAGTGGTGAGTTAACACAACCAGCCATTGTCTCCCCCAGTGGTGAGTTAACACAACCAGCCATTGTCTCCCCCAGTGGTGAGTTAACACAACCAGTCATTGTCTCCCCCAGTGGTAAGTTTACACAACCAGTCAAAGTCTCCCCTAGTGGTAAGTTAACACAACCAGTCATAGTCTCCCCCTGTGGTAAGTTATAACACAACCAGTCATAGTCTTCCCCAGTGGTAAGTTAACACAACCAGTCCAAGTCTCCCCCAGTACTTAGTGGTTCTACAGTACGGTGCTTGTGGGCAGTCTTAGGAGTGACCTAATGCTTATTCCAATAATGACACACCAAATGATCAGCTGGACATAATTTTGTGAACAATAGAATCTATTTAAATTGAAATTTCTATGGATTTGTTGGTTTGACAAATAATACTGTCATCTGTTTAACTATAATGAATATTTATTTGGTTGTGTTCCAGTTATGGTCAATTGTCCACTGGATTATAATCTTTTTTATCAAACTTGATGTGTCCTTGGAAAACATACCTCCTTGAAAAAGGATATTGCGGGAAAAATATTGCCACTCTTCTTAATGGATGCAAAGCCATTGGTTAAAAAACAATTAAGTCTGATTAAAAACATTGTTAGAATTTGCCATTAAAAATGATTATGCTAGTAGTTCTTTAAGCTATGCCTGTTGGGGATGTTGCTTACCTTTTAATATCACGTAGTTTACATAAATTATTGAGCCCAATATGCACATTTGGTTTTTTGCTTTGTTTTCAGGAACTATATTCCGTCTGAAGGGGCCGATCCAGTGCATGTCTTTCCTTGACTGTAATGGGGTGATCATTCCCACACTGACGTCGGGGGCGTGGAGAGACTCGGCCAGAGATGAAATGAAGAACTCAAAACTACAATCCACACGTGAGTATAGGAATTATCTTGCTCTTGAAAATTGAGAAATGTTTTGGCTTTATGTCAAACTGGCTATGAATGAAATTATTTAATAATAATGGCATTACACTATGATATTTTTCAATATATTTTTGGAAAATAGAGCCTTACAAGGAAAGGCATTACTTGGGGCAGACTATGTTAAGAGAAATGATTACTTGAGGGCAGATTATGTTAAGAAAAATGATTACTTGGGGCAGACTATGTTAAGAGAAATGATTATTTTAGGCCAGACCTTGTTAAGATAAAGAATTACTTAAGGGCAGACTATGTATAGAGAAATGACTACTTGAGGGCAGACTATGTATAGAGAAATGACTACTTGAGGGCAGACTTAGTTATTAGAAATGATTACTTGAGGGCAGACTATGTTAATATAAAGAATTACTTTAGGGCAGACTATGTTAAGATAAAGGATTACTTGAGGGCAGACTATGTTAAGAGAAATTATTACTTGAGGGCAGACTATGTTAAGAAAACGATTACTTGAGGGCATTACAAAACTGAAATGAGAATAAGTTGGAGAATAATTGATGTAAGTATCATAATTGAATCTTATTTGTTTTTTCCTCTCATTTCAGCTCAGAAGCTTAAGCTATCACCCAGTTCCTCTACAGAAGTGACTGATAGACAGTTTGCCATTATATGTTCAGAAAAACAAGCCAGAGTAAGCATACATGGATGTAGTGATATATAGTTTGACATGATAGTAAATGTGCTACTTTTATGGAAATTTCATTGTAATGCAAATAACATTGCAGTACTGTATTTTGGGTACATTAGTTATCATATTTTCTAGCACACCAGATAGGCATTTCCGGTTAATTCAGCCGTGCTGGAAAACTCCATCTGGCATCCCCCCATGCCAGATGAGTCACGCGCTGTGACATAATAATTTTAATTTCTTTTATAATACACTTTATGTAATCATAATAATGAATTTTGAATAGATGAGTTCCATAAACATTAACTTTACAAAAATATACTATAAAAAACGAAACAAAATAACCTTTAAAAGACGTGATGTCGAAGGAACTTATTGACATATGCCCTGAATACATATTACTGCGCGTCATGACGTCAGTAAACATCATCGCACGAGCGCTTTGGTGATATGTACAAAAATGCGCTTTTTTAATTATTTTCTTTACAAAAAATGTAATTTAATGTATGCTAGAAAAAATATCTATCATGTGTGTCCATTCCGGATAGAAAAATCCGACCCTTGGGCACGCTGCATAGCCGGTAACTCTGCAAGCCTCTTTACCTGGCAACGCAGGTGCCCTCGGGTCTGATTTTACTATCCGGAACGGGAACACATGACAGATATTATTAAACATAAGCACATAAACACACACTGTCTTAATCAGAACAATATTGCATGGTGTGAAAAGCACAATGTTTCTCTGCACAAGAATGAATGTATTTATTTCCATTTCAAATATTTAACCTTTTATGACATGCTAAAATGGCTAGATATCACTTTTAATATGGACAATTATTATGTTACACTAGTATGACATTTACTGGATTGGAATATCCTTAAACCACCCTGGGATATCACATGATCATTGATTGACCTGATTTAATCAATATAATACACAGATTGGTTTCTGAAACATTTGTTATTCTTTCACAAATGGCATACAAATGGCATGCATAGGACCATAGAGAAGGTCACAAACCCTGGAATGGAGGATGAGAGCTAGTGGTCTAGTGGTAAAGACGTCCTCCTCTCACCCAAGAGGTTTAGGATTTGATCACTACCATGGGTGCCTTCTCATGGCGTCTCAACATGGACAACATTAATGGTTTCTACCCAGGAAACAGACTTGAGCATGATTTTAAAAGTTGTCAGCTTTGCAAAATCGAGCTGAAAGAAAATAGAAGAAAATAAAACCTGGATCCATTCATTAATAACTTTTACTACAGATAATTTAAGGACAACATCATGATGGCGGTGGAATCAAAACGTAAGAATATTTCATGTCTGTGAGGCAGTTTTCTCCATTTATGAAAAGCTGTGTACTTGTATTTCAGGTGGTATCATTGCCATCTCAAACATGTCCTTACAAGGCGAGAATTTCAGAAAACTCATTTGTGGTGAAAGCCGATGTCGTCAATCTCAGGGGTAGGCTCTTACATACTTACATACCTTATGCTCATGGTTTGGGTGTTTGTTTGATTTAAGTCTTTCTATAATAGGTCCTAGAGTCATAGGCTCTTCTGGGATTGTTGCGACAGAAGTTATGATAGTCAGATTTATATTTGGTAACTGAATGATTTATTTATAGAAATAGATAAAAAAAAAAAAAGACAGGAATATTTCACTACCGAGAATATTTCAAAATGAGATCTCTAGGTCTGTACTGAGAGGACTTACAGTAGCATACAGTAGTAAAACTCCATCATATTGAACTCTCATTTTTGGTGAAAGTTGCATCGATCAAGAAGTGCCATACGGTTTATTTCAATATATAACAATATCATATATCTATATGTCAATATTTTTCCTAAAGTTCCTATGATAACTGAGTTAACAATTTTCTACTCTGTAATGGTATATATGATAAATTGTATAAAGTTAACTCTAGCCCCACCCCGAACAATGTTACAGGTGACAGTGTGTGTCTGGCGTGCTATGTGGCCAATGGACACATAATGGTCTACAGTCTACCAAGTCTCAAACTGCTGCTCGATATAGACTTCTTGCCACTTTCTGATCTCAGGTACAGCATCTTGTATCAGTTGCTAATCATATTATTTGTTTAAAGGTATTGTAATTATAAAGTTTTGGGTCTTTTGTCTATGATACTTTTTAAGTATTTGTTCGTTCAGGCAGAGTACCAGTTTTGGATAGAAAACAAAAATAAATAATTATGCTGCCTCATACAACATTTTTTTATTTTAAGATATTAACCGCCAGTTTAGTATATATGTTGATAATGCCATTACTACTTTGTGGGACAAGTCACACATTACTGGGTGAGTAATGCCCCTTGTCCATCCACAGAAAATGGATACTACTGTAGATTCAATCGTTTTTGAAGAATAAACAAGCCACTTTATTGCTGATTAACTGCATAGCCGACATATCCAATAATACTGTTTTGATATTTTTCAGAGTTGCAAGAACCTTCTGCTTTAGTAACATTGGCCATGCAATGTATATGTGTTCACCAACAGAATTACAAAAGATTACATACTCTGCTGAATTTTGGTAATATGGGTTTGACTTGCATTTCATCGCTTTCACACTGTTTAATATTTGAATATTTCCATCAATTTGTAGTTAATTTCTACCTTTCCACTGCCATTGAATGATATTGTTCAGCAGATCATATGGCTCCTTTATAACACTGTCCTAATTTGACATTGATATTGACGTGTTATGTACCTTGCTTGTTGCATATACAGAACAATACTGATTGATTATAAACAGGCACTTGATATGTTTCTTCTAAAACAAAGAATAATACAAAAATTGTAGAGATTTTCTTCTGTTCGAGAACTATCCCATTGCTGGTAAAAAAACCTTGACATTCTTATTGTTTATATACAGGATCTTCATGAGTTGCAGTTTAAAACAAAAAAAATAGGTTAACGAAAGTTATAAAGCTTACCTTTGGCAATATTTGCAATGATGACACAGGAGAGCATGCAAGCAAAATCCATAAAGTGTGCTAGGGCTTAATTAACAAATGAAAAATGCATACAAAATATACATAAACTTATTAAGAACAAGCCCTTTTATTCCTCCTCCAATTTAGAACAGCCAATATTAAGCTTTCTCCCATTAATTTAAAACAGCCCCTTTCATGCTTTCTTCCCCTTTAGAACAGCTCCTTTCATGCCCTGTCCCATTTAGATCAGCCCCTTTCATGCCTTCTCTCATTAAGAACAGCCCATTCCATGCCCTCTCTAATTAAGAACAACCCCTTTCATGCCTTCTCCCATTTAAAATAGCCCTTTTCATGCTTTCTCCCCTTTAGAATAGCCCCTTTCATGCCCTCTCTCATTTAGAACAGCCCCTTTCTTGCCTTTTCCTCTTTAAAACAGCTCCTTTCATGCCCTGTCCCATTTAGAATAACCCCTTTCATGCCTTCTCTCATTTAGAATAACCCCTTTCATGCCTTTTCCCATTTAAAACAGCCCCTTTCATGCTTTCTCCCATTTAGAATAACCCCTTTCATGCGTTCTCCACTTTAGAGCAGCCCCTTTAATGCCCTCTCCCATTTAGAACAGACCTGTTCATGCTTTTTCACCTCTAGAACAGCCCCTTCCATGCCTTCTCCCCTTTAGAACAGACCCTTTCATGCTTTTTCTCCTCTAGAACACCCCCTTTCATGCCTTCTCCCATTTAGAACAACCCCTTTCCAGCCTTTTCCCATTCAAAACAATGTATTGAATGCCTTCTCCTATGTAGAAAAACATCTGGCATGCCTTCTCTCATTAGAAAAGCCTTTTTCATGCTTTCTTTGATTTAGAAAAGCCTCATTCATGCCTTTTCCATTTAGAACAATCTCTTTCATGCCTTCTCTCATTTAGAACAGTACCTTTTATGCCTTCTCCCATTTACAACAACGCCTTTTATGCCTTCTCCCTTTCAGAACAACCCATTTCATGCCTTCTCCAAGTTAGAACAGACCCTTTCCTGCATTCTCCCTTTCAGAACAACTTCTTGAATGCCTTCTCCCATTTAGAATAGTCCATTTTATGCCTTCTCCCATTGTATTTTCCAGTGATAATCTCAGTGAGATGCTAGGGGAGCTGTTCCTACCCATGGAAACTCCAGAGCCCCCGAAACAGGGCTTCTTCAAAAACCTGTTTGGAGGAGGCCCATCTATGCTCGATAGGGAAGAACTATGTAAGGATCTCACTTTTCTTTTTTTGAAAGGTATACGTTGATAGAAACATAGTTTTTGCTTTTCAATGACATCTTAATTGTATTGCCCCTGTTTTATAATTTCTATTATATGTCATGTCTTATGTGAGGTATATTTTGTGAAACTACTACATGTACATATTGTGCTAGCATCTCAAAGGGTGAAATGGCAAAAGTTCTAGGTGATGTTTAATGAGGAAGCATTAAGTTATGTTTCAGTTGGAGAGTATAGTTCACCCCTTGATCTATATGTGTCCATGTTACAGTACTGTTGGTGAGTCTAGTTCACCCCTTAATCTATATAATTCCATGTTATAGTTGGAGAATCTAGCGGTAAGAGTGCTCGTGGCCTGGCTACACGGGTGCCAGGGTCTGGAGGCATACAAGGACTCCAGTCACAGACACAAGCTACAGTGGCTGGAGAGGTCTCACGTGCACGACAGGTAGGCAGCTTATACACTCTTGACCTTTCCTTCGTAGGAATACTAGATGACTCTTGCATTGTCATATTCCAGACTTATAAATGTCTAGAACTGTACTTAATCCAGCTTTTTTGAGTCTTTAGATTTAACGATAACATTATCAAAGTTCATAACCATAGCAAAACCATCTTAAATTTGGTGCTTAGATACGTTAATTTTGCATTAAAAGAAGTTTTACAAGGCAGCTGTACATGGTTCATAGCATTCCTGACAGTAGCACTTCATTGATTTGTGGTAGTGAATCTGTTTTATATATGGTAACTAATTGGAATTCATTTCAATGATCACTTGCAGTTATTGTCCGAGCGAGGTGAGAAGCTATCAGGCGTGAGTGAGCGTACGGAGGAGATGGCAATGCAGGCAGAGGCGTACTCCAACACTGCCCATCAGATCATGTTAAAGTACAAAGACAAGAAGTGGTACCAGTTTTAGCGTCTATTTCACAACTTGTGTCACATCCGTGTCAAGGCTGCATTCGGCAAAGTGTATCCTCCATGACATGCCTGCAACATGCAGGTTCATCACCTGTGTCTCATCTGTAGGGGCCAGGTGTAGCACTTGTGTCACTCCTACCATGAACAGTAGGGTATTACATTTACATGTGTATAACCACACACACTTGGAGAAGGGCAGTTGGCTGAGCTAGTGTATAACAGTATACCACGACCAGCCATGGATGGAAATTGGACATGTTGGACATGTAGTTTGCCAATAATTGACAGTGAATGGATGGATAAACAGAAGAATGTGCTGATATTAAGGAAACATTAGTTCCTGTTGCTGTTTGAGGGATGTTTTGTCTATATCCAAGAAAATGTGATATATTGTTTCCTTGTGAAAGGGACTTTCTGTGGAGCTTGTTAGTGGAGCCAGTTTGTGGCCTCTAACTGTAGGGATGTCTGCCATTTGGACAGTGTTTGTCGACCAAAGATTCATGTTACGCCATAAATTTAGACCATTTTTGTACTGATGATATTGTACTAGTGATATGAACATGCAAAGTTTCGTTTGCATACAGTGATTTCAGCTCTCAAGTTCTGAGTGTGAAGTTCATGTATAAGAGAATGACATTGGCTAATATGTTAACTATTTAGGTAGTGGCAAATATTCTTAAATCTGATGACTGATACTATTTCTAGTTCTCACCAGTTCCCAACACAATGATGTGCTCCTGTATTGTCCGAGCTTATTTTTTTCGTTGTTATATTTTTAAATTTGTTAAATGCTGTTATAGATTTTAACCCAAAGAAATGTAGTTTTACTTGCCAAGAAGCCAGTTTCATATTTCTTGCAGTACCTTTAGGGTTGAATTATATCCAAATAAAAGATATAGGCATCCATGGAATTTTTAAATAATGAATTGACTGATTGATGTCAATATCAGGGTATGAACACAGTTGGGCTGGTTAAAGTATGTGCGAAGAACTCCATACTTACTTGAACAAGCCCAACTGCGTTCATATCTCGGATAATGACATAAATCCTCAAAACTAATAACAAGATTGTAACCATGTATGTAAAAGCAGAAAGCGCAAAAATATTGGTGAATGCTAATGAATGCTAAAAGATTTGCTGTGGTTTACTTTAGTCTCATGAGGTAGAAATACCGTGTTTTATGCTAGTCTCTTTCAAATTTATCTCGGTATCCTTCATCAGGAACATTATTTTTGACATTTATTCATCCTTTTTTGGTAAATTAAAACAATATTATTTATTGTGGTATATCTTATTTGGGAGTAAGAGTGCATCTTTAATATGTTCAATCACTTTTTTTACATAAAATTAAAACATGGATGACACCAATATATTTAACGGAATAAACACATGACTGTTGATTAAAGTTTTACGTGGCCTGCTGACACAATACAAATGATAACAAGATAATTTTCAATTTATATTATTTATTAATACACAATGATTTGTGAGACTTGTTAAGACAGCTGATGGTGTAATTTATAACCATTTATTGAATAAACGTGATTATTGAAGTTAATGTTGGGAAATTAGTCATTCATGGGTGCTATTTAGTTGATAATTACTTTGCAGGTATAGTGCATTTTTTGTTTCGATATTTCAGTGTAAGTGTGTGTATTCGGTGTTCTTATTTCTAAACTCATTAAAAACATGGTTACAATGAACAAGTGCTGTTCTTTACAATGGTATTAGTGACAGTTCGATACACTACTGCTGTATTATTTTGATTGTCATACACATACATTCGAGCTAAAATGTAAGTACCTAATCAAGTTGGGATTATTTTTTTGCATAAGCTTATTTTTCTAGGCAATTTAATGATTTTATAATTTGTTTCATACAAAGTGAAGCAATTCAAACCCCATTTTATATGCCAAAATATTCTCTAAGAATTAGGAAAATAACTGGTATTCCCATTTATTAAAAAAAAAAATTACGTAATAATATAAACAGCATTTATGTGTAATTCAATAAATGAGAATTATTATCTAGGTAATATACATTTTCAGTGAAATGTGAAGTAAGAATAGTTAGACATGAGACTGGAATCCATTGCATGAGTTTTGTTTCTTCACCTCTTTGGGTGAAACTATACCTAACAGCTTGTAGCCTGCCTCTTTATGTTATACATTCTGTTATATTAGTTTGAGGTAAATTAAGCATATGGTGAACTATGTATGTTACTGTGTTTTCAGGAAGCCTGACGATATTCTCACATCACATGTATAACATGACCCCATTCTCATTCAGATGCACGGCATGGTATCAGTCCAGCTTTACCGGAACTGACAACTAGCGCATTATTCATCTGGTTAAGGCCGGAAGGTACTAAGCGGCATTAAAATAAAGAAGGTCTTGGTAGCTTCTGGCCTTATCCCCATGAACGATACATGTACCTATGATATCTCTCTATTATGTTTATGCTTTACTGGCATATTTGTGTTTGCTGAATCGTATATCTTCATTAAGCTTTGTAATTCTATCCTGTTGATACTTTTATATATTTTATTTTGTTGAGTTTATTTGTAATGACCATGCTTCATGCTGCATTAGTTTATATATTATTTCTTCATAGGGCATATGTGACAATATATGTGTGGTTCAATACAGGTTATGTATTCAAATACAACTAGATTACAATTTATATACATGGACAGTTGACAATACGCTTAAATCGGATTACAAATGCCCTCGATTATTACCTGCTTAACTTTTTTTAACAATATACTGTATAAATTCCAAATCCATGTGCACCTGTTTTTCCGGGTGATCAGTTGACTGGGCAATATCGCCATGGATTTGACAGTTATATATATTTATATAAGGGTGTTTTATAAATATTTATATACAGGTGATCGGTGTTATTTTCAATAAAGAGTACTTCATTTTTATTCAATGTGAACTCGTTGATAATGATAATTATTGAAAAAATGGGAAACACTCAACAAGTGAAGACAATTTTGAAATACAAAATTTCATTGTGTAATGTTGCATTTTCAGCAGTATGAGAATGTTTTTTTTTAATTAAAGCAGTTGTATTGATTACCATTTAATTATTTATTATAATCATTCAGTGTAATATTAAATGATATTTGGAACTGCATTGGTTTAGTTAAGCTGTGCAAGACTTATGTGCAATATTCATAGGTGTGATATAAATTTCTTCAGCTTTTATTGTGTTGACACCTAGGGATAATTCTGTCTACATCGTCATACACATCATACTATCGTTTTCAATCAATCACATTCACATCTTGTTACAGAGCCTTTAAACTTTGTATGAGCTTTGGATGTGGTCAGTAATGACCCCTATTGACTTTGGGTCAGTAGGTCCGAGGTCTAGGTCATCATGACCTTGACTAGAACAAATGATGGGCTCTGGCCACACATCCGATTCTAGGAATTCTAGTTTTCAAGTTTTGAAATCCATGTTCTACATTCCCCTAAGATGTGGTTTAGTGGACCAAATTAAAATATAACATTCCTAATAAGGCAAATTGTATGTTTCGAACAAGCAAACATTCATGCTACAACCTTTATTGTTTTTCATTCCTATGTTAAATAATTTGAAATCTGACTGTACAGATATTATTTATATGTAACTATTGATGTTATTTATGGGCAATTTGGTGTTATAAGTAATGAAAGGAAAGGTTTTAAATATATACTAATTTATTTTGATGTAATATTAGCGATCGTTAAAACCTCTACATGGCAGAGTGTAATAGTTTGATCCAACAATTATTTTCTAAAAAAAGACTCCTGTAAATAATCTGATTGTCTTCAACAAGTTGAATACTAATTAAATAAGACACCTGCTGCAGCTAATTGTATAAAAGTAGGTAATTGTTTGGTTTGGTCAAAGTAAGCCGAAAAATTAATTGATTGGTCAATATTTATCCATTCATTGCAAATAACCAATCAAATCATTTAAATGTGCAACCGAACCAGAGTTACCTATGGACAGCTTAACCAGCTTTTTACAATTGGCTGCTGGGGCTGTATTCATGAATCATCTGAAGTTATTTCATAACTTGAGTTAGGATCTTATTTAAGATGTTTTTATAAATACCAGCTATGTTGTACATTTACTATTGGAATCATTCCTCTCATTATATATAGTTGAATTTGTTGTTTTTGGGTCATGTTGATGTGTTTGGTGTCTTGCAAAGCATATTTTCAATGATGTATGGTCATAATCCTGGTACATGTGAAAAGTTTACAAAGAAAAAAGGTGAATCTTTTTAAAAAAAAATTTTTATTGAAAATGTTCTCATGACGAAACTTGTGTTTATGATTATTAACAATGACTACGCCAATGTCTGTAGCTTGGATTTTTTCTGCCTGAAATAGACTTGATTGAATGTGTGTCAAGGTCAGTCATAGTAATATGCTGAAATAGACTTGATTAAGAGTGTGTCAAGGTCAGTCATAGTAATATGCTGAAATAGACTTGATTAAGAGTGTGTCAAGGTCAGTCATAGTAATATGCTAAATAGACTTGATTAAAAGTGTATCAAGGTCAGTGAAAGTAATATGCTGAAATACACTTGATTGAAAGTGTTTCAAGGTCAGTCAAGGTATAAAACCAAATAGACTTGATTGAAAGTTTGTAAAAGGAGGTCAAGGTCTTGTGCTGAAATTGAATTGATTGAAAGTGGGTCAAGGTCATGTGCTAAAATAGACTTGATTGAAAGTGGGTAAAGGTCAGTCAAGGTAATGGTGTGGAATTGAACTGGATTTAAATTATGTCAAGGTTGTCAATGAAATGTGCTCTGCATGATCCTGAAACACAGCCTTCAGGCCTTTGAAATTGAGGTGTACTATAAAACCCAATCATTTGTGCAATATGTTTGTTATTGATTGATATATTATAGATTATATAGCTGCAATTTGTACAGATTTTTATGAGAATGTGTATATTTTATTGTTTAGAGCATCCCTATTGTGTGTTTGAGTATGATAAACAAATCAGAATGAGGAAATCTCGATTGGATGTTAACATGAGAGACTTGTCTGTGCTGGGTATTAATACCTACATCATATAAAATGTATGGTCAGTGGGACATGTATAGCAACTTTGATGAAATACTGTCTTCGATATTAGAGATGAGGCTTATTTATCAACTCCTTATTAAAACTCATAGTCTTTATAATTTCATACAGTTTGCTATTTTGTAAAGGGATTGTGTCTTAACCATTCACTGTATAGAAGGAGAGTAGAAAAAACAATCTGAAAACAATGATTTTTATTTTAATTTAAAAAAAATAATACTTCAAACAAATTATTTTGAAAGCTCAACATTTTGATAGTTATACTTGGATTAGTTATGAAAAAAGAACAGTGAATGAAAAATTCAAAACCTTTATTTATTATAATAATATGCAAGCTATGGTTGTAAGTCCTGTGTGAATGTTCTAGTCCTTATTATTTGTATAACAAGCTCACCCACTAGTTAACTTGCACAGTTTAGGGTGTGTGTAACCATGTATGACTGGCCACTGTGTAAATGGCACATCTAGGAGACTATTGTAGTATCATCGTTCGGCCTAAACTTGGCTTAAGTTTCCAATATTTTCTGTTTTAAATTACTCTTGCAGAGTTCTGAAAATAATATTAATATATATTGGTTTGAGACACATGTACTTTAATTAGAAAATAGCACTGGTATTTATTTATGTTCTCATAAACAAAACCTTTGTATAGTTATTTTAGTCATACTCATTGCACATAATTTTCATTTGTACATTCTAAGGCATATGGACTAGAATAACTCAGTATGAAATGTTTCATTTTTTGATTGTTTATTGCGTGGCTGATGATGCATGTTGTTAATCAATGTTCTTGTTTTATTGATACAATGTGATTTCCTGTAGATCATTCTGAACGGTCAAATAAATCCCTTAAACAACGCAGCCATTGTATTATATATCCTTTTAAATGCAGCCATTGCCTTGTAAATACCTTAAGCAATGCAGTCAGTGCCTTAGTAATCCTGTAAGCAATGCAGCCATTGCCTTATAAATCCCATAAGCAATGCAGCTATTGCCTTATAAATCCCTTAAACAATGCAGCCATTGTATTATATATCCTTTAAAATGCAGCCATTGCCTTGTAAGTACCTTAAGCAATGCAGTCAGTGCCTTAGTAATCCTGTAAGCAATGCAGCCATTGCTTTATAAATCCCACAAGCAATGCAGCCATTGTCTTATAAATTCCATAAGCAATGCAGCCATTGCCTTATAAATCCCATAAGCAATGCAGCCATTGCCTTATAAATCCCATAAGCAATGCAACCATTGCCTTATAAATCCCATAAGCAATGCAGCCATTGCCTTATAAATCCCATAAGCAATATAGTCATGCCTTAATAATTCCATGAGCAATGTAGTCATGCCTTAATTATCCCATTAGCAATACAGCCACTGCCTTATAAATCCCATAAGCCAATGCCTGCATTGACTTTTGAATCCCATAAGCAATGCAGCCATTGCCTTATAAATCCTGTGAACAATGCAGCCATTGCCTTATATATCCCATAAACAATGCAGCTATTGCCTTATAAATACAGTAAACAATGCAGCCATTGCCTTATAAATCCCATAAGCAATGCAGCCATTGCCTTAAAAACCTCGTAAACAATGCAGGCATTTCCCTCGTAAATCCTTTAAGCAATGCAGGTATTGCCTTGTAAATCCCGTAAACTATCCAGGCATTGCCATGTAAATCCCGTAAATAATGCAGGCATTACCTTGTAAATCCTGTTAACAATACAGGCATTGCCTTATAAATCCTGTAAGCAATGCAGCCATTGACTTTTAAATCCTGTAAACAATATTGTCATTGCCTTATTAGATCCTTGAACAATGCAGCCATTGCCTTATATATCCCTTAATCAATGCAGTCGTTGTATTATACACCCCTTTAACAATGCAGCTACTGTCGTATGAGACCCTTGAACAACGCAGCTGACTAATTTTTCTTTTTAAACAACGCAGCCATTGTCTTACAAATCCCTTTAACAAGCAACTGTCTTATAAATCCATTTAACAACGCAGGCATTGTCTACAGTAAAAGGTAGTGAGACATAATAGAATTGTTATGTTAGAGAGGTGGTGAAATATAATAAATAGGTAGTGAAACATGATAGACAGGTGGTTAAACAAGATAGAGAGGTAGTGAAACATGATAGAGAGGTCGTGAAACACGATAGAGAGGTCGTGAAACATGATAGAGAGGTAGTGAAACATTATAGAGAGGTAGTGAAACATGATAGAGAGGTAGTGAAACATGATAGAGAGGTGGTGAAACATGATAGAGAGGTAGTGAAACATGATAAGAGAGGTAGTGAAACATGATAGAGAGGTGGTGAAACATGATAGAGAGGTAGTCAACCATGATAGAGAGGTGGTGAAATATGATAGAGAGGTAGTGAAACAAGATAGAGAGGTAGTGAAACATGATAGAGAGGTAGTGAAACATGATAGAGAGGTGGTGAAATATGATAGAGAGGTAGTGAAACATGATAGAGAGGTAGTGAAACATGATAGAGAGGTAGTGAAACAAGATAGAGTGGTAGTGAAACATGATAGATAGGTTGTGAAACATGATAGAGAGGTAGTGAAACATGATAGAGAGGTAGTGAAACAAGATAGAGTGGTAGTGAAACATGATAGTGAAACATGATAGAGAGGTAGTGAAACAAGATAGAGTGGTAGTGAAACATGATAAGAGAGGTAGTGAAACATGATAAGAGAGGTAGTGAAACATGATAAGAGAGGTAGTGAAACATGATAAGAGAGGTAGTGAAACATGATAGAGATGTGGTGAAACATGATAGAGTGGTAGTGAAACATGATAGAGAGGTAGTGAAATATGATAGATATATAGTGAAACATTATAGAGAGGTAGTGAAACATGAAAGAGGGGTGGTGAAACATGATTGAGAGGTAGTGAAACATGATAGAGAGGTAGTGGAACATGATAGAGAGGTAGTGAAATATGATAGAGAGGTAATGAGACGTGATAGAGAGGTAGTGAAACATGATAGAGAGGTGGTGAAACATGATAGAGTAGCAGTGAAACATGATAGAGATGTAGCGAAACATGATGGAGAGATAGTGAAACATGATAGAGGTAGTGAAACATGATAGAGAGGTGGTGAAACATGATAGAGAGGCAGTGAAACATGATAGAGATGTAGCGAAACATGATGGAGAGGTAGTGAAACATGATAGAGGTAGTGAAACATGATAGAGATATAGTGAAATATGATAAAAAGGTATTGAGATAGTGAAAGATGGTAGAGAGGTAGTGAAACATGATAGAGGGGTAGTTAAACTTGTTAGAGAAATAGCGAAACATGATAGAGAGCCGGTGAAACACTTCGCTTTCCTCTACTAGTACGTATACTTGCAGGAGGTTTTAAATTTCGTTTTTCAAGTGTACCGGGTAGGTACCAATGACATATAATATCATTTTTTAATCGTTTCCGGTCATGAACAATAACATGTAAGTGAATAAGGAAAAAGGTAAAATTACTAACGTTTAGTATTTTTTGTGTTTTTTCATTTCATTAACTTTAAGACTAGCTTAAGTGTAATTCCATTGTTCCTTTTTTTAAAAAGTTACATATTTCTAATAGATTATATATTTTATATTTTATTTTAATAAACTTAACATACGAACCCCACTCTAGCATTTGATGAAAGCGTTGAATAGCTATAGGCGCGACAATCCTGATTTTACAAGTCTGTCAACAAATCGAGTCCGAAAAATCTTTTGAGTGGCCCCAAACTGTAACCATTAAGTGGATAGGTAATTGTAAATTGATTTGTGTTTAATTAGCTAGTTTCATAACAGTAACAGATAAACCTATACATATACTATGAAATATGAACATTGCTTTCAGCTCGCAAGTTTATTGATTATGTAAAGTTAATTAATAATCTAATAAAACCCGTTTTGACTATATTTGTAGTAGATAAAATAAGGCATGGTCTTTTAGTCAGCACATTTCCATTCTTTGCATTGTTATCTATAACTATCCATTCCCTTCGGTTTCTATGAAATATGAACATTGCTTTCAGCTCGCAAGTTTATTGATTATGTAAAGTTAATTAATAATCTAATAAAACCCGTTTTGACTATATTTGTAGTAGATAAAATAAGGCATGGTCTTTTAGTCAGCACATTTCCATTCTTTGCATTGTTATCTATAACTATGCATTCCCTTCGGTTTATCACCAAGTTTTATTTAAGAGTCTCGTGTTTGCTTTCAAATTCACATTACCGATGCAATATTATGAACGTATTTAAATACATTTTTTTAATTCGCACTTGTTTAAACCGCAAAATACCATACGTCCCAGTTTGTAACCCCAGCACACTTATTCTTTTAACACGTCAATTAAAGAAAAAGATCTTACAATGCCTGAAATCGATTTGCGGTATTAAGTCTGCGATCTACAGCTAAAAAAATACAATTTCACATTCACTACTCTTAGCAAGACTTCGAAACCGACTCTTTCGTGATAGCGAATAAAACAAATGTACGTCATGGAAGAAAACTTAAAAAAAACACACACCATATAATATATTTTATAACAAAACAAGAGATGACAATGAAATACACGTGTTTTTGTTTTCCCTACAAATTATTTAGCGTCCTCAGCGTCAATGCGCTGGTTAAGTTGCGTGAGCGCGGCAAGGCGGCGGTCGCGCCACTGTCTCCGCTCTTGGAGGTCACACAGAGGGATACGGGCCTCCAGCTCCGTGCGGATCTGCTCCAGCACCGGCCCTCCGAACCGGTCGTTGGACTTGAGCGTCGACATGACGCCCTCGATCATCGTGGCGTACCGATCTGCGTAATTTTTCATGCCTGCGGGAAACACGCAAACATGTTCACAACGTCAGTCACCAGAAATTTGACTATGTTTTCACTGAGAAAGTTAGTGAAGAACCACCAATTGTAAAATAAATAGGAAATATTGATATAATGTAATAGATGCAATCTAAATATTTCTTAACATGTAGTATGTATGTAGTTCACTAAGTGAGTGATGATTTGACGTCATCTATTACAAGTATACAAGTAAATTGTGTCATGTATGTTCACACACGGCCTCAAAGAACCGACGTGTAACATTTTACAACATGTGAACTATTTCATCATACGGGAATATTTGTATATACATGTAATTACCGTCTGCGTTAAGGTGTGCAGTTTCAAAGGGCCCCATGAAAGCGTAGCGACGCCCAAGCCCCGCGCTCATCACCTTGTCAATGCCGTCAACATCAACAATGCCGTCCTACAGGACAAAACATGCGGTTTATGAGAATACAATGGTGGCCTCCCCTTCTTGATAAGAGGGCTTGGCTTTCTCCCCAACGTGACCTTCAATTTTTAGGCAATTGTGCTAAGACTGATATTATGTATAAAACTTGTTTTATGCGATGACTGTTGTTCTAATACAGAGGAATTGAAGCATTGACTGTCTTGTTAACCTATAATGTTGATTAAAGATAATAAAATGCGTATCTTTAAATTTTTATTCAGATAACAAATTTTATTTTAGTCTTACAAAATTCAGATTAATTTTAACATAGTATGTCTTCATAACAAACAAGTCGTTTTTCATTTCTAAAAGGCGAACCTTTATGAGCCCCCATCCTTCCCGCATGATGGAGTACTGTATCCGGTTAAGCACGAACCCCTCTATCTCCTTCTTGAGGACGACTGGTACCTGGCCTATCTTCTCCATGAGCGCCTTGGTGCTGGGAACAACGTCACTGTCCGTCCACGGGCTGGGTACCAGCTCCACCAGCGGCGCGTAGAACGGTGGGTTCGTCTGAAAAGTTCAGTTTCACTATTCTAATAGTCATAATAACATATAGGTGAATTGTAAGATCGCAATATATTTCACCGAGTAAGCACCAAAGGCTATTACACAAGTGGCGTACCCACGGGTGAAATATTTACTATGTGTATTCACGAGGTGAAAACTATTGCGATTTAACACCGAAACAAGTATGTATAATGAAAATTAATTGTATTTGTTCCCGAACGTAACGTCTTTTCGGAAATGATGTCATTGAGCTTTTGTCGCAGTCCTGTGCGCACTGACGTTTAAGTTGGGACATGAGAGCGGGCTAAAATTTTAGAACAGTGAAAAATACGAAACAGAAGTGAATATTTTGAAACATTGAGATATCATTTTTGTTTCACTTCTAAATCTCTTTAAATCACTCAGTAACATGACATCATCAAACTATAGGCATACCATTTTGAAAGGATCTGGCGTATCCCATTGTTGAATAATGCTTTAAAGGGACTGTACTCCGTATGATAAAACAGCGAACAAAAAGACAAAATTGTCGAAAACTGACATAAACTTGGTATCGATGTGTACAATGCATTGGAACTTACTAACTGAAGTACCACATGGTTTACAATTAATTTATTTTTCGCAATTGTTTTAGTGTTTTCCATTAAAAATATTACTAGGTATGTCTACCTAGTAGAATTCATTCCGTATGCGTGATTGGCTAGTCGATTTTATCACATGATATGACCATGTTAGGTAAACTGTATAGCTTAAATATTCCAACTGTTTAGAGTAAGCCTCCGTTGCACAGTGGATACAGCACAGGACTGCAATTTTGGCGACACCGGTTCGAACCCGGTCTCCGACGCGATTATTTTTTTACATTTTGGTATGGGTTTTGAACAATTATGATATCAAAGAGTAAAACATTTTATTAAATAATTGTCCTGAGATTCTTTACAGAAAAAAACTTTTTTGGTGCCAAATTGGTGTACAGTCCCTTTAAAAGAAGTGATGCCGTATGATCACACAAGCAGAATAAAAATATGAGCTCCATGATAAAAGGAATATGAAGTAAGGCATTATAAGTATTATTGCCTGACACTTAATAGATAAAGTTTGCTGAATACTAAGTGGAACATACAAGGAGTGAAAAGGAAACATTTGTCACATGTAAATTTATGCAACTTGGAAGTATTTCACCCAATTGTAAATAACAAGCAGTTTTGCTGCAGTTGACAATCAATGGCAAATGACTTGCACATAATTCTTAGAATTGTGCCTGATTTCGTCTTCGTAACACAGCAAAACGACCAACCTACCGGATGCGCTACAATAAACCGGTTCTTGTGTTTGATGTCGGCGGCCAGGCGTGACGGAAGTAGCGCGCTGGTTGAGGACGCCAGGATGCATGTATCACTCATGACGGCATCAGCCCGCGTGTGCACAGCGTTCTTTAATTCTATGTTTTCCGGAACACATTCCTGTCGTTGAAAAATCATTTTATTGTATGAAACTCGATAAACACTTTCCCTTATAACCAAACATTCTAAAAGTATAAGGACATATTCATATTGCGGTTTGTGGCGTTCTTTACATTATAGATGTATTGACTTTCGAAAAGAAATGTACCAATGCAGTTCAAGCAGAAAATGTCAGCATCGATCATTTGAGGTCATATTTTGTTTCTATTATGCAAAGCAAAATTCCAAATTGTTACATGAGCCGAAACTTGCCTGAACATAGAATGCACCCCGCACACAATCTTCGAACTCGCTGGTGGTCCGGATGTTGCTGAACTGCTGTTCCGCGCTCAGTTTTCCACGGAGGAGGCCGAGCCGCTCAAGTTCCGCCAGCTGTGTGCGCACCTCCGCCATGGCGCCCTGCAGTTGTTTCTCGTCAATGTCGTACATTTCGACATCGAAGTCCGCCGCCGCGAACAGCATTGACCAGCTTCGCCCAATAAGCCCACTGGAAATGTATGTTGGTGTAAAACAGTATAGCTAACGTATCAATCAGTATCGACATCATAATCTACTTGCACTGTGTTAAAAAAGGTGTCGATCCCTAGTTGTTAATACGTGTATACTATAAAAACGAAATTAGCATGTCGTCATTTTCATCAGAAAACGTGTTGCAGTGGTTGCCAATGTTTAACTCATGGAGGATTCTATATTTCCCGGATTTATTTGAAAAATACCGTCGATCACTTAGAATCATTGCGATATAGTTACCTTCCTATAATTCCTATTTTTTCTCTGTTCATTTTGATATTTGATGGCACAGTCTTTTGAACGATAGGTGATTATTCTGTTGCGTTCACTAATGAAGTTGAGTTCTGTCTTATCTCAGTTGTTGATAAGCGATAATAGTACATTGTGTACAATAATTAGGTATCATTGAAATAACGAGTTGTAATGTATTCAAATTCATGTTTACTTTTAGTGCTACAGTTATAATGTGGCGATCTAATTCTTCTATTAAAAGCCATTATGTGCATAATGCAGGTCAGTGTCTAACTAGTGGTCAACCCTGATCCCATGGCATGGTCAGCCCTGATCCAAGGGCGTAGTCAACCCGAATAGCAGGGCATAGTCAACCCTGATCCCAGGGTGTGGTCAACCCAAATATCAGGGCGTTGTCAAAGCTAATCCCATGGCGTGGTCAACACTGATCCCATGACGTGGTCAACCATGATCAAACGGCGTGGTCAACCTTGATACCAGGGCGTGGTGAACCCTGATCCCAGGGCGTTGTGAACCCTGATTCCATGGCGTGGTCAACCCTGATCCCATCGCGTGGCAACCCGAATATCAGGGATTTGTCAACCCTAATCCCAAGGCGTGGCAACCCTGATCCTAGGGTGTGGCAACCCGAATATCAGGAAGTTGTCAAACCTGATCCCGGGGCGTGGTCGACCCTGATCCCAGAGCGTGGCAATCCGAATATCAGGAAGTTGTCAACTCTAATCCCAGGGCGTGGTCAACCCTGATCCTAGGGGGTGGTCAACCCTGATAACTGGGCTTGGTAAACCCTAATCCCAGGGAGTTGTCAACCCTTATCCCAGGGCATGGTCAACCCTGATCACAGGGCTTGATAAACCCTAATCCCAGGGCGTGGTCAACCCGAATATCAGGGAGTTGTCAACCCTAATCCCAGGGCGTGGTTAACCCTGATCCCAGGGTGTGGCAATCCGAATATCAGGAAGTTGTCAATCCTAATCCCAGGGCGTGGTCAACCCTGATCCCAGGGTGTGGCAACCCGAATATCAGGAAGGTGTCAACCCTGATCCCAGGGCTTGGTAAACCCTAATCCCAGGGCGTGGTCAACCCGAATATCAGGAAGTTGTCAAACCTGATCCCAGGGCATGGTCAGCCCTGATCACAGGGCTTGGTAAACCCTAATCCCAGGGCGTGGTCAACCCGAATATCAGGGAGTTGTCAACCATAATCCCAGTGCATTGTCAACCCTGAGCCCAGGGTGTGGCAACCCGAATATCAGAAAGTTGTCAAACCTGATCCCAGGGCGTGTTCAACCCTGATCACAGGGCTTGGTAAACCCTGATCCCAGGGCGTGAATATCAGGGAGTCGTCAACCCTGTTCCCATGGCGTGGTCAGACCTGATCCAAGGGCGTGGCATCCCGAATATTGGGTAGTTGTCAACCCTGATCCCAGGGTTTGGTCAACCCTGATCCCAGGACGTAGTTAATCCTGATCTCAGGAAGTGGCAACCCGAATATCGGGGAGTTGTCAAACCTGATCCCAGAGTGTGGTCGACCCTGACCCCAGGGCGTGTTCAGTCCGAATATTAGGGAGTTGTCAACCCTGGTCCCATGGCGTGGTCTACCCTGATCCCAAGGCGTGACAACCCGAATATCAGGAAGTTGTCAACCCTGTTCCCATGGCGTGGTCAGACCTGATCCAAGGGCGTGGCAACCCGAATATCGGGTAGTTGTCAACCCTGATCCCAGGGTTTGGTCCATCCTGATCCCAGTTCGTGATCAGACCTGATCCAAGGGCGTGGCAACCCGAATATCGGGGAGTTGTCAACCCTGATCCCATGGCGTGCCAAACCCTGATCCCAGTGCGTGGTTAGACGTGTTCCAAGGGCGTTGCAACCCGAATATCGTGGAGTTCTTAACCCTGGCCCCAGGGCGTGGTGAACCCTGATCCCAGGGCGTGGTCAATCATGATTCCCGGGCGTTGTCATCCTAGATACCTGGGCGTGGTCATTCCTGATCCTAAAGCGTGGTCAATGGCAAGATCCCAGGGACATAACTCAAAATTCAGTGAACAAACATCATAGATGACCCTTTAGCTGGTTCAATATACTTTATGTTAACTATTCTTTACTAGGAAGCGATATTTCGACAACAAGTAATGAAGTCTGTTTCTACACGTACCGTGCTACGGCTGTCAGTTTAAGGTGAACGTTATTTCAAGTAATCAGCTAAATAAGGTAACATGAATCATTCTCATAAAGCTTAATGCACGTTATATGTGCATCAGATAAAGCTTAACTGACACGTATATTGCAGAGAGCATCGATACGTACGTAATATTAATGGAACAATAACAGGCGATACAAGCCGTGATATACGGTATATAGTATGTTACTAGTCTAAAACAATGCTGTTAACGCAATGAACAAGCATCATGCTGATTTTTCATACTAAAACATATCACTTTGTTAGAATATTAAAAAACTGCTTACCTTTTATAAACTCCCCCTTCACGGTCCGTTTTTTGCGTTTGTACAATTAACACCATAGTTGTATAGTGGGATGTAACCTTTCTTGTACTATTCGGAACAATATTTGGCAAACACGGAAGTAGATGAAACATCAACAAACAGTCAGAATCTTGTGACTATTTCAAAATTTATTTCATTTTGTTTGATGCATGGTGTGTTTTATTCATATTTTCGTAAGAACTCAAAGCAATAACCATGTTTAGCAGTTCTACAAACTACAATAAGCTCAAGACAAATCTGAGACTGACAATAAACAGGCTGAAGTTGCTTGAGAAAAAAAAGACTGAAATAGGTCAGAAAGCCAGGAAAGAAATAGCCGACTACATTTCTTCAGCTAAGGATGACCGGGCACGGATCAGGGTGGAGCACATCATCCGGGAAGATTACATCGTGGAAGCGATGGAACTCCTAGAGATGTACTGTGACCTGCTGCTGGCCAGATTTGGCCTGGTTCAGACACAAAAGTAGGTCAAAATGTTTATTTTTTGTAAGTTTATTTTTACGAAATAAAGGTATTTTAACCTTCATCCTCACAAATTACAAGATGTTGAGCTGAATTTAATAAGTGTGCTCCCATAAACACTTGGTTTCTTGGCTTCTCTTGAATAGTTTTTTTTCCTTAAAGTTTAATACATGTAACATGAAATAGTAAGCTTGGTTGTCCGGTTAGCGCAGTGGTTAGCACACTCGCTTCTCACCAATGCGACCCGGGTTCGATTCCTGGCCTGGGCGCATGTGAGTTTAGTTAGTGGTCACCAAGCTGGACAAGTGGGTTTTCTCCAGGTACACCGATTTCCCCACAACACAAGACCACACTCTCGCGCAAGATGGGGATAATATAAGTTGTAATAGCTTGTTTCACAATAGTTGAAAAATTAAATAAAGTTTAAACTAAATAGTCAGCTGACTAAGTGTGGCTATCTCAAACTACCTTTAGTCACTATGAATGGACATCATAGAATAGAGGTACAATAATAGGTGTTTGGGATTGTTTATCTATTTGACATTTTTTATAATTCCCTGGTAAGCCTCACTCTCAGCTCAAAAAAACATGCTCCCCAAAAAATTATATGAGTCATGGTTAGGAGTCATGTCAATTATACCACATCACCTGGTAACAATCACATGTTAAAATGCATCATTTCTTAAATATCTGGTGTCAACACCCATCCTCAAAGCCCTTGTACACACATTATAATTTTACAATACTGGTAGTAAGATATACAGTCCTTATAAATATAAGATCACAAAAGTGAATTTTTTTTGCAATAACCAGTAAACAAACAATTGTCAGCTTCTAGGGTTTTTGACATCATTGATTATTTATGTATATTAAAACAAAAACAATGTGTAATACAGAAATCAAAAGTTCATGTTTTTCCTTTTAGGGAACTTGATCCAGGCTTGGAGGAAGCCATTTCAAGTCTTATATGGGCAGCACCTCGGTTACAAACAGATGTCCCAGAGATGAAGACCATTGCTGACCAACTGACCATCAAGTATGGCAAAGAGTTGAACAATGTTAGTGAAAAAGTGATGCATAAACTTGGCGTTCAGGCTCCACCAAAAATATTGATTGAGAGATATATGATTGAAATAGCTAAATCATACAATGTACCATTTGAGGCAGATCCAACAGTGATGAGTCAGGATGAGATATTTGCTGCAGAGAATCTTCTGATTGACCTTGATGAGAACAGGAAACCCGGGGGAGGAGCTGGTGGAGGGGGTGGGGGCACAGGCATTCTCCAGCCCTATCCTGCACAGTCACAGGTAAGCTCATTATGCACATGCCTCATTCTAAACTGATCTATAATATGATTACAGTCAGTAACTTGAAAGGGATATGCATTTTTTATACGACGTAATGACCTAATTGTATTTTTTCTGGCTTTTACATGTGATGCACAATATTGTATATATATATATATATACTTATTTTCAGTATCATTGATGTTGTTTCTCTAGTTACAAATCATTTCGAATTAGTATTAATATCTTAACTAATCATTTATTAAATGTACTGTTAGAATGAAAATAATATTGATTGCTGTTGTGATAAATGATAATATTGCAATCATACACAGGTACAAGCCCATACATTTTACATTGACCATGATTAAATGCTCAAAAACACTGAACTAGAAACACACTATGTACATGTTCAAACAACACAGACAAATCAAACATCAACATCTTTATCAATATATATTGGGGTCACTGCCTTGGAATGGTTGGTGAAACAGGAGTTCATATACCAGTATCATACATGTCGTATCTCTGTTGCAGCCTCCTCCACCCAACCAGGGAGCCATGTACTATCCACCTCCCCAGCAACAGTATCCTTCAGTGAGTAATTCTAAAAAAATTGAGCCTTTTGGAAGTAAAAAATGATACTCAATTTTAAACTTGTAGTTTATATTTATTCTCAGTTTCTGGCTGACTGGCAAGACATAAGATGTGTTGATGTAATTAGAGCATGCAAAGGCATTGAAATTAGACTTGGATGAACAAGCCCGAATTCTTCTACTTTTGCTTGGTATCAATTTTTTTAACTAGCCCTGCTATATAAAATTCAGAATTTGAGCAAGCCAAGAAAAACATTTTGCCAGTGCATGGCTTGCAGGCTTATGCTAATTTCCAACACTGCATACATGCTAAATTTGTACTAGTTTGGGTAAAAATTTTTTGGTTAATTTTAGAAAAAAAAACGAAAAGTCTAATAAAAACCGAAAAGTCTAATATTTTTTTACACTTCTGAACAAGGAAAGTAATCATAATATTACCATATATTTAAGGAGACATAATGATCCGAAGTGTAATCTGACTAACAGCTTTTTTATTTTTTCATTCCAGGAAGGTTACAAGTCTGCCCCTCCACCTGTGCCCAACACGCCACCCTCTGGCTACGCAGGCTACCCCCCTGGTGGCGCATCTGGAGGCCTATCCCCCTCAGCCCCTGCTGGTGGTCAGGAACACTCGCCTCCACCTCCTTACACATCCTCTCATAACAGTCCTAGTAAGTTAACTTATTATGTACACAGGTATTTTGACTAATTTCTTCAAACTTATATAGTATTTGTTTAAAACAGTTGATATCATAACCATAAGAGACCTACCAAACATGTCATGTATGTGTTCTTAAACATGTACCTACATGCACATGTAACAGTTGCAACTTAAAAGTAGTGGAATTGAAGTGAAATTGTTGATACTTTAATCTGTCTATAGGCTCACAAATATTTGTATGAATAATGTTCTTATAACCTTTGGTGTCCCACCACACTTATATGTATTGTTACTTATAAGGGGAAAAATCACACAAGGTGTCGAGGGTTCACATATCTTTAATGTCCAATCAATACGTGCATGGTATAACAGTAATCAAACACTCAAATAGTCTAATACTCTAATAGTCGTAGTCGAATATGTCAACACACTGAAAATAGACAATATACAATAATAAATAAATGAGAACTATAATACTTGACATATCTTACTGTTGTTATTTGATAACAGTTATTACACATCCTTATATTCAATAGTCTCATAATACTGTATTTATGTGTCTAGTGGCCAGTTAACATAAATATGGATAAAACAATAAAACATGATTCAGAAAACAATTCATATCACACAATACAATACACATTGCCTACTTACAGATTTATGGAATCAAGTGCCATCAACAACAACTCAGCACAGCAACATCTCTAGCTCTCATTGTCATACATCTCTCACAGTGCTGTTATGGTCTGAAGTTAATCATTGCATAAACAAATCATGCACTAAACTGGGTGTCAAAGTAACTGCCATTTCAACCATCTCAGGAAAATATGTAATTTACTTGGAATTGTCCAAAACACAAATTCAGAATAAATGCAACATAATGGTTATCATTTATAATAATATCAAATCATAAGTGAATACATACCAAATATAAAATGATCCAAGATCCTTATTTAAAACTTCTTAAAATAAACATGTCTGCCACAATGACCTGTTCTGGACAAAGGCTCTCATCAAACTGGTTTTCTAAAAATAGCTTTGTCCAACCAAAACTGGTTTTGGAGTAAGTGGTCAATTTACAAAAAGGGAGATAATTGGTCAATGGTAAGTGATAGGTTGTAAACCACTAAAATCTCACTGGGCTACATTCTTGTGATTTTGAACGTACAATTTTGAACTTGTCATTGATTCATTGATTTGTACTCATACCGTGATGACATGGTGCACAAAAAGTAGTCCAAACAAACACATACAAGTAGTGCTTCACAACCTCATTATTCATTCTCATATTAATACTTTTCTGCTGTAGAAGAATATTTCAGGATCCGTATTACAGAAGTATCTTAAGAAAAATAAGTGTAAAGTTTTGAATTGTTATATTTCTTGAAAAAGATAATTCATTAAAATTGTGTTTTCATTTAAAGGAATTATGTTACCATATTTTAATTGCAGAATATCACTTAACATACTATTTTGTAACAGTAAAATAACACAGTTAAGGAAATTGATGAATTTAAGGAAAAGGTACAATTTTAATTTAAGATGCCTATGTAAAAAGGCCCTAGATGTACATGTTTATTTTATTCAATAGAAGTTCAGTATAATTTATATGGTAAAGCAAAACAATATCACTGAGAGGCTGCTGTCATGTTTATAATGTCTTAACTTTGCCATCTGCCAATTATCATGTCGCCGTGACAATGATTCCTACCATTTTGTTTTAGTGCCCTCCCAGAACAATATGGACAGTTTCCCCGACCTGCCTGCTGTGCCCAACAGTACTCTGCCCGACCCCCCTGGGGCATCATCTGCGGGGGGTGAGGACGTCGACTTTGATGACCTGTCGCGCAGGTTTGAGGAGTTGAAGAGGAAAAAGTAGACAGCATACATAAGACATAGACTTGCATGTGTATGGTTGATGATTTAGGATATAATAACATCATGTACAGTACTTGATATGTATTTCTTTTAGTGCACTGTGTTGTGAATTTTGATGAGACACCACAGTGATTTGTACTTCAAATGAGCATATACATTGGTAATTAGTGATGATTTTGATCGTGTATACATATTTAATATAAGAATGAGAGTGTGATTCTATTATATCACTGGTATGGTAATCTCTGCCATACTTGATAAAACATTGATCAGTGACAACATTAGAAATCTTTCTTGGTTTTGTAAAGCTCAATTACACTGGTTTTAGTAATATTGAAAAAAGCACTGAACTGATGTACCGTATTTAGATGTTTCATGATTTTAAAGAGGGTCTAAAAGTGTTGATTTTTGCAGAGCAATCATTGTGTATTATCTATTCATCATTTGATTGAAAAGCCTATTACTATTATTACTATTCAAAAAATTGTTTTAGGGAAAAGTCAGTAAATTAGTCAGAATCTGTTCTTTAATGTTTAAATATTGTATAATAAACTGTTTTTTTCTTCATGTTTGTCGTTGTTCTGTCTGTTTATGTATTTATCAGTTGTGTACTTTTAATGTTAATTAATCTGTAAAGCCTTTGAAGTCATTAGTCTCTCTATTTTTTTGCAAAGGTAAACTAAAACCCTACCTTAGCACCTTACCTCTGCATCTGCTTAAGAACCTTATTTCAGCACCTTACCTTACCCCCTACCTCAGCACCTTACCTAAACCTACCTTAGCACCTAACCTTACCCCCCCCCCCACTTTACACCTTACCTTACCCCCTACCTTAGCACCTAACTTTACCCCCCCCCACTTTACACCTAGCCTTACCCCTACATTAGCACCTAACCTTACCCCCCACTTTACACCTTACCCCTACCCTAGCACCTAAACTTACCCCCTACATTAGCACCTAATCTTACCCCCTACATTAACACCTAACCTTACCCCCCACTTTACGCCTGACCTTATCCCAGCCCGGCCCTACCTTAGCACCTTATCTTACCCCCCACTTGATACCTTACCTTACCCCCTTACCTTAGCACCTAACCTTACCCCCTACATTAGCACTTAACCTTACCCTATACCTTAGCACCTTACATTACCCCCTACCTTAGCACATAACCTGACCCCCTACCTAAGCACCTTACAATACCCCCAACTGTAGCACCTAACCTTACCCCCTACCTTAGCCCCTAACCTTACCCCCTACCTTAGCACCTAACCTAAGCCCCTACCTTAGCACCTTACCTTTGTACCTTACCTTTGTACCATACCTAGCACATTACCTTGCACCTTACCTTTGCCCCTACCTTATCACCTTACCTTAGCACCCTACCTTAGCACCTAACCTTATCACACTACCTTTCTACCTTACCTCAGCACCTTACCTTAGCACCTTACCTTTTCCCCTACCTTATCACCTTACATTTGTACATTACCTTTGTTCCCCTTAAATAATCACCTCTTAGTTATTTATCTTTGCAACTTTCCATCTTACCTTTCCATCTTACCTTTGCACCTTACACGTCAATCTTACCTTTGTACCTTACATGTCCTTACCTTTGCACCTTACATGTCCATCTTACCATTGCACCTTACATGTCCATCTTACCTTTGCACCTAACATGTCCATCTTACCTTTGCACCTTACACGTCAATCTTACCTTTGCACCTTACATGTCCATCTTACCATTGCACCTTACATGTCCATCCTACCTTTGCACCTTACATGTCCTTCTTACCTTTGCACCTTACACGTCCATCGTACCTTTGCACCTTACATGTCCATCTTACCTTTGCACCTAACATGTCCATCTTACCTTTGCACCTAACATGTCCATCTTACCTTTGCACCTTACATGTCCATCTTACCTTTGCACCTTACATGTCCATCTTACCTTTGCACCTTACATATCCATCTTACCTTTGCACCTTACATATCCATCTTACCTTTGCACCTAACATGTCCATCTTACCTTTACACCTTACATGTCCATCTTACCTTTGCACCTAACATGTCCATCTTAGCTTTGCACCTTACATGTCCATCTTATCTTTGCACCTAATATGTCCATCTTACCTTTGCACCTAACATGTCCATCTTACCTTTGCACCTAACATGTCCATCTTACCTTTGCACCTTACACATCCATCTTACACATCCATCTTACCTTTGCACCTTACATGTCCATCTTACCTTTGCACCTTACATGTCCATCTTACCTTTGCACCTTACATATCCATCTTACCTTTGCACCTTACATGTCCATCTTACCTTTGCACCTAACATGTCCATCTTACCTTTGCACCTTACACATCCATCTTACACATCCATCTTACCTTTGCACCTTACATGTCCATCTTACCTTTGCACCTTACATGTCCATCTTACCTTTGCACCTTACATATCTATCTTACCTTTGCACCTAACATATCCATCTTACCTTTTCACCTTACATGTCCATCTTACCTTTGCACCTTACATATCCATCTTACCTTTGCACCTTACATGTCCATCTTACCTTTGCACCTTACATATCCATCTTACCTTTGCACCTTACACATCCATCTTACACATCCATCTTACCTTTGCAGCTAACATATCCATCTTACCTTTGCACCTTACATATCTATCTTACCTTTGCACCTTACATATCCATCTTACCTTTTCACCTTACATGTCCATCTTACCTTTGCACCTTACATATCCATCTTACCTTTGCACCTTACATGTCCATCTTACCTTTGCACCTTACATATCCATCTTACCTTTGCACCTTACACATCCATCTTACACATCCATCTTACCTTTGCACCTTACATGTCCATCTTACCTTTGCACCTTACATATCTATCTTACCTTTGCACCTAACATATCCATCTTACCTTTTCACCTTACATGTCCATCTTACCTTTGCACCTTACATATCCATCTTACCTTTGCACCTTACATGTCCATCTTACCTTTGCACCTTACATATCCATCTTACCTTTGCACCTTACACATCCATCTTACACATCCATCTTACCTTTGCAGCTAACATATCCATCTTACCTTTGCACCTTACATATCTATCTTACCTTTGCACCTAACATATCCATCTTACCTTTTCACCATACCATTACACCTTACCTGTACACTTTACCTTTGCAACTTACCTTTGCAACTAACCTCTCTGGGTTTACCGCCTCTGGAAATGTGAATAATTTTTATTAAAAGTATTTTAGCTAATGAACTTTCTTGCGAAATACTTATGTATTCGGTAATATTGATATAGTATATGCATTGGGCTGAACTATAAAAAGCACTACCGAGCTGTTGTGCTTTAGTTTCTAAAGACAATATCGGCTCCTAGCTTCCCTGTTCAATATTTTACAATTTTGGTTTTAACCTGTTGTCGTCAACAGTGGACCAAGGTTATCCTTGTCCACTGTCTAACTAGGTATTTCCTTCTGCAATCGTTTCTTAACTTGGTAGTGTTGTTTATATGCATACAATATCATCCATTAATATGACAACCCACCCAGTTTGTTTCAGTCAATCCTGAATTGGGTTTCATTCGTTTTATTGACTTTGTCCTTTCTGTAACTTCGTACATGCCCATCCTCAGTTGTCTAGCATACTATCTCAGACGAGTATGATAATAACGAGCCATTTCACTTAAATGTTCGGCCAAACTGACCTTGTCCTTGTCTTAAGCATTTGTTAGGCAATCTTTACCAAACCTGGTTACTATGTTTATAGGCATACTGTATCACACAAGTTCATTACCCTGCCATATCGTTTTAGTTAATCATTGTTCCATTTTCTAACAAACTTGGTTTCATTGTGTACGTACATATTCTCAACTTTGATAAGCAAACACTTGTGACCGGTTTCTTTGGCTTTAACCACACTATAATCCTTTCTCAAGGCATAACCGGTTACTTTGGCTTTAACCACATTATAATCCTTTCTCAAGGCAGTGACCGGTTACTTTGGCTTTAACCACATTATAATCCTTTCTCAAGGCAGTGACCGGTTTCTTTGGCTTTAACCACATTATAATCCTTTCTCACGGCAGTGACCGGTTACTTTGGCTTTAACCACATTATAATCCTTTCTCAAGGCAGTGACCGTTTTCTTTGGCTTTAACCACATTATAATCCTTTCTCAAGGCAATGACCGGTTACTTTGGCTTTAACCACATTATAATCCTTTCTCAAGGCAGTGACCGTTTTCTTTGGCTTTAACCACATTATAATCCTTTCTCAATGCAGTGACCGGTTACTTTGGCTTTAACCACATTATAATCCTTTCTCAAGGCAGTGACCGTTTTCTTTGGCTTTAATCACATTATAATCCTTTCTCAAGGCAATGACCGGTTTCTTTAGTTTTAACCACATTTTAATTCTTTCTCAAGGCAGTGACCGTTTTCTTTTCACAAACCGAGTTTGGTTTGAAAGCAGATCGAATAGTTAATGTCACAATATCACTCAAGTCAAATCTCAGTCTCAATCTAACTTTACCACATACAATCAACAGTTATTCAACATCTGTATTTGTTTAACCTTTTCAAAGCGCATGCCATGAATATGCTAATCAAAAACTTTGGTCAAAATTCTGAAGAAAAAATACTCTACAGCAAAAATTTAATTGAGCACAACTCAATCTTTAAGAATTACACCTTTGCGCATTGTTTGCCTTCGAGCTAGTCGTCCTTCACATATTGACAAAAATGTCACATTCTAGGAGAAAATATGTTTTTTAAAAGAGCAAACTATTGAGATTTGACCTGTGTATATTTGTGATATTTGGGCCTGGTTATTGATGTACATGTACGTTATGAGTGACGTCATTTCTATGTACGGCATACATACCTCATCGTGTCCACAGAGAGCTTTTCAACGTTTAGTGGAAAAAGCACTCCTGGCCACTTGTACATGTACACCATTCTATATTGCCTCTGTTGCAGCAGTATGTATTTAGTATCAAGGTGCCTCTATCATAAATATAAATTTAAACGGAAGATTTGGGTTTTTTAAAAAGTGGACCTTTTTGAAACCGGCTGTTTTGGTATTGATCCGTTCTTATGTTGGGTATTTCTGACCCGGGTTCTCCACATATCACCTTTCTCTTACATGTTGCTTGTTGCTTGTAAATTAAATGATATTCTGGTTGCATACAGGTCTCCATATTTAAATCCTTTCAACTTGTCAACCTGATTATTATGGATCTGGTAACGCAATCACAATGGCCCAGAAGGTTATGTCAAACGGGCAACTATTTACACAATAATTTGCATACAATGAATCATAAACAATGGCAGAGTGACAGTGGCAAAGTATATTTTCTAATCAAAGCCCAAGAAGGAAGTCACTGTTTTTATTGTCTTCCCGACAACACCGTCCGTCGGCTCGTCGTCGGGGGACCAACTGGAGCAGTCGTCCGGCGGGTTGATGTCATAGTAGAGGTGACAGTACCGCCGGCTGTTCGTTGCAGAGCAGCACTGCCGAAAACCGGTCTCCAAAACATCGTTTAGTGTTTTGTTCTGGTACTCGGCCCCTATACCGCCTGGATATTTGGAAGCGAGCGCACCAAACCTGGAAAACCAATGTTTACATGCATACATACGCGCATGTTACTTAAAGCAACATATAACTCATCAAATATGAAAATATGAGATGATCAAATGTTATTTAGATTTCCAAGATGTTTACCTGTAGCAGCACCGTTGCCTGATCTCATATGGATTGAAGAACCACGACTCGTAGCAGTTGGTATACTGGTCAATGTTTGGGTGTATGGAGTTGTTCTGTTTGAACGTGTAGTCCTGGATTGAAATAGATGTCAATGTAGCAGTCGTGCTTCATTAATCAGTCTCAGAAAGCTTGCAATTTTCTCAACGATTTTTTTCATAGTGGCAATCTAGAAGATGTATGTATATGTATATTACATATATACGAACTAAGAAGAAAACAAAAAGGTAAACGAAATAAAATATGCCAGTGGCGTAGCTACATATAGGCCTTATATGCCGGGGCCTACAACTTTTTTTTTTTAAAATGACAAAATTTAAATAACCCAAAGATGCAATAAAAACTAAAAGCTGCTCAAACACTTTGAAGAACACAAAAGTTTGTTTTATTTTAAGTAAAGGTTGGTGTTTATTAAATTACGTACAGAGTGTATTGCTTGATTTTATTGGAATCATTGCAAATATAATTAAGTGTGTGTAAAGCACATATAAAAGTCCCCAAACTCACATAGAACCATCGGGGCTACAAGTTTTTTTAGGCCTAGATACGCCCCTGAATGCCCCTTTGATTAACACTAACACACAAAACAAAGTAAGATTCCGGAGAGCCCAACCTCTTTCATGTCTTGCTCATAGCAGGGACAGGGGTAGGCGTTGACCTGCTGTTCCCGCGTCCAATTCCGGAGCGCCTCGTTTTCGTGAAACTTTCGGCATCTCACTTCATCCCACATATTCTGAGTAATTTTGGTTACGTTGTGGACCCACTGGCCCGTCAGATTACCTGAAAGGAAACGCAATCAGGCTAAATGTACAGGAAAAAACGGGGCGTGTCGCTTAACTACATAACCCTGAAATCTCAAACGGAGTAAATGTACAGGACCCCCGGGTCGGATCGCTTAACAACATTGCACTGAAAACGCAAATGGAAGATGGAACATGGAAGCGATATACCTGCTTAACTACATTACATGTACTTTGAAAATGCAAGCATATTAAGCAAACAAGAAAACATGATGTACCTAGTCGCTTTTCTACATACCGGGTTAACAGACAAAAAACCTGTGTTCGGTTAGTTGACCTTCATTAATCCACAACGCAAGAAAAGTGAATACTGGAGCACTTTGCTACAGTATAAACCTTACAAATGCACACACATGCACGTGTAAACACGCACCGGGCTGCTCATACTACAATACTTGAACAAAGGGCAAGCAAATTTGACAACACACAGGCTTGATATACATTAAAACTGCGATCGAATGAGCAGGCAATCGTTCGAGAACTGTCGATTGGTAAAGGTCGAGGCTTCGTCCCGATTATTATTCATTCTATTTGAATGCTATATCGAATTGCTTTACTATATTACCTGAAAAACGCAAGACATTGGACGCATGAGATGACAGATGCCGGGTCACTTTACTTGAAAAACCAAACAAAGTTAATACACATGTAGACACAATTATCACGAGTCTCAGATTACCTGATAAAACGAAAGCAACTTAAAAACACAAGCGACATATGCCCCGTCGCTTTACTACATTATTCGAACGACGCAAGCAAATTAAATACATTGGTGACACGGGCCCCATCACTTTACTACAGTCCCCGAAAAACGCCAGCAAATTAAATTGACTGGTGAAAGGTGCCCGGTCGCCTAACTTCAGTACCTGAAAAACGAAAGCAAATTAAATACGATGCTGACAGATGCTCTGCTGCTTAACTACATAATTCGAAAAACGCAAGCAAATTAATAACTCTGGTGACAGGTGTCTCCATCGCTTATCTACATTACCCGAAAAACGTATGCAAATTAATTACTCTTGAGAAAAATGCTCCGCCGCTTAACTACATTACCTGAAAAACACAAGCAAAATAAATACTGAAATGACATGCGGCTCCGCCGCTTAAGGTGGAACGCGACTATGATTTTTTTTTCGAGTTACTGTCTGAAAATTGGTATACGAATAGAAGAGCATATGCCCAGTTTGGGACTGTTTTTACTTTTCGCAAAAACGAAGTCGGTGAGGTATCCTTTTTTTTGATATCAGGCGATTTGTAATAAAACATTGAATACATATATTTAAAAAAATCAAAAATTAAACGAGCAGTTTTTTCAAGAATTAAAGAAAGGCGCACTTTTTTCAGCAAAACACGTCGCCGTTTTTTCCCGCGAAAAATGACGTTTAAGACGAATTTTAAGTAAATAACGTAAAACAATAGAAAGAAAAATATATGAGCGTGAACGTTTTTACAAGACGCACTTGAGGTTTAAATTTCTTAACGGTAAACGAAGAATTGGTGAAACTATCGGTTATTGTAGCTGGAACGCAAAAATATGAGAGACGTCTCAAAATTGACGTCAGTGGTATATTTTGAGGAGTCATAGTTTCAAAACCGTTCCGAATATTGAAAAAGTAAAAACAGTCCCTAATTGGGCATATGCTCTTCTATTCGTATACCAATTTTCAGACAGTAATTCGAAAAAAAATTCATAGTCGCGTTCCACCTTAATTTCATTACCCGAAAACGCATGCAAACTAATACTTCTGGTGACAGGTGCTCCGTCGCTTAACTACATTACCCCATAAAGCAAACGAATGAAATACTCTGGTGACAGGTGGGCCGTGGCTTTATTATATATAGTCCAGCAGCCAAATGGCTGTTTTTGGCTGAACCTTGCATCGGAGTATCTAGAAAATGTTTTTAGCTTTTTAAGTAGTTTAGACCTCCTAGTTATGAAATCCGTTTGATGGCCTTGCGCCTTCATTGGGTAAATCGAGATATTCAGAATTTTACCAAAATCAACAATTGACTTTTGCTTTCGTGTCCATGATTTGATTCTAATGCAAATCAAATACTCTTGTGGTTTCTGAATATAAAACAATAAATTTTAAAATACTCAACCCCATATTTAGGCCACCATGGCACCAATATGCCCGCCACACCAATATGCCCGCCACAACAAAACAATACTGTCTAATTCGTTATATTTTGTTGCAAATATTCATCATTTTGGATTGTTTTAATATTTACAAAACATAATTATGTGCAATATCTATTGCAAATTATAATATATAGTCACATATTTACCAAGATGGTTTTCCAAAACGGCCGCCATAACAATCTTGATGGCCATCCGAATACATCAATTTAATAAATTTTGTACACACCTGTATAAAAAGGCATTTTTTAAGACAAATTTAGATAATAATTACTTGACGCATTATTTCATATATTACATATATAACAAATTCAGCAATAACAGGACCAATATGGCGTCCAATATGGCCACGGAAATATTGTAAAATGATAAAAAATAATAAGTTTTATTTGCTTTTGTTTACAGTTTCTTTCAAGAGGGAAAGCCGTTTATTAAAGTTCTTTGCTTTACAATGATTACTTATATAATTTGCTGATTTAAACAATATATCATGTAGACTTTAAGGCTAAATTTATGTCACCCAATTTCTTTTAACTCTGCTTAATCAAGTTCGTCTACAGGGCCTGTCAATGAAGACATATGTTGATTAGGCATTTGAATATCTTTGTGGGTTGATGTTAGAGAATCCTTCTACTGTGTTGACTACAATTGAACTCTTTAAAAAGTATAAGGCTGAAGGAGGTGTTATACTGCCCCAAAGACATATTATAGCTTTGTTGATTGAACGATTTGATGACGATCTGCTAGTTTTAATAGCCCCTGGTTTTGCATGTATAGTCGTATTTAAAGGAAGCACCCCGGCATTGTTGAAAGTTGTCAACGACAACGATTAATCAGATATAGATCTGATAGATAGCAATTAAAAGAAGTAAAACATCGCGCAAGCAAAGATATCGAGTACGACTGACAAATGTATAACATACGTTTGCAAAAACAAACAATTGAAAATCAGTTGAGTCCAACGGTAATGAAACTTTTATCCCAAGTGTCTACGAAACTCTATGACGCTCTGGCAGCATATCTGATTGGAAGCATCGTGACAGTAATTTTCCAACTCCACTTCAGATTGGAGTGTTATGGTGTTATAATGCGAAATCCAAAGGCACTAGTAAACCAAATGAACAGCTTTGGGGTTACCTTTGCCTATGACGAGGTATTGCGATTCAATCAGCAGCAGTGGCAGCTACTATAACCATACTCTTCAGGGAATATCAGATTGCTCAGAAGAATGAGTTTAGATGGTTGTGGATAATTTTGATGCGGGAATATCTGAACAAAATGGGAAAATTTCAACAACTATCTCTTGCATTGCTTGTGACACAAACTATTTCCGAAGAAAATAATGGAAACGATGGCAACGTGATACGACGTGTTGACAAGAGTAAAATGACAAACACAATTGATTATGAATCAACGAACATTATAACTTACCAAAGAAGGCTGACGTGCCAGTTGAAGCATCATTAAAGAAAGAAATGCCCTTGAAGGTAGTAGAAGAAATAGCAAAGTAAACAAGACGAGCAAAGCATACAAGAAGACAACAACAAAGCAGTATATACTTGTCACTTATTGAAAATCTCCATCTGATCCAGGTACAATAAAAGCAGCTTTAAAACAACCCTAGCTTATTGCCACCAGGTGCGGTCAAGAGTACACAGTATGTACGGGAGATTTACAACTGTACAGAGTAACACATGGTCAAAGCCAGATCCGTACACCGATGTTTTTCTACGTTTGGGTGTGTGTGTGTGTGGGGGGGGGGGTGGAGTGCATACGCTTATGAGTTGTGTAGGAAGCGTGGGAACTCAAATGGAAGGGAGAGCGGTTTTGTAGAAATTTTGGAATCTACATTCGGTTGGGTTTTAAAGATGTTATCGGGAAAAAAGTTTCCATAAAATATACGAGCCATACGTATAATATCAGAAGAACTTCTAGGTGGAACATTCTCAAGTAGAAATATAGACAACACAAGTGACCTTAATGAGATTATTGCAGTGATGTCGTCCGAAATTAAAACATGCAAATTATGGATAAACTGTGTTACGGTGCTAATCATGATGCTTTACATATAAGAGACAATGACTGGGGTCTGCATTTAGTAGCCATGTCCATGATTCCATATTTCTTTGCGTGCTTAACGCTTGATATTGCCTCTTCTATTTACGAAATATGGAGTTGATGCCTGATTAATGTAGGGAAAAGTAGCCCCTGATAATGTTCTTAAAATGATAAAGTGTTCTTGTGAGTCACAGTCCATGCAACACTCTTCGATGTCGTTACAACCATGCGCTGATGTCTTGTACAATGTTTTGCAACTGTCAAATAAAACTGTTGAAAAACAATAATCTCTAACTACGCTTAAACAGTTGGGCTATGTGACAAATATATCAATTCATACCATATTAAATACTGTTAATTTAAATGAAGAAAAATGCCATAGATTTTTTATACATACGTTAACAGTTGTGAACGTTTTATTTACTCTGTGTTCATTTAAGATTGTTATGGCGGCCATTTTGGACGCCATCTTAGTAAATATGTGACTAAATAATAATATTTAAGGTAGCTATTGCACACACGTATTGTTAATATTAAAACAATACAAGATACTAGTATTTGCAACAAAATATGACATAAGACAGATTTGTTTTGTTTTGGCGGCCATTTTGGACGCCATAGTGGCCTTAATATGGTGTGAAATATCTTAGAATTCATCGTTTTATATTCAGGAACCATAACACAAGAATCAAAGCATTGATACAAAAGTAATTCATTTGTTGATTTTGGTAAAACCTTTTGGCCATCTTGAATATCTCGATTTCCCCAAGGGTGAGATAAATGCTCCGTCTCTAAACTACATTACCTGAAAAATGCAAGTAAATAAAGGACTCTGGTTACAGATGCTCCGTCGCTTAACTACATGACCCGAAAAAGGCAAGCGTATTAAAAACTCTGGTGTCAGATGCTCCGTCACTTAACTACATCACCCGAAAAACGCAAGCAAATTATATACTCTGGTGACAGATGTTCCGTCGCTTAACTACATTAATCGAAAAACGCAAGTAAATAAATGATTCTGGTGACAGGTGCTCCGCCACTTTATTACATCATATGAACAACACAAGCAAAGTAAACGCACTACCGTTGCCTAATCGCGTTACAACGATGGCAATGATTTACACACAAAAAAGGCAGACGATATGTCACTTTATAATATCACTTGGATAAAGAAAGCCAGTGAATGTATGGTAAATCAGTGCCTGACCAAAGTAACTAGTGTTTTGTTAATAATGTCCTCATTCTAACTATCCCACTGTGCAATTCACAGTGTGTGTATACCACGCGATAAATTTATGCTACGTCGGAAGGCAACATTTTGCATAAAATCAAGTCTTAAGTCAAAGATAATGTTTCTTTTACAATACCATTTTAAATGAAACAAAGGGCAGTCTATGCCGTTTAAAGAGCCCCGCATTTGTTTTATTTCCGAAATTTGATAATGTCATTTGTTTCATCAAACACTTCGACAAACCTGTTTCCAAAATAATGTTTTGACAGTGCTCCGTATGATGGCCGTATGCGAAAAGGTTTGTCGAAGTGTTTAAAGAAACTAAACTCTTAATCAAAATCTGGTAAAATATCTAAGGCAGGGCTCCGTAAGCTGCGTAGACTGTGTTTTGTTTCAGGTAAAGAAATAGTGAAGATATCTTTGTTTAAAGTCTTTTTTCAAATCAAAATATTGCCTTCCGACGTAGCATTTATGACGCAATTTATCACGTGGTTTACACATACTGGTTCACTGTTTTGACAAAATTGATGAGCAGAAAATAGGAAAGAAAATGCTTAAGCTAACATAATTATTAAGTTCAAAATGTTTCTGACCTAAGTTTGAACCTGTCTTAAGGTCGTTGAAATTGGATCTGTTAGCGAGAATCTTTCCGGTAAAGTCTCCAGGGAAAGTGTATCCGGCGGCTACTGGCGTGTATCTGTCGGGTTTGATGCTGAACTCCTCCTGATCGTAGTTGAATAGAAGGTATGTGTACAGGCCGTCAGTAACCACAATCGCCTGCATGGACAGGTTCTGAAAACACCGACATTAAAAGAGTAGATATGTGTACAGTCCGTCCGTTAACACAATCGCCTGCATCGACAGGTTCTGAAAACACCGACATTAAAAGAGTAGGTATGTGTACAGCCTGTCCGTTATTACAATCGCCTGCATCGACAGGTTCTGAAAACACCGACATTAAAAGAGTAGGTATGTGTACAGCCTGTCCGTTACCACAATCGCCTGCATCGACAGGTTCTGAAAACACCGATATTAAAAGAGTAGGTATGTGTACAGTCCGTCCGTTACCACAATCGTCTGCATCGAACCTAATTGTTTGATTGTCCTTAACAACTGTGTGAACTGTGAATTGAATTGGATTAACAGCATTGGAGTTTTAAGTGAAAATGCCAACTTGACCTAAAACTTTCCAAACATAAGCGTGTAAATGACGTGTATTGAGTTTTATCATTGTACATTATCAGTGAACTGTTGGATTTGGTTCGATAGGTGAATACATGCATATCCATACACACGCCTGTTATATGAAGCACTTATGATTATCTTAGCTCCCGGCTTAATGGTATTGGACACAGCGATATTTTAAGACTTGCTTTCTCATTGCCATGGTACCCAGGTTACTGCATGGAATTCAAATATATAATCTGTAGCAAAACACTAACGCACGATGTATGTATATGCATGCAATTATACTTGCTTTTGAACTGAAGATAAAATAGATTAAATGGCGGCAACAATTTCCGAACTTGTCCCGAAAGTGACCGAGCATGTCCTTATCGTTCATGGAAACTGATGTCCCCGCCGTAATCGCCCTATAATGTATTTGTGAATCAATATCAGGATCTGGATTATAAATGTCGGGAAAATACAAACCTGGTGCTCGTAGAGTCTGTATCCGGGCATGAATGGTGAATGTATGGTGACATGTTTCCAAGTCACGGCAAATGCGACGCTCGCATTGAACTCGCTGTTGTTTGGATATTTCCGAACATGCTCTTGTATTTTGAGGATGTCACTCCTATTTCCAGTGCTGTTGGAAAACATATGGACCCATACACCTGCGCCGGTAATATTCCTTGAGTCGAGGTTTGTCCAGAGAGGGGCAATTACCACATGATTATCGACATATCGGGCCCACAGTGTAGAATTCTCCGCGCCGTAGGCTTCATATAGCGGTGGATAGTTAAGTGCTAGAAATCCGTTTAAACTTGGCTGGAAAAACAACATCACATTCATATAAATTTTGTATCTTAAATGAGTTAAAAAAAGACAGCTAAGCATTTGTGTTGTCGGGTAAAAGAGCAAAATGACTACCCTTGCTTGATTCTCAGAATTAAAAATAAATAAAATTGTGATTTCGAAAGCCAAACGTTTAAGCACAACAGAACAATTACTGAAGGGCGGACATTAACCGTGTTTAAGAGACTTGTGTGCAATTGAAACGTAATGCTAAGAGTTATACTATAACTGAATAAATTGAGATAAAGGTCTGGATTGGCGAGAAGGATACCCTGAAAAGATCAAAGTATTGTCCGAGGTAGGGGAACCTGCCACCGGGGATGTTTACAGGAGGGAGTATCTCGTTGTCTCCGCGTACACCATCTATCTCGGCCTTTGAGTTAAATGTGAGCAGTACAGGACCTTAACGATAGAAAAAACAAACGGGCAGTAAATGATAAAAACATGTTGTATAATAATGGTTTTCATGAAGTCTGGATTGTCCATGGGGTTGGCAATACAAACACATGTATCAGCGTCGAGTTAAGGATATCTTTACCAAAAAATGTTACAACAGATAAGAGCACTCATCCAGAGCGTCTTTTTATGTGATTGCACATTTTGAGTTACAGGCATATTTGAAGAATGTTAACATTAATAAATATAAAAAAGCATTAACTAAATTACGACTATCATCACACCGGCTCTCAGTTAAGACCGGAAGCTGGACAAACATTTCTAGAGATGATCGCTTATGTACAGCATGCAATTAGTTAGAAGATGAGTACCACCTAGTGTTATTTGGATGTCTTTTGTACAAAACATACGATGTAAATACATTAAGAAATATTATAGGAAGAGACCAAGCATGTTTAAGACAGTTTTTATGTCTGAAAATGCATCACATATTAGTTTAGCTGTATATATTTAATGCATTTGAAATAAGGAAATATATGTTCAAGTACAGATATCTTGTAAGAAGAAAATATGCGTGCTTTCATCTTTTTGAAATGTTGCTAAAATACAGTCATGCATTAAATTTGATACCCAAAACAATACTAATATCGACAAAGCTTTACCCTATAAACCCTGCTAATTTTTCGTTTTCGCCTTTTCGTGGGGTGAGAATGGCACAAAGACATTAAGGTTAGTCATGTATGTAATTCCAGAAAGATGGTGCATTCGCAGTATTTAGCATGGTTATGTTATTGCATTATGTTGACAGAATAGTTAAGGCAAAATATTTCAAAATCATCACGGAATTATGCATTATGTAAGTTATATTGCAAGAAGTTTATAACATTATTAAACATTTAACATTAAATTCGTTTAGTTATTCAGAGCATGGATATCATATATAAGACAAAGTGCATAAGTCATGTGTCATTTATAATATGTTTATCAAATTCTATAGATACTGTTGTTTTTTATGATACAAATATACTAGTTTATAGTTTAATTCATTTATTATATATAATGTGTATCAATATATATTATTTATATATACAGTTGCTATTTTGATACAAATATTCTTGTTTAAAGACAATTTTTTTATTTGTATACGTAAGCTATTTAATTCTATGAATTTGACACGTGTCATGTTGGCCTATTTCAAATGAATGTATATACATTGAGTTATGTTTCCTTGAATTAACTGTCTTCTTCTCTTGTAAATGTAAGTCCGATTAACCCAGGGGACATTGACATTTAGCAGTCAATAAAACAGAGACTGCAATTTTCATACATGTATTTTGTGCTTCGAAACAACCGTCTTTTTCGGATCCAATATATCTTTAATACTAACAATATGACTCAGGTGAACGCTGTCGAAGGATATATTGAACTTTTCTCGTAATACCCCAGCCATGTAAATTATTATACAACATTTAAACCCCTCATTATTGTACAAAACCGTAAACTTTTGTAGTGAACTATACAGAAAGGATTAAGTCTTTAATTTAATTTTATTTAAATGACATTTACTGTATTTGTATCACAAATAACACTCACTATAACATCCATGGAAAGGGTTTCCTTGCGGATATCCTGGTCGACAGCTGCAGTTATAAGACCCGACTGTGTTGGTGCAATCCGCATTCTGACCACATGGATTTCCACCGTCGCATTCATAAACATCTGTGTTTTTAAAATAAAATTTACGTTAGAATTAACATATCTATCTCAAAATCTTACAAAGCTTAAATATGATATACTTTTTATCCTAGTACATTGATAACTATTATACATAATATGCTTAATCATGTTTCGAAACCAATGCAGAACTGTGTCTCCGTGGTACATGTTAACCTTTAACAATACTCTTTTGCAGTTGAAAGAGTAAAGCCGAAGAAATGGGACCCGTTAAAACACAACGTACTAGCTCACGTTCACCTTTCTCATTTTAGAACATATGAAGACGATAGGCCATGAGCAGAAAGCATTGGCAGAAACAACAGAACATGATTCGTCCGATTTCAACTGACCATTCTCGCATTTTCTGCCCGTCCATCCCCGGTTACAGCTACAGTAGTAGCTGCCATCTGTGTTAGTACACCAGCGAGTCTGGTTCCAGTTACTCTTACAGAAGAAATCCCCGACAAAAGCACACTCGTCAATATCTGCAGAAATAATGAACATATTTATTTGATATACAATTACGACCATACTAGTAAATCAACTAGGCTAGTATTTATATTGATCTGAACATGACCTAAGCACGATCCAGTGAAAGAAAAAAGTTATATTTCCCCTTATTCCACTGTAATTATCACTTGAATGTCATCCTTGTTCCACACTAATGGTCATTTGAGTGTCTCCCTTGTTCCACTCTTATGGCCACTTGAGTGTCTCCCTTTGATTCTAGTGATCACTTGAATGTCTCCCCTTGTTCCACTATAGTGATAACTTGAGTGTATTTCCTCCTTTTCCACTCTTATTATTCCTTGAAAGTCATCCTGTTCTACTCTAATGATCATTTGAGTGTCTCCCTGGTTCAACTCTAGTGATCACTTGAGTGTCTCACCTTATTTAACTCTAATGATTACTTGAGTGTCTCCCTTGTTCAAAAAATAATCACTTGAATGTCATCCTTGTTCCACTCTAATGATATCTTGAGTCTCTCCCCTTGTTCCACTATAGTGATCATTTAAATGCCTCCCCTAATTCCACTATAGTGATCACTTAAACGTCTACCCTTGTTTCACTATAGTGATCACTTGAGTGTCTCTCTTGTTTCACTAAAGTGTCCACTTAAATGTCTCCCCTAATTCCACTTTAGTGATCACTTGAGTGTCTCTCTTGTTCAACTCTACTGATTACTCGAGATTCTCCCCTTGTTTCACTCTTATGATCACTTGAATATCATCCTTGTTTCCCTTATGTGATTAGTTGAGTCTCTCCCCTTTTTCCACTATAGTGATCACTTGAGTGTCTCCCTTGTTCAACTCTAGTGATTACTTGAGATTCTCCCCTTGTTCCACTATAGTGATTACTCAAGTGTATTTCCCCTTGTTTCACTCTTATTATCCCTTGAATGTCATCCTTGTTTCACTCTTGTGATCACTTGAGTGTCTCCCTTGTTTTACCACGTGAGTGAGAGTGGCTGTTCTGAATTCTGCCCACAGGATTAACTCATTGGATGTGATTGAGAGTGGCTGTTCTGAATTCTGCCCACAGGATTATCTCATTGGATGTGAGTGAGAGTGGCTGTTCTGAATTCTGCCCACAGGATTAACTCATTGGATGTGATTGAGAGTGGCTGTTCCGAATTTTGCCAACAGGATCGTGAGTGCGAGTGGCTGTTCTGAATTCTGCCCAAGTGATTCAGATATTGAACAGGCACATACTAACTCACAGGTACATGACATTGTTCTAGCAGAGCTAATTGCATTCATTAAATAATCTCGTAGCTGATATCCATTTTGGAAACTGTCTGATTTTGCTTAGCTATGTGTGGACATTCGTAAGTACTTTAGTAGATTTCGTCATTAAGAAAACGTATAAAGGTAGTGTTTTGCTATTTATGTGTCTTTTCAAGCTATTATGTTATCATGACTGTTATCGCCGATGACTTATTTGTTAACACATGAAAACGATAAAATGATTTACACGAGTGTTTCGCTGGAAGCGGTCGATGCTCCCAAAGCAGCTATTTGTACGAATAATTACGAAAAGAGAAAAGTTGTTATTCAATGTGCTGGTAGAAGGTGAACAGTTGTAATAGCATTATTATACGCAAGATGATATTTTAACAAAACATGCAAAAGTAAGCGCAGTGTTGAAATTAAACTTTTATTGCGACCTACCTTTATTTTAAATTTCATTTCAATCCATAAAGAACTTTTCAAAACACGGACCGGACAAGTACCTATTTAAAAACAACAACAAACAACCAATGGACTTAACAGTATTAAAACAAAAACATATTTAACATTCACTAACTATTTTTCAAACAAATCGGGTTTTATAATGTAAATTTATTGAATTATAATGCTCTTTTTGGTAAAAATGTAGGTACGCAGAAAAACTATAAACTAAATAAATACCTTTTTAGAGACATACTGGCATTCTATGTTAGATACTTTTTATGATATAAAAGCCCATTTCTATGTCGTTAGGAAAGTTTTCTGAAAGCGTATCCTAAAAATTAGTTCTAATATCAGGCGAAAAATTGCATGGAAATAGCACATGTTATACGGCATTATTTATAATAACGCCACACGCGTGACATAACATAATGACTTATTTTCAATTATGCTAGGTTCAATCAAAAGTTTGCTAACTTCTAAAGCACGCCGTCTTGATTAGAAATCGTTTGCGAAGGTCTATATTATGGCAGCTTCGAATTTTGTATGTAGGAGCATAAAGAGATCAAATGATGCATCACTTTGAACTCCTAATTTTCAATCGTCTTTTTCAATCGAAAACGAAGTTTACACGAGCGGCTATGGTATGTGCTTTTTCTCCCACCTCAGTTAAACAAAATTAAGTAAAAATGTATTTTTTTGCTTGAAATATTTTGTGCGCAGTGAAAATAAATGCGTATGGATATCTGATAATTCCAGGTTGTCATGGATATGCGCGCAGTGATTAAGATTATGTAAATAGTCAAATCGGTCTTTAAATGGTTCCAATGAGAGTGAAGCATTATTTCTTTAAAGGTGCGTGAAAACATTTTAATGGTAACATTTGAAACGAGAAATATTTAATTAGCAGTCTAAAAATTACCACAAGGCAAGGTTTCTCTGATGCTACAGACGACAGTCTTCAACAAGGGAGGTAATTAAAATGTGATGACCATTCAAACGAAAGGAGTTCCATACGGGTACTTGTTTTATCTTTGCCCGTAGGCAAAATAAGAATTTCTGACATGGTTTAGTTTTTGGATCTATTTATCTGAGGTGGGAGAAAACTGTATTTATATGCAGGATAGGCTTATGGTTATTCAGTACTGCACTTCCTCTTATTGCCATATATGTACATTTGAGGTATGATCTTTTTATCGAAAAATATGAGGCAAAGGAAAGAGAAGAGGAGACAACCTAAACAATATACATGACATAACTATTTTTCTGTATAGTGCACTTCCTCTCATTACTCATCTATAACTTAAGCTTCATATCATTTCATTTACTTAAAAGTATATGGCCAAATAAAGTTTTGGGGTATTACACTTTCTTCTAGTGCCATCTATGTAAATGTCAAGTTTCATTTTAATCCCTGTAGTATTTTGTATGATATGGCCCGGGCAAAAACATTTTAGAAATATTAGTAAGGGGAAGATCACTAAAACATTTTTCAGGGCAGGTTTCGGTACTTTTGCACTGCACTTTATTTCATTGCCATATATCTATATTTCAGGTATCATTTTAATGCCTATACTATTTTTCAAGATATGACCCGAGCAAAAACATATTTCCGAAAAATATCAGGTTAAGGGGAGTTAACTAAACAGTTTTGTAAATCATGATAATAGTTCTTGTGCAACGTACTTCCTAGTATTGATTTTTCTTTATTAAAATATTAATTTAAACCCCTTTATCGTTTTTAGACATTTATAACCGTTTCTCGGAAATCGCATCGGCAGATGCATTTTGTTGGTATGCATTTGCTTTCGCTGGCATACCCTTGTAGTAAATTAAATATGCTTAAGTCAAAGTTGAACTGTAGAGTAGATCTTACTAAAGAAATCCTAAATGCTTTATCCGTGGCAGTGCATTGTTTATGAATCGAAAGCTTCATATAAGGTTTTGTATAATATTGTGAATTACTCCATACCTTATAAGTAGCTATTTGGCGTATTCGACTTTTCAAGTGACTTATACTTCATGATCTCAATGAGCATCGACATTAAACTCGAAAGGTTTTCGCGAAGGAAATTAGGAACGAGCATATACTATCATCATATGTTTATGTTAATAATGATGCTTTACAATTGCTGGACTATACCCAATAAGCGTTGCCGGCCGAAAGTCATTCAACACTTTAAGCGCTTTGATTTAAGATATTGTCCTGACAAGCACCGACTTCCAAACGGTAAGGTAAAGGGGAGATAAATTAAAAAAATAACTAATCATGCATGAGAAGATAATGGTTCTTGTGCAGTCAACTTCCACTTATTGCAATCCATATGTATAAGTTTTTGTTCAATATAATCTGTAGCTTTAACGTATTTTCTGTACAAGGGTGTGTAGGAGGGACGGACAAAGCGGCGACTGTGTGCTCCACAGTAATATGTTTTTTAAAAACGGGTTTCGCGAAAGTGTTCGAATTCAACGATATAATAGGTGTGTGCTTATTAATTTTGTTGTATTACTTGAAATGTTCAAGTTTATTGTCATAGGGTTGTTACGGTCTCGGAAACATCCTTATTATGTTTATAATTATAAACAAGAAATGGTTCCACAATCTCTTACTGATATAACTGTACCTATATTTGAGAAAGAGTCGGTTTTGATAGAGGAGTGATAAAAGTTTTAATGTTTATTATAATATAAAGAGCAATGTGACTCTCCATGTCAAACTGATACTTCCAGCTTTTGATTTAAACATTTCATTTCATACATGTTTTAAATAATTAAATCCACACCATAACGAAATTTCGACAAGATACCACGAAATGATATCAAGACAAAAAGCTCTGTAAACAAGACGTCTAACAGACTCAGCATGTCAACATATTAATTGGGGATTATAACATGCCACTTTTACAAGTTTACATATCAATTACACAAAACGCTATTTTGGCATGATAACTGATCGATTACTATAGTTAACGAATAGAAATGCTTCTTGATTTTTGTATCGAAACATTTACCTGCTTTGATCAGTAAAGCCAAAAACTTGACTGAATTTACCTTTACAACGCCGTCCTCTGTTTCCGTCCGGGTCTGTATAACCTTCTGCACAAGTGCACTCGTAGGTACCAATCAGGTTGGTGCATTTGGCGCCGTAGTGACACTCGTTACTTCCCGAACATTCGTCCACATCTTTGCCGAAAGTACAAAAAAAAAGATGTTAATACACCTTTTAAAGGTCGAAACCATCTCCAAAGACCTGTTATAGACCAAGTTAGAGCTTCAAGCATTTTAAGATTATACGGATTGAAACGACCTCAAAAACGTTATTAATGCATAACACGTTCTCTTCAAAGCCACTACTGATACAACGTGTTAATTCGTGTGATGTACAGAAGGTATGGATTGAGTTGGGATATACTTTACACATGTTATTTGTTTTGTTCGTACAAAAACCCGTTCACAGACGTCGCACGTGAGGTGTAAAGCAGATATTTTACAAAAATGCTGGACAGTCGAAGGACACTCGTCTGTCAACGCACGAAATTCAGAGTCCGTACAGACTAACGTCTTGATTCTGAGTTTCACACCCAGGCCCAGACAACTGGATTCTTAAATGTTTCAAAATATCTACTATATAAATTACTTTGGCGTTTGCCTGATGGTATAACAGATTATTTGTAACACATACATCATTTTTACCATCTTTGCTCCTATAATAACATTTTTACAACAAAACTAAAATTAAGGTTTTCTAAGTCTCAAATCAGGATTCAGGACATTAGTGAATACGTGCCAAGGTGTTTCGCGACCGAAAATGTTGTCTATAATCGAAGAGTCCTACGATTGTCATATACCAATAGATCAACCATATTCTATCTGTACGATATTAAGTCGACAGCCTTGAACTACTCCCAACGCCAGTCAAATGAGTTCAACATAATTAATAAATATGCATTCAAACTAAAACAAATATCAATAAAAAAATCTGCAACAACCTTTACTGCGCGCCTTTAACTGATCACATCACTTCTGCAGAATGTGAAAAGCGTTACTTTTCAGATTATTATCGAAACCCCGAATTTACTACCTGTGCACGTCGGTTGACTCTTATCCCAGACTCCCTCCGATGTACAGCTGATCCTTGTAGCGTTCTCTGTTGTATAGCCAGGGTGGCACAAGTAAATGACGCTGTGGTTAAAAGTTGTAGACGTGACATTTACACTGCCGTTCTCCAGGGCAGGGGGTTGACCGCAATCTGTTTTTACACGGTAGCGATTTTTGTATAGAAATGATAAAATTAAACAAATGTTGCAGAGATATTTGTAATTCATACTTCGAAACAATGCTATTGTTACAATGAGTGCAATAAATCGAACAGTATCCGGTAAATATCCGGTAAATATATCATATTACTACAACATTGGTCTACGAATACTTTTAACATTATCCACAAACATATATTCCGACTAAGGATTGACGTTTCGTTCGGATAAGCCTTTTCTGAAATCATGCGTTACAAACTTAAGCAAAGAAAAACAACATCTGGACCCTTTTTTCAGGCAGTTTGGGAATATGAATTTTTACCTTACTATTAGACCTTGCCATTATGACATTGTTGTATGACTTGGCAATATATATCGTTATACAAATGTCCGCGGATTTATTTGTTAAAACTGAACTACTTTATTTACCCAGTGAAATCTTCAATTAATTTAAACTGACCGCGCCAAGTCGATTACCAGATACATATGGTGATTTTTTTATGTTTGTTAAAGGCGATTGTCTTTAGCGTTTAGTATTTGGTTTGATGATTACTATTCCCTGATCCAGGTGTATTCAAAAATAAATTATAAGCTACCAGACTTATTCTTTTTGTTTCTATTTTTTATTAGTAGTCGGTGTGTATTTCACATTAATTAAGGGGCGTTTGTAGTTTCTAACACTTTCAAAACACTCGTATTTCACTGTAACATTCACTTACCTTTAATTTTACAAATGGGCAAGGGTGGTTGCCAAGTTTTGTCAGCTGTACACACCGATGTGTCGTTTCCGATCAAGTCATAACCTGTATCACACTGGAACGAAATTTCTGACAAAAACGTTGAACCATTTGAAAAGTTGGTTTGACCGTTACTTATATGTACAGTTGATCCACAATCTGTAAAGAAGGAACGGGTGGTTAGACGTACGCACAGCCAGTACATTGTTAATCTCACCGTCATAGGGATGGTTGAGGATTGGAATATTTTAAGCTGGCATGCTTTGCTAACGATATGAAACTAGTATTAGTATATTAATGCGATCGACAAAGACCACATAAGCCTTAACATCAGGTTACTTTTGCAGGCAGTATTCTTTATTATTTCTATTTCAAATATTAGAAACCCCTTTAATAGTCAACTAAGTTACCAGCTTTATTTCCCTCAAATCGACACATAATACTTGTTAATACCACATTCGAACCCTTTAGGCATAATATCATTTATTACATCCATGACAGGTTTCTTAAAGCTTATATAACACCAAACACATATAACACAACTTTACCATTTATTATACAGCTAAAGTTGAATCTTTTCCACTGGCCACTTTCCAAACACTGAGAACTGTTATCTCCATGGAGGGTATATCCTCTAACACAGCTAAACTGAACAAAAGACTGATATATCGTTCCGTTGTGGTTTGCCGGGGCCGCATAGTCTGGCAATTTTGGAGAGCCACAATCTATAAGAAGTGTTTAAGTACCCCTGAACTGGTGATGAATTATGAGTTAGGGAAATATGTTGAAGAAATAAAAATAACGCATCAAAAAGTCATATGAAGTACACATACTCTTTATTGAACAAGTAAAGTTGAACCCCTCCCATTGACTACTTTCCAAACAACGAGAAGTATTGTCGCCATGAAGGGTGTATCCTGCATCACAGCTAAACATAGCAATGGACTGATATACTGTCTCATTGGAAGTGTCTACTCTTGCATGCTCTGGTAGCGTTGGATGACCACAGTCTATGAAACATATGAACTTCTCAATTGTTATGTATAAATTGCATTTTAAAGACACTATATTAACATAGTATAAATCAGAATAAAAGTAGTAATGCTTTGTATAAAGTAAATTTACCATTGATTGAACAATAAAGTTTAAACTCTCCCCATTCGCCATTTGCCAAACACAGAGAATTATATATAATTTAAGGTAGCATTACCATTTTTCGAACAGTTAAAGTTGAATGGCTCCCACTGGCCATCCTCCAAACACTGAGAATGATTATCTCCATAAAGTTTGTATCCTGTGTCACAGCTAAACGACGCAAATGACTGAAACACTGTTCCATTGGTTGTAAGTTTAAGGGCATGGTCGGGTATCTTTGGTTGACCGCAGTCTATAAAAGAAATGTTAAAATACATGCTTTATTTTGTTATACAATACGGACATCAAAACCTAAATAATAGAAATATGGGTTATATGAAGTCACGTACGATGCTTAGTGTGGCTGGTTAATGAAAAAATCTTTACACGAACTAATTGTAAAAGCACAATCTCCACATTTACTAAAGAAAATGTATTTTAAAATAATGATATTGTTGTATTTTTTTGCCAAAAAAACGTTTTCCAAGCGATGCCATTTCTCTTGGTATCTACGGCTATCTCTGTACTATGCAATAATAATTTCAATAAAAAGAATCCGCATATGTTACATCATTGTTGATACTATATTTGCATTATATATTATATTAAACACCCATAGCTAAAAATAAAACTTGTTAAAAAGTAAATTTAATTAAGAATGTCATTCGTATCATTTTGCACTTACTGTTTTCGAAGAGTAAAATAATCAAACATACCATTTATTGAACAACTAAGGTTGACTACGTCCCACTGACCACTTGACAAACACTTGGAACTGTTGTCGCCACGAAGGGTATATCCTCTATCACAGCTAAACTCAGCAATGGACTGATATACGCTTCCGTTGGTTGTAGATACATGCGTGTGTTCAGGCAACAGTGGTTGGCCGCAGTCTATGAAACAAATCCGAAAGTACACCTTTCATAGAAAGAATGGACTGTGTGACAAACACTATTAATATGCTTCGTGCATCTGGTTAGGATCGATTTCAAGACCACGCGCTCTTCAAGCAAAACAGTATAAGTGCCTCTATGAATCAAATACCAGGTTACACACACCTCCTCCAAGTTTGAAATTCTTTGTCGAACTTAAGAGTTAATGTCAATTTTCTTGACCTTGTGGCTTATTGTACATAGTTTGTTATTTAAGTTGGGCGCCAGATGTGACAAACTACAGGAATACGCCTCGTGTATCTGGTAGGGATAAATCCCACGACTCCTCACTCTGCCGGCGGAGACTCGACCGGGGTTCTTTGCATGCTAGCTATATAGCGAGACAGTATTAGTGCCGCTATATATCCAAAACACGTACATAAATGTATTGCATTATAAACCTAAAGACCACGATATATTTATAGTTTCATCATTCTTATATTAACAAACTAACATTTCCGGTATCTTATACAATAATACAAATCATACAACCCATATTATACATCAGACAAAGCAATTATTTGAAAATGTTTATATTTAAATTCGAGAAGATGCAATGTATTAGAGAATAACATTATTAAAGTAATAATGTTCCTATGTAAATTAAATGTTTTTTCGTTCGAATAAATAGGATCTGTGTATTAATTAACCAGGTATAATTGGTTTAAGTAACGGATACCGGCCCACTACCCGAACTATTGAGATTATAAGTTTCATAACGAGGGTTGTGATTGAGACGGTATTGTTTTGTTCCATGTGTTTCATGATAACGGTCAGTGCAAAAAACATCAATTTGGATGTGACTACTCACATGTGTTTTTATATTTTATTTTCCACACATGACAGTGAAGGTCAGACTAATGGCTTCTTTCCATCTTTATTCCCATTTATGATGTAAATGTAGGTAGTCGTGAAGTACTAAACATATATGTTATCTTGCGTACAAATTTAATTGCCAGGTCATTTATTTAGTTGTAGCTAATCTTTCAATATGTGTCGTGTGGTGTGGGTAAAAACGGTCGTAAGATATCACGGTATTTAGAGAACGGCCGTCCTTACATGTTACCGTTCCTATATGGAAATTATGTGCAGAAGGAAATAAAGCAACACACTCAAACATGGTACAATATCATAAATATGGTTAATTGTTGTATGTTACATCTGAATGAAAGTGTCTTATTGCATGAAAGCTTGTGTAAAAAAATAATCTCATTAATTAAAAAAACAACAGCAAGAAATTCCGTGATATCAGACATGCGCAAAACAAACGAACATCCTCTTAAATACGCTTTTCGATGCACATTCCAAAGGGAATTGAAGTTCATCTTAAGCAGTGTAACAGACTTGACATGTCCTTCTTTTGTTGGCATTGCTAGCTGTGTATGCCATCGTCCCAGTTCTTATGTATCTTCTAAAACTTAATCTGACTGTAGTTTCCGTTTGCGATGTCTTCCTTTTTTACAGCGTGATCATATACACTTTGATTTTAATTTTTTAAGGTGTGAGGGTGGATACTTATGAACAAGATTAAACCTGTTTGGCTGACCGTTAAATGAGGTGATCGCAACAAAGATTGATGAATATAATTCGATTTGGTCTGTTCGTGTTGTTTGTACATTCCGTTCAGTGTATGATAGGTGCTCTTAAACACGTATTCGTAAATGTGTTAGCTATCAGGGCTGCTCCTGTCGTTTCACATGTATTGTTGATAATGCGTTTATGTAACGCAATATAATTGAAAATTCAATGTATCAATAAATACATGAAGATGATCAAGGCGAGCCTCTCTTCACATGGCATATATAAAAACATGGCCATTAGTTTAAAAAACGTATTCCACACAAAAATAAAAAAATAAAACATTATTAATATGATTTCCAATTTAGATTACCATTAATTGAACAATTAATAATGAATCTCTCCCACTGTCCACTTTCCAAACACCGAGTGTTGTTGTCACCATGTAGGGTGTATCCTGTAGAACAGTTAAACTCAGCAATGGACTGATATACTGTCCCGTTGGTTGTCACTACCCCCACTTGGTCTGGCACATTTGGATCACCGCAGTCTATGAAAAAGAATTGAAAGGGCTTTTTAATTGGTATTGCCATATTGGTCGTTTTAGAAACAATACGACCGCGAGAACTAAAATTAAGTAAAGTTGTTACCATTTATTGTACAAGTAAAGTTAATTGCCTCCCACTCTCCATTCTCCAAACACTGCGAACTGTTTTCACCAGTAAGGGTGTATCCGGTATTGCAGCTAAACTCAGCAAAAGACTTATATTCGGTCCCATTGGTTTTATTTACGATCGCATTGTCTGGCAACTTGGGAAAGCTGCAATCTATGAAGGCAATGTAGAATTACATAATTCATACAAGTCATGAAATATAGACAGTTCTAGGGATGATAATATTTCATCCGTTATCCGAAATAAAAAAGTAGTATGTATACTATTTATTAAACAACTAAAATTAAACCGCTCCCACTCGCCACTTGCTAAACATTGAGATGCATTGTCTCCGTAAATGGTATATCCAGGATCACAACTAAACTCAGCAACTGACTGGAATACAGTCCCATTGGTTTGTGGTTCAGCTGCATGCTCTGGCAGTGTTGGAAGTCCGCACTCTTTAAAGCAAATGTGGAAGAACAAGCTTTATACTGTTTATGAACTATTGGAAATTCTAGACATGACAGTTACTTTATAACTTTACTAAGAAAGGGAGGAATATGAAGCAAACGTACCATTTATTGAACAACTAAGATTGAACGCTTTCCACTTTCCACTTTCCAAACACTTTGATATATTATCTCCTTGTAGAGTGTATCCTTCCTCACAGGTAAACTCCACAAAGGACTGGTACACGGTCCCATTGATTGTTGACGCGATCGCATGGTCTGGCATCATTGGAGGGCCGCAGTCTTATTAATTAATAGGAAAGTACTAATTTCATATTGATTATATTATACGGATATCTGAACTTGTTAAGTTAAAATATCTGGGTCATGCAAGAAGAAACGTATTGTGTGTTCTTATGAGTATCTTAACAGGGGAACTGTTAATGGCCATACATTTCAAAAAGGAAATTCGACGGCTTGGTATTAAATCCAATCCACGGAAGTTACAAACAACACAAAGACGAAATACAACCTGGCGAAATAACACATCTGAGCTTACTTTTCTTATGTGTCTGTGCCCGTCGTCTTGGAATGAATTATTGAACATGTCTGCTGATGGATATATTTTGTCATTTTTACTGACTGTATAACGACGATACCATGCTACGTGAGCGAAATCTATTGGAGACACGGATCAATCGTCACAGAACATTTTGTGACTGAACTCCCAAATGACCAAATCATACAAAATACATATTAACATTTATTCAAAGAATTTACTTAAGGGAGTACTAAAACATAAGTACATTTTCATAAGTATGTATTTTATACAATTGGTATATTTTTGTGTCTTCTCGTATGCAAAATGTTTTACCTGCACACAATAACAGTCAAACGGAGTATTATCGATGGAAGAGTCAGTTACAAACCCATCCGTTTATTGTGAAATGGGAATAGTTAGATAAGAAACACATATAATATAGAATATGTCGGGGATTTTGTTTTACCCAAAGACAACATACCAAGAGCATTTAAAACTAATGGTCAGTTCATAGCTAAGTCATAACAATAAATTCAATATAAAATTGATGGACGAACTCAATATCCTCAACACTATTTCGAGCTCAGCAATTATGCAAACAAATTTATACCTGCTCTCAAAATGATAGGTTGCAAATTCTTAATTATAAGACGTCAAGTTCCAAGATCACTTTAAAGCAGATATAGAGCACAGCTATTGCTGCATACAGTTTTATAATCGGACGTTAAGGAGTTCTGCATGTACACTGGCGGAAATAACTTTATAGCTATAACAACTTTTCTCAATTATGCCGCTTCCGTTCCCTATTCGAAAAAGGAAAGTTGTGGAGACAAAATTGAGAGGAAATTTAATTAATTAACCTTTTAAAAAGTGTTACGCTACCTTTATAATGATGTGATGCATTTTAATAATATTTCTATCCAAAAATGAACAACTTCTTGTATTGCCTTCAAAGTACATAACATGCTATGCCGGGTGCCCTGTTTAAAATAACCATCACGTAATTTTCTGTATTACACATGAGCGAATTAGCAATATCACTTCGCATGTTTCTTAACAAACTAATTGGAAACAACAAGACTTAGTGCTTTATTGATAATATTACAGCTAGCCACAAACAAGCTCAGTCATTAACTTCTCACAATGGATTTCTGGGGTTCCACCAAAATACATAAATATAAGATTGCGAAAAGCCCTAAAAATTTGGAAACTTGAACGGAATTCACTTAACTGGCAGTCAGATTCTAGGTAAATGTCGACTGCAGCTAAACAGCAACATAAGGACAAGAACATGGTCCCTATTGAAATTGTCATTATCTGGACAATAGCCAATCATTTACAAAACCTTCCAGCTCGAGTGCAGCAACTCTATTATCTCAGGGGAATGTTCATGGCAAAACCGAGGGTAACAGTATTTTCCCGAATGTTGACAATATGTACTGTCACACTGGAAGCCATGCAATATTAATTTTATTATACCGAACAGTTACATTTATATACACATATAAGATTTTTACCATTACACAACTTTCAAATTTAATCAATTTATTCTGTAATCATTGTTTGTTTACATTACCAGGTATTAGCTGTCATTTTGTTGCAAATGTCGTTTAGAAATAATGCAAACACCAGTTGTAACTAGATTAACAACACATTTAAATAAGCGCTTACCACCTCAGCCTGTGGAAACCAAAAAATGCCTATTTTTAGACCTTTTTGTACTTTTGGAATCTTTATACACTCAACTAATGTATTTCCATCGGCCTCCGTATGAGAGGCAAAATGTTAAGAATTCAGTTTCCACTGCCTCTGATGTCCGGACAAAAATACTATTTTTTTTTTTCAAATCATAGTCGATAACTTTAACGGTTTTGTTATGCAATTTTATTTATTGTGCGGGCATCAGCTCTTATTATTAATGCGGCCATTAAAAATTCTAAAACGCACGCGCATCTTTTCTGCGCATGTGATATTACTTTGCCAGTCAACATTACCGGGCAATATTATAAAAATATTGACCGCTCGGATAAAGGGAATTTAACTAGAGAATAAGTGAGGTATAATAATTAATAAGTGAGGTATAATAATAAAAAAATATTGACCGCTCGGGTATAGGGAATTTAACATAGAGAATAAGTGAGGTATAATAATAAATAAGTGAGGTATAATAATAGCGAATTGTCCTTATACGAGTAGGAACTTCAATATATGTTTTGATGATTTTACTGCCTTTTCGATGCATGAATATTCATTCGGACTCCGGGATCATTTTTGACGGGACGTCATATTTGATAATGCGTAGCTATGGATGGATTTCTTTTATCTGTCGTTCTATGATTTTACATTTAAAATATAAAGCATTTCATGCAACATTAAGGATTTAACTCTTGTGAAAAGGAACAGCTGATATTTTAAATGTCATTTTAAATGACATCGAGCTTGGCCAATTCGAGTTCAAAAAATGAACTTAAGTATAAAATGATGTTCTGTTTCAAGCTGTTTTAATTTACCAACTTCGCAATGTCCAGTCCAGTTCCAGTATGAGGGACTGTCCAACAGTTACTCTCCATAGTTGCACATACTAAAACATTGTGTAAAGTTGTTAATGAAATGTTTTGGTTGGGATGCACCTTTGTTAATCCAATCATCTTCATTTTCATTTATCGTTGTAGTTCAGTGGCCCAATTTACCGGTTACTGATAATAAGTGATCAACAGGTAGTTGTAATATTTTTTTCAAGTAGCTTGCGTCTGGAATATTTAAGACTTTCAATCAGCAACGCATTTTACATATGAATCTAATACTAGTAGATAACGCCCACTATCGCCAAATAACAACGCGTTTGGTGAATTTCCATCTGAACGCAAATATATTTCGCATTCATAACTTTGAACACGTTCGATGTTTTTTCTTTTGATTTAAAACCCCAAATTTCACATCATTATTTCAAAATGGGTAACACTTTAAAGAAAAAAAAGACATGAAAAGATGTGTCATTGGTAATTGACCACATTTGTTCATGGAAGCGAAATACTGTTTTATGCCCTATTGCCTTTAACACTGGCATCTTTTGACATGTAGTTCAATTATAGTGAGGAAGAAAATGCTACTCCGACGTATAGAAAGGATGGTCTTATAGATATAAATGCCCTCATATTCGCGTTCTGTGATGGGCGTCCCCCGTTCTTGAAGACTTTAACTTTAAGTTTTGAGTGTCCACAGTTAAAAATGGTCTGAGCATAATTCTTGGAGCAACTGCAACTGTCTTTGATGTCCAGCTATTGTGACCCCCATTAAAGCCACACCATCAGCGAACATTAGGCTAAATATTAAGATAAGTAATTAACTAGTTATTGAACGATAACACGAAGCTTGTGGCGTGAACGTTATAAACCTACCGTGTGGAAAAGTTATATCCTCCTTGTTTATGAAAGTTTGTCATTGACAACATGGTACCAAACAGATACGTCACCAGCGATTCAGTTCAAGATTGCATTCAAATAAGTTTATGGGCTTATTAAATGAACATTCTTTCTTATTTATATTGATTATAAGAAAAAGGTGTTTTATTTGCTCTTCGCTTGCTTCTGGTTTTATGAAAACTGACAAAATGTATTTTTTTCGCACGCTCGCTCCAATTTTTTTCGCAAAAATCTGAGGAACTAAACATTAATTTGGTGTAGCCTTATTCCAAGTTTCAAGTGGTTACTGCAAAATAGTACATAGATAGAGTAGATTCTTGTTGAAATAAAAAAGGTGATCACGCAAACCAAGGAGTGAAAATATCAACTTTAAGAAATAATTTTAGAATTCATTGTAGCTACTCACTTTTGAATCAGAAGAAATTGCCAATTATAGTTTGACAGCTACGTCATCAGCTATAATATTGCGTAAGGGGCGGTCAAACTGGGAGTATTAAGAAAAAAAGTACTAATAAAACTCCAAAAATAAGGATAAAAGAAACGGACATTTGTTGAATTCAGTGAAAGATCGTTATATATTTCACTCCTAAAAATATGTGTTTCTATGGTACTCGTAAAAAATACTATCTGACATTGAAATCAACAAAAATCTTCTATATTTTTCGACTATAATATTATAACTTATACCGGTGTTAAATACTTGTATACAAAAATACCTTTTAGTTGACAAGAGTGATATCTACCTGTGTTAGAAGATGAGTTTGTCGTTGAATGAGTCGGCGCTAAAATGGATGGCGGTGTTGGCGTCATCATCGTTCGTGTAGGTTCTTTGATGGAACCATGGTCTGTATTTAAATTTCAAAAGAAACACATTATTAGGCAATACATTTTAATGTGTATTTTTGTCATATAGCCATTTGGTATCTAAGGCATCAAAAAGGCTACAGGAGACAACATTGTATTTTCACTTTCATTGTAAATGCTGTTATTCATGACTTAGCAAGATCAGAAAGCTAATTAGTGCTATTGAAATTATTGTTCTATAAAAATAAATGAGAGAAAGACAAGCTGTAATATTGGTTGAGAGGTCATAATTATTGTCAAGTGACTATTAGATAACAACACAAATGTGAGGTTATATATTAAATATTGAACAGCTAGCTGTTGTGCAACTAAAATAAAAATAAAAACTCAAATAATGAACTGCATACCCAGACCATGCGGGCTGATATATACAAGTACAGTCTGTTTCATATTATGAAATGAGTATTAAGACATAATGGACACAAACAAAGCGATCGCATGCTTCAAATCATATGCAAGCATTACATTTTCCAGAAAGATTCGTAGAAAATGGCTTAGGAATTCCGAATGACATTTTAGCTTCAGGGGTTCAACGAAATAAAGACACTTCATATTTCATCGCCAGTTAGCGATATTGCAGCGAAAGTATGTTTATATAATATAATTTTATATACTTTACGACAGTGTTCAGGAGGCATATTTGCAATCAATTATATAAATCTTATATATAAACAAATAAAAGAGCCCAAAAAGAGTCCGATGATTTAGTGTTTGATGCGAACCCGAATACCTGTCTTGTTCACTGACGGTATGTCTAATGTTAATATAAACTAAATGTAAACGTTCACTGCTCTCTCATAGAACGGTACACGGAATGGAAAACTTCGGCAATAATGTTAAATTATTTATTTAAATTGAACTATTGTAACCAAATGAAGTGCATTTTAAAACTGTTATTGTATTACAAGATGACTTTCATATATTTCTATTTAGCATTTAATGATGAATTAAGCAAGCATTAACGTTAACAGTTAGGGGAAGTCTGCGCTGAAAAATAAAATCAGTGAGCTTCAGTTTTAAACACCTTTTATACATATGTCAGCATCAGAAAGATGTTGTTTATATAACATAGAAAGGCACAACTTTAACAGTGTTGATAATAATCATAAACTTTTATGGTTTGTTGCCTTTCAATTTTGTAATGTAATAATGTCATTACGGACCAAACCACGTGGACGATATATATCAAGCAGTCGAAAAGATTACTTTATATTGTACATGTTGTTACATCAATATAACACTGTGATATTTTAGAAAATTTTAAAGTTCAAGAATAAACAATACATGTATTGTTTCACAAAGAACCGAGTCCACATTTCCGGTTATATACAGGAAGTCGTTTGGGGGTATATTTTTACAAAAATTGATGTCACCTCCAGTTGAAAATAGTAGATAAAAATTACACTCGGAGGTAGATATGAAAAGTTTCTAAAAGTGAAATGGCGTTTTGATGTATATACCCATCGACCAGTGTGATACTTATGACAATTTTCAAATGTAGATCATCTCAGAGTAATAAAACAAGTGGCGTTGACGATTTTTATTAGGTATCTTTAAGGAGATTTGTCATCATTTTTTTCAAGTTTTAATACGTTTATACGCTAATGTTAGTACCCTTTGCCCAAACTTTACAGTAATTTTTCTTCGACATTCCAATATTATCAGGATTCACTTAAATATTTAGTAAACGAGACTAGCAGCGGTCCATAGATTTGACTTTGGGGAAACAATATAGATTTAAGTTGAGAGGCTCTTCACTGGAAAAAAGTTGCCATAATTACGATTAATTGGAAGATCAAAGTCATTTATATTTGCTATTTGCTTGTTTTCTTAGGGAATACGAATCTGTTTGTCTTATCAGTGGATTTCAGCATCCTGAATACTGACAAAACTGACCCAGAATTGGGCGAATAAAGGGATGGGAGAGGAGGGGGGGGTAAACAGTCCCTGACACCCTCATAGCGGGAGCAAATTAGCAATACTCAATACCAATGGGAGAACAGCCACCAGGTGCGTTATTTATCTAGCGCTGAAAGGTCGCAGGACATAAACAAAAATAGTTTATTTTAAAACTAAAGTACTTGTCGATGGTGCTGTAGTGATCATTGTTGGTAGGCTTAATGGCATTGTTGTGGTAGTTATCGGTGCTGGTGTGGATGTGGTCCCGGTCATTTTTATGGTTGTGGTAGTTGTTGTAGAGGTAGTGGTCGTTAATGACGTTGTGGTCATTGGTGGTGTGGAGGTGGTTATTGGTATTGTGTTTATAGTTGTAACTTCTGTAATGGCAATTGCCTCTGATGAAGCAGTTGAAGGTGTGTTTGTTGATGCGGTAGTAGTCGTTGGTATGGTTGAGTTAATTGTTGCTTCGTCCACTGGTTTGGAACTAGGAGCACGGCGAAGTCTATCTTCCCGTACTGCCGTGGAATATATATGGAATTACGCAAGGACAGCTTATTAGCAAAGATTTTATAAATATTGTTCTACGCATGATATTCGCTTCTTTTTGAATAGTGGACAAACTATTCCAGTTAATTAAATTATAAACCAATACTATTGCACATATGTCGGATGTATTTACAAGGAACATTTACAAACAGATTATGAGAAATTATCATGATACGATCATATCGTTAAAGTAAGATCATACAATATTTATAAATGAAGATATGAACTTGTGTTGATTTTATATCACACGTCAGACAACAATAAATTTGACAATGAAGTTTTTTTGACACTGTTGAACGTGATTTTGATATATACCCCCATGGGCTTTGTGACTTTATGTGATGTGTTTGTTAGAAGCTAGCAGTAAAAGTGATATTATGTTACATGGCATATAATTTACATCTGTATATGCCATACATTAATAACCACCGATTTTGCTGTTAGAGCCTCTGCCGCCAAAAAATACAAAATACAAGAAATTAGATTATCTGACAAAAGAAGCATTAGCAAATGTTTGAACACATTCAGCTCCAAACGTTTGGAGATTATTTCTTTTGCCATTTCCGTAATGAACAGTAAGTTTGTTTATTAACAAAAAAACATACTGCGTAAGTACTTCAAAAAGATTTGTCAATAATAAAATGTTTTACAATTCTAAACGTTATTAGAACGTGTCATTGTCATCTACAATAATGAACAGATTACTAACATATTCCTGGACGAGTTTTATGCATTAAATGATGACGACTGTCAGATTATTTTATCCCATGCTTTTCCCGGTAGAATATAGCAAAAACGACCAACCTATTTCAACTGCTTTAGTGATAAGCCGTATGCACAAAAACCAATGACATTTCCCGCGCTACATGCAGAAATGTAGTACACGGACTAATTTAACACCACGGATAGTTTAAATAATGATTTAAGAAGAATGCATACTGAGATATCCAGAAAGAAATACAAAAAAAACAACATTTTTCTTTTGTCGTCATTTTCTTTATTATAATGTGACATCATATCTGGTAAGATGACAGTTTGTGATATGTTTTATGATATAATTTCAAGTTTCAGTACATTGACATTAAGTTTTATTGGTATAAAAATAGTTTTGGTTTATTTTTGTTATACGAACTGTGCATTTGTTATAACAGTTTCAAATAAAAGGAATACTTATGTGAACAACAACAGAAACAAGCTCAGTAGCTAAAGATTTAAACATAAACACCAGTTTTATAGTTTGTTTTACGAAAACCGAAAGTGTTTTTTTAACTATCGAAACCCACTCTGGATGCAGCTTCGTCGGTTAGTTTCATCTGAAAACCAGAACGCTTTGAAATGAAAAAAGACAACATGATGGATCTAACACGTCTATTGAAACACCTATCAGTTAAAACAGTCAAATGCCATCTAATGTGTCATTATTTTAAGGAAATTCTACATGCAAAGGCTCCACCATATTGTAAAACTGTACACACAACCATTCGTTAGGTTACTTCAAGGACAACTCTCGAAAAAGGTTTCTTTACCATCAAAACCATTTAAACCAAAACAATAACTGGTTTGTATTAACCCGACCGTCTTTAAAAACACCACATCTGGAAACATCACGCTATCCTCTATAGGTTAAGATGCAAAATGTACTACTTTGAATACATCTTCATCATATAGACAAAGTGAGAATTAAACGTATCACTTGCTAGAATATTGCAAATTAAATTATATTTTGGCCCATTAATTTGTTTACAAACATATAAGTAATATACTATCTGATTAATAGAAATATGCCAGTATTATATTATACACGTGGTATGCAGAAAAATACGTGATTGCAAAATTTAACTGGAATCAAGATAACACATGTGTTGAAATAAGATATTTAATGCCGGTTAAAATATGGCTGTCGTTATGGATGGAAAATTGGACATGTAATTTAAATGATGTTGCTGTGAATTGTTTAGTAAAGCCACGGGACGAGAGAGAGAGAGAGAGAGAGAGAGAGAGAGAGAGAGAGAGAGAGTACGAACACTTCAAGATTGAACGTGATCTGGGAGCCGTAATACTGTAAATTATTCCCAGATGCTTAATGCAAATGGGTAAATATTTGCAATAACCAAATTGACAATTTAAGACAATAGATGGCGCTAGGGTAGGTTTTCATGGTATTTCTAACGTTGTTCACATTTAAGAGCCCGTTTTTCAAATAGTGAAATAACCAGTTTGTCTGCTCGGCTATGGGAAGTTGATCAGAAATAACACAATTCAAATGATTACACATACACGCTGCAAATTAAATCTTTATTCTTATATTCCCTTTAAACTGTTGCATTATATCTACAACTTATTCCAATTTAAAAATAAATGGTAAGTCAGATAATTGATATTAACTTGTATTACTTTTCATATTCATGCAGTAACTGTAAAGAATATTATTATATCATCTCAAGCCTGTTTTATCTGCGTTTATACAAGTCACCAATGATGGCCCATGTATGACACATCTTTAGGGTTTAGTTATAGATTTCTAACTTGATATAGAACGCAATCGGGTACGATGCATTTTATTTTCTTTGTAAATAAGCTGGAAAATACCACAATCCTCTTCTGTCAATCATTGTCCAGTATTTTTGGTAAAGACGCTATCGAATAATTGTGTCTCCTGCCATGGCTGTTCTACCGTCACGTTGTCCAGATTCTGAATTTTGAGTCATACATGGATTTTTCAAACATTGTATACAGACACGGTTATAGCCCTCTGTCTCGGTTTTGTTTTAATTGAATATTTGATGTGTTTTATTTGTCAAATAATGATATTTCTATCATGAATGTCTGCTCCATTATTTTTAGTTGATTCGTTTTTGTTTTCTGCTTGACTGTTTACTCATATATGTGTATTCTCTTATTTTTTGTACAGACAAAGTACAGCCTCAATTTCAGAATCTATTTGTAAATTAATATCCTTTCCATGAAAAAATAAATATTCCTTCTTTAATTTCTTCCTTCTCAGCAATCATTCGAACAATATATTTCTTAATTTTACTGCCTTCAATATCCATGCTTATTTTATACTCAAGTTTCCCTCCAAATTTACAGCCAAAATGTGCTTTCATCACCCCATTATTAATCTAATCAATAATGAGTGGCCCAGTATCACCACCATTAGAGCTCAGTGTAAGTTTGTTGTTGAAGATTAAATACGTCATTTGTGTAAACAATGGATAATTTAAAAGAACAAGGTTCAAAACGCATTCGTGATGAAATGAAACAACAATCTCGAACGTCGAAGAAAAGAATCGAACAAGAAGCAGAAGCAAAATCAACAGAAGGGTCATCTTGAATTTTATGTCTGAAGACTGAAAATGAGAAGACAGAATTACTTCACAACATGGATAGTTAAAATTGTGCCAAGGCGAAGGAAAACTGAATAGAGTTTTAACTTTTCTTTTTTTAAATAGTGTTTGATTTTTAAAACAAATAATATATTCCATCAGGAAGAGAGCAACATGTTGAGACTCACTTTGAACGGACTACCAATTTATTGAAAGGGAAAGGGCAGTTGATGACCAACGTTTCGTTGGTTCATTTAGTTCTGTTGAAAAACTTGTGACGTCTTTAAAGTCTCACACCGATAAGTGTGACGGTAAAGTTACAGTAAAAAATCACCAAATGCTTAAACATGCATTGTTTATTAATAAGCAATTTGAAAATGAAAAACATATTGGACTCGGACTGCATCGCAAAAAGGACGGTTTTTAGTAAATGTCAGTGGATACTTTTAATCTGGTATGTTACCGAACCACTTCGTGTAGGTCTGTGAAAGTGCAATCATTGGAAATACGGGAACACATTACATGAATGAATTTCAAGGCACCAAGAAGTCATTTCTAGACTGGCTTTAAAATCAAAACAGGAAGCACTTCAGGACGAAATAGCCATGCCATGTGCTACCTTGCTGATGATGAAATGGCCGAAGGAATAAAATTAATATCTTGACTGATGTCAGACATTGCTGGAGGAAAGATGCAGTTTTTAGAGATGTTGTTTGCATCGGACAAGATACACATACGGTTTTGGACATACACACAATATCAAAGAAAGATGATGACCCATGCTATCAAAGACATGAGCTGATATGTGCGAAGCGTATTTATCGAGCATAAGATGGCCAGTTATATCCATTTAATATCCATGCCCATGACTACAATAACCAAATTACAAAATATGTGCGTCAAGAAAGGGAAAACTTGGAATGAAGAGATATCGAACAAAGCAGATGTTTTAAGAACACATATTTACTATTTTATGCAAAAATAGTGAAAACAGTGCTGAAAAACTTCGAGCAGACATACCAATTTCGTAGAGCATTATCAAGGTCACAATGACAATTGCTTGTCAATATCACGATGCAAAACAAACGTGAACTATAAATGTTCCAAATACCGGCTGAAAAGTGAAAGTGCTGTTGAAATATCGACTTTGCTTTTTAAAGGACTGCCAGCAAATCTAAAACAAAAATGGAATCAATCAAACAAAACAATAAAAGTACAGGTAAAATTGTTTATACATGAAAATTTTGGTCCTCTTATATCGAAACATATGCTGTTTTAAAAAAAAAAGCAAATTAACCGATTTATCTTAATTCCATTTGCTCACTGTTCAACATTCAATACAAAATTGATTAAAAATAACTAAGTAAATATTTCAGAGTATCTAAACCAAATGTAAATTGTGTTTTATTTCTAATTTTTAAAAATATGTATTTCAAACTGCAAATCTTCAAAATATATATTTAAATATAGATAGAATATCACATCAAAAGTTTTGCGGTCAAGAATATCAAATCAAAAGTGTTGTGGTCATCTAAACCTAATGTATTTAACTCGTTCATAACAGTGTATGCAGATAACACAATCTTTTTTATTTTGATTCGAAAATATGTTTCCGGGACTAGATACCTTTAAACACATAGATGAACACTAATCATAAACAGTCAAATGTTAAGTAAAAGTATCGTTACTTTGTAAAAAACCCTTTGATTTTCTGCAATGAATTATCATAACTCATGCAGTTCGTATGAGGAATTAATATGCTACTTTAAACAGTTTTTTAAATCCTTCTTGGACTATATATAAATTCCTTTTTGACAGTATTCACCTTTAAAATTGATTTTTAAACGGACTGAAATGTAGTAATAGAAAATTTGACCGTTTCGTTAAAAACGAACAAAATTTTTAGTTATTATTATTAGTAGTAGTAGTATTAAAACAACGTCCGCATGAATCCTAGCAATGGAAGTTAACCCTAAATAATACAAACTTCAAGTTGGAAATTTGGAAGGATAGATTAGCTAATACATGTCGCTTTTATTTTTATTAATGTTTTCTTCATCTGTTCCCAGTTTAAGAACAATGATGCTTTTTATTATGAAACTCTATGATCACACAGTAACCTTTAAATTACATTAAACCTTTTATTTTATTAGGCAGATTATTTGTGATGCTTATAGTTTCAAACAATGACTGCATCGTATCTTTGAAAAGTTTTTTGCATTAGGTTTCTGAATTGTATTCCTCCGTCTGCAGATAGAGTTGGGATCTCTTATCATAGAAGTACTTGGTGTTTACCTATAAGTTTATTATTATTTGTTTTAAAGTTAAGTTTTCTCAAGTTAATGCATACTTGATAAGATTTACGATTTGCGTTTTATCTTTATCTAGGATTGTGATAAGAGTGAGGCTTGTGCACTTAAACTGGTTTAAACCCCCAGTAAATTTACATTTTACTCACCGTTCCAAGGCGGTACCTAACAATTCTTGATAAACATACCTAGTTTTTGATATATAGTTTGTATGCACCGTGCGGTTTGTGGAGTTTTGTGCTATTCTTCCATTTTTCTTGTATATGATTTTATGTTCTATGTCTTTGTCGTTTACCAGTGCTATTAAACGGGGTTTATGTTTAAACGTTTTACTACTGAGCTCGTTTCTGTAGCTTTTCGCACAAATATTGAAACATTCTGAATGTTGGAATGAGGGTGTCTGAACAGATCGTCATTTTATGAATATGAAAACTCTGCTTGCACCTTAGCCAGAATAAAAACAAATTCTTACCACTGTGGCAAAATCAGTTTATGACCAGATCAATGCATTGGGCTGCAAACCTTAAACATACTTGTCACTTCGTCTCCCAAAATACCACCACTTTGCACATTTGCCCCGTTTTGCGGCCAAGTGTCTAATCAGTGATAAGACAAATATACAATTGCATGTGAAAACCTGTTTTCCGTTAAATATAGGCTAAAATTCCATACAATAGAAATACAAGTGATAATGTTACACCTTATTAGCTTATATATGCTTGCCACAGTATCTGAAACGTCACTACTCACGTCGGTTTACTTAAAAAGAGATGGTACAAGGAGATTGGCAGTAATGGTTTCAGGTATCGGCAATTATGTACAGATTTTAGAAAGAAGTAAACTTATCATTATGACTAAGAATTTTATTTCTAGATAAGAACAAATGTAATTGTGCTAGATTTCATTTTGGCCGAGTTAAAGACGGTGAGCAAAGTAATGTTATAAAAAAATGAGTACTATTATAAAAATTGTCCGGAATGATATACTGTATGTTCCTGCTTTAACCAATAGATGAATGTACGTAGTTAAGAAAACAAACCAATTATCATTCGTCACAACATTCCAGGATGGCGACCACGATTTTACATTGCCATATACTTCAATTATGTCATACCAGTGTAATTCATGTCCCTGAAAACTTTCTTCTTCTTTCTATTCAAATATATGTTACAATAATTCTTGTGCAGAAAAACATCAGTTATTAACGTTTCTTAGAGACAACAATAATTGATCAATAATTGATTAGAAGGAATTTAAAACTGCTGTTAGTTTTACATTTACTAAAATTGACGTTTGTTTATTTCACAATAGATTTTTCAAGGTCATTGGATAATCTTTGCAGATGATGATTAGGGTCGATTCAGACTGGAACAAACGTTAATCCATTTATTCTCTTGCTGCTTAATGTGACCATATTTGAGTGCTTTTTTATGACCAAATTGTCATGTATTTTCTGTACTTAAAATTTGGCGTTGTGTTTCTATACTTCCAACCAAAAATGTAGAATTTTATCAGCAAAATTAAGAAATTAGAAATTGCCTTGTGTATTTCTTTGCTGACTTTTCCAAGCCTGATATGTTTTAATGCTAAGTCTGAATCAATATGAGTATCTTTTAAGAATTGACTATTTTGTAGTGGTTGAACTTTCGGGCAATCCCATAAAAGATGTTCCAGAGTTTAAATATGAGTTTGACAAATGTCGTCAAACTTGTGATATTTAATTTACATTTAAAGAGGAATTTATTACATGCAATGAAAGATTCTTATTTGTGTCTGTATGTATTCGTATATATATCTTTCTCTTTGCAAGTCTTGAAATTATTTAATACTGATTTATGTCATTGATGGCGTTTTAACAATCATCTATAGATAGGTGTGACTTTATTGCATTCAGAGTGTAATGTTTAAGGGACAACTAATAGTTTAGATAGTACGGTTGAAATACTTCATGTATTGTTTGAAATGTTTTAAAATTATTCCATGGTTTTGACCAAAAATCAAATACATGTTGTTGCCCTTTCATACCAAGCTTCATCAATGGATTAAGTATCCCCGAATGTTACATTTTTCTGAGCAGGCTTTTTGGTTTTATGAGTCCTTGCATCTTATATATCGAATAAAAAAAGTACTTTTTTGTAATTTTGTAATTTAAGTGTTGTCCAAATTGCATTCAAAATGCAAATACAGTGTTCTACTTTATCAACTTTTTGGAACACCATGAATTCCGTGTTTAAAAAATGTGGTATAAACAAACATCTCGACAACATAAAATACATCTTGGTAGGATATAAGATATACCAAAGGGAATATAATTGCGTCAATATTGTATTGAGCCAAATCTGCTACTGTATTTATAAAACATACTTCATCAGTGATAGGAGAGCAAAACACATTGTTATTTTGAATCATTTATTTTATGATTTGCTTACTTTACAGACGTTCTTAAAGAAAACAAATGTGAATGTTTGTTTTCTGAATGAGTTTATTAACAACATTAAACACATTATCTAACAATATATTGAAGATGTGTATATTCATGACAGTTCTATGTATCATTTTATATGTATAGCTGTACGATTGTGTATTCGTCTAAAGAAATAAACGGACTGTGAGTAATTGCAGTTCCAAAGAGAAAAAAAATGCATTCAAAATGAAATTTCCGCCATTTTTAATAAGGACTTTTCTATTGAATTCATTCCACGGACTTGTATATGATTCGTCAAAGTAACGCCTTATCAGATATCTTTTAATGGGGAAGATAAGCTTTCAACGTCTGTTATCTGTCCCCTTTATACTGAACAAAGGAGACTTCTTCTCAACTCTGTGGAGGCTCTGACTAACGCAACGCTTCGCAATTTACTATACGGTGACACTGCCCTCACAGAAGAACAAAATAAGACACTGTTCGATGCAGTTCAGCTCTTTATTCAAATGACAAAAAGATTTGATAGCCAGTGACAGTCACATACTACTTTATATCAATCCCTTCCAGGATTATCTCCTTTCTGTATACATGCTATTTAATACTACCAATCAGGGCTCAGTGAAGAAAAGGCACTGGAAGTTGTTCATCTAAACCAACCGCCCTACCCTCTTTCTTCATTCTTATCCTCTTTACTATCTTATTCTGCTCTCAAAGAAAATTAACGACTTTTGTATTTGAAAAGTGAAACTAAACTAAGCTTATTATAGCTTTATTGATCACAAAAATGTTTAACTTTTAACTACTATCTTGTCTGTGTACATCGTATGTAAAAAATCTTTAAATATTTCATAAAATTAAATGAAGCCAAATCACATTAAACACTACCATCTGATCTAATCCAACAATATCAATATCATTGTGTCATCTACATTGTAAGCTGTACAAATGTCCGTCATTAAATATGTACTTCTGCTAAAGTTTGGAGAATAACTATTTATCTTTCGTTCTAATTCTTTTCTAGATTGTACATGTGTTTTCTGTTTGTCTTTATAATATGTGTGTATACGTTGATGAATAAAATATGTTTAAACTAAGCTTTCAACGTTTGTAACTTATATACATCACATATAAGGTTAAATTTTTCCTTTTGGTACTTTGTTTGGTTAATTTGGGAGACCAGATAAAGGGTTAATAAGTTGGGGTAGTAATATTTTTATTACACTTAGTTTTCATAGGAGTGTTAGCTTTCAGTGTTGCCATTGCTATAGACAGTTTTAAATGAGTGTAATTTAAGTTAGACATTTATATTAAACACATCTGAAGTGTTGTTAAAATACTGTTCCTAAAATGTTTTTGCATATATATGCAAAGAAAATTGGAATTGGAAACGAAGTTTATCGCAGTATGTCAAAGTTGGGCTTTTTAGACTGCTAGCTCTGAGCAGGATGGATTTTGATATATTGAGATTTAGGCGTGATAGTTCTAAAACACACACACAATTTCTTACACATTTGACTAGAGATAATAATAATTCCTTCAATCCATCATGTGCGTATGATGCTTTATCTGCAAACAGCGTTTGCTTTATTTTTTCCATTTACTGGTAAACCCCTTAATGGTTTTAATACGGTCAATGAAGTTTGCTAGTACTTTTATGCATATTATCAAAATATAAGAAGACAACCCTTTCTTACTCCTCGTTTGATAAAACACAGTTGGCGATAGGTAACCATTGTTTAATATTTAGTTTTTTACGTCAAGGTCAACAGTTGTAACCCATTGTATAACTGTAAGAAACTTCCGCATTATACCATGAATTATGATATTATTAACATCAAAGGCCTTTTCAAAATCGGCAAACAAATAACAGTCCAGGGGTATTATTTGAGTTTGCAAAAAATATAACCTCATGGAAAGATCTGATATTTTCACCAATATATCTATTTGTTTTAGAAACAAGATGGAGCAATTGGTATTATATTGGGGGAAATATTTTTTAGACAGTTTGCAATTGCTTTTGTTGCTATTTTAGAATCATCATTTAATAAAATAAGATGACTCCACTTTGTTAGAGCTTTTTCTACAGCTTTGCCTTGTTTCAGTATCGATGAGAAAATTCTTTGAGTTGTGATGTTTCCTGATTCAAATGCAAACAAAATAATGATTATTTTAAAATCTTCTATATGATCGATCTGATCAAAGGTGCTTGTAACATTCAAGAAAAAAAGTTGTAGCTTAACATTAAGTAAAATAAAGTTTGCTGAAAAAAAAATGATTTTTTGAAACGGATTTAAAAAGAATGATTCATATGCAAATTTGACTTAATTCATAAGCACTCTTTTTCAAAGTAGGATAAAAGGCAAAACAGAAACATAGATGGAACAAAACTAAACCTAATAGTCAACATCCTGTTTTACAAATTTATCAATGGAAGAGTATTTTTTATCGATTTGGAACAAAACTATAACGAACGTTTATGCGGTGTATTATCGATCATCATCGTGTTTTGATATATGAAGCATTTTTACACCTATAAGCGTGCAAAATCATTAAGTAGTTAAGTCAGAACAATGATTTAACAGAAAAAACAACATTTGTTTGCTTTTAAACTCTCTAAGCTAACACAATGAAATTAAAATTGTATTTTATCTTGAAATGGGTAATATGTTCAAACGTTAATAAACGAGATCGAAAAAAAGAGAACAATCGTTTGCTTCAGTGTTTGATAGTAATATATTTGACCGAGTGGACACCGATAGTTATATTTTACGAGATCTCAGCCAGGAGAGAAATATTTACTTGGGTGTTCACGAGTTAAAATATTTTGCTATCTTACACTTAAACCAACATTTTTCTTCTTCTTCTCTTTATGCCTAAAAGGATTTACTGTTTATTCAATTTATTGTATTTGTCACACAAGCTCGCCAAATTGTATGCGAACATAGCGTCACTTATGCAATGACGTCAATGGCATTGTGGCCCAGGTGGGCGTTTTATCAAAGGTTTTATCAAAAGTACCTCTATCGTAACATTTTATCGCAACTTCTGAGATTTTCTCGTAAATGCGTTTCATCAAAACATCGTAGCTTAAAATCGTAACTCTACGCGGTATATCGGTACAAGCTGCCAAATTACGCTATGGATTTGCCTTTGACTCCTTGGGAATATAATGGATTTGACTAGTTGGTACTCAATTGATTTCCTACCGTAGATCTTTTAATAATAAGTAAACATTTAAACTTTATAACTAATTGAATACCATTTCCGTGTGTTTGCTTTTCAATTCAATTTAGTAATAAGTAAACTGCGGCTGACATAAGTAAAAACAAAGTTGAGATATGATTTACGTATATAGTGTCCGAATTTAAACAAATATCCGAAATACAAATATACTTACAGTCTTACAACAGAAAGATTAATACTTGAAGTTAAACAACATAGAAAATATTAACAAAAGGCCAAAATTCAAATTACAAATGCTAAAAAATGTCATAAATTCACGTTAAATTAAGAAAATACTGCGCGTGACAAGGCTGTCGAGATGTTAAGGTGGAACGCGACTATGAATTTTTTTTCGAGTTACTGTCTGAAAATTGGTATACGAATAGAAGAGCATATGCACAGTTGACGACTGTTTTTACTTTTTCAATATTTGGAACAGTTTTGAATCTACGAGTTTTCAAAATATACCACTGACGTCAATTTTGAGACGCCTGTCATATATTTGTGTTCCAGCTACAATAACCGATATTTTCATCAATTCTTCGTTTACAGCTATGAAATTTCAACGTCAAGTACGTCTTGTGAAAACGTTCACGCTCATATAATTTTCTTTCTCTTGTTGAACGTCATTGTTTCTAAAGTCTATAACGTCATTTTTCGCGGGGAAAACGGCGTCGTGTTTCGCTGAAAAAAGTGCGCCTTTCTTTAATTCTTGAAAAAAACTGCTCGTTTAATTTTTGATTTTTTTTTAAATACATGTATTCAATGTTTTATTACAAATCGCATGATATCAAGAAAAGGGTACCTCACCGACTTCGTTTTTGCGCAGTATCAAATAATCTAACCCCTATACCTGTTTCTTTTTCAATACGTAGTGTATTTAAACGTTTAGCATGACGTTAATCGAATTGCTTTTGTTTATTAAATGGAAAAAAAATAGAAATCCTAGAGTGTCTGATCAGTTTTTTGTTAGGGATATTTGTTATTGTTGTTGTACAACATATCTAATTCCACACAAGACGGGCGCTGAATAACCAGCTTTATGAATCAATGACTTAAATCTGGCGGCTATTTTAATGAGAGGCTTTCTTAATTATTAAGCAATCATTTGCCGAATTATAATATTTTGATAATACACATCAATAATCGTTCCAGTCACTATGCTATGAGCTGTGACTATGCTGATTAGTGCTTTGTGTTTTTTATATAATTATACATCTACAGTAATAACACAACAATAAACGGTTCTACTACTTTATTAGTTACCAATTTCTTTAATAAGTATCAGTAGAGATCTGCAGTTATAAGGCTCTAAACTATGCAAAAGCATAGTAAATCCAGTGTGTGACATTTATTTCATACACAAAATATAACTAACAAGCCAAAAAATTGTAATCGACAGAAATCTGCATTGTAATAAGCACAAACGGATCCCGGCAGTAGAGGGGGTGCAGCCCCCCCTTAAAATCATCCAAATTTTCTTCTGTATGTCACTATCGGAGAAAAATGTAATAGTATACAGATCTATAAAATACGCGACTATAGAGTTCAGTGTCTTGAATCTAAGTTTGATGTAGTCAATCGGTTATCGTTGAATAAAATCATATACAATTAATAAATTCCACTTATATTGGTAACCATATTATTGACTAAGTTTGGTAGTGAATATAACTCTTGAACATTTTTAACAAGGGTCATTTGTTACGCAACGGTTTGGGGAGGGGTGGGGGATGGTCAGTTCTTGACGTTTAAAAATGATCGGTCATTCTTAGAACAGAAAGAAAATTACTCATGTGGTCAATATATAACGGGGTAAATCGGCGTTAATTTAAAACACACTAAAATTTAAAGTGAAACTCTTATTCAAATCAATATTCCACATGTATAACAAACATTTATTTTGACTGATAAACCCTTACTTCTTACGTAATAATAAACTCATACAAAATATTATTCACTGATAAAAAGATTGTAACTGTTTATTTAATAGTAGAAAGCGCAAAAATGATTCATTTTTATTTGGTGAATGCTAAAGGATTTACTATGGTCTCTTATTTCTTTCAAATTAAACTCGGTATTCTTCATAAGAACCATTGTTTTCGATATGTATTTATTCTTATAGTATAAGTTGCGGTAAATCGTATTTGTGTTTTTTACTTGTGTTTGCATAGATTGTAAATGATCCCATTGAATTGTTTATATTATCTCATCTTATTAAGGGATGTTATAGTTCACACAAATACACTTACATGAACGCACGTATACGCCCACATACTCGTACATGCACGCACGCCCATACACATGAACGCGCGCGCGCACACACACACTATGATTAAATATATGTTACAAATGGCTCAAATGATGATCTTAAAGTTAATGTTTTAGTGCAGTAAAATGTTTAATTTTGTTAATCAATGCATTGTTTGTTTTAATCCATAACGAGTTATTTTGTTTTCCTGACTTTACCACGCAATCAAAGCTTCTCGTGCGTTCAAGCAAATTCATGAGACAACTTTCGGCGACGCATTCAATGCCCATGATACAGAAGCCAACATAGCTACCTTATCCCGCACTCAATGTCCCTGCCGTGGGTATTGTACACGTGTGCGTGCGGGCATGCGTGTGTACATACATGCCTGCGTGTGAGAGCGTACATGTGTGTGAGAGCGTGTGTGTGTGTGCGCGCGCGTGCGTGTGTATGGGCGTGCGTATGATCGTCTGTGTGTGTGTGTGCGTGCGTGCGTACGTGCGTGCGTGTGTGTGTGTGCGGGAGCGCGATCGCGTGCACATTTATGCATGCGTGTGCAGGCGTGCTTGAGTGTGGTATGGTGTGTGGGGTGCGTTTTTACGCGTGCGTACGTGAACGTTTTGTGCGTGAGTTTGTATGTAAGCTATAACAACCCTCAACAAGATGAGCTGATAGTAACTATTTAAAGATGCACACTTACTCTCCCATCTCAACTCAACTCAATATCTTAATTTTCCCCATGGTAAGAAATAATCATAATATCTCCAAACATTAATAGACATAGAACATAAAAAAATATTATATACAATAATAGTACAGTTTAAAATTATAGCATATTGTTGTCAAAATATTTATATAGGTAGGATATATCTATATATATATATATAAGTATAAATAAAAAGCTTACATTCTACATGCAAATAAAATAAGTCTATTTGACTTCCATGATAGTAAGGTCGTTTGTGATCTGACGCATGGATGCAGAAATCTTGTCGAAAACAAAGGTTCTTATGAGAAATACCGAGTTGATTTGAAAGAAATGAGCATAAAACATGGTATTTTTACATTATTAGACAGTAAATATTATAGCATTCACCAATAATTTAATCTTTTTGTGCATTTTGTTATTAAACACGCGGTTAAAATCTTGTAACCAATAATTAATATTTTCCATAAATGCATAATTGAGTAAGAAGTTAAAGTTTTATTAGACAAAATTGATCTTGATATACATGTTTATGCATGGATTTTGGATAAGCATGTCACTTTAACTATAATAGTTCATTTATAATCAGTGCTTAAATGATTTAATAATGTTAAACTATTCGGAATTTAACAGAAGTAAACAATGAATTATCAATTAACTAAAATTAACAACAACTGTTAAATGTTATTGATCAGTGGTTTATTCAAAACTAAGCTTTTATTAGCGTAAATAATAGTTCGATTTACGTCATGCTAAACGTTTTATAACAATACGTAATGAAAAAGAAACAGGTATAGGGGTAAGATTATTTGATACTGCGCAAAAACGAAGTCGGTGAGGTACCCTTTTTTTGATATAAGGCGATTTGTAATAAAACATTGAATACATGTATTTAAAAAAAATCAAAAATTAAACGAGCAGTTTTTTCAAGAATTAAAGAAAGGCGCACTTTTTACAGCGAAACACGACGCCGTTTTCCCCGCGAAAAATGACGTTAAAGACGAATTTTAAATAAATAACGTAAAACAAGAGAACGAAAAATATATGTGCGTGAACGTTTTCACAAGACGCACTTGAGGTTTAAATTTCATAGCTGTAAACGAAGAATTGGTGAAACGATCGGTTATTGTAGCTGGAACGCAAACATATGAGAGACGTCTCGAAATTGACGTCAGTGGTATATTTTGAGGAGTCATAGTTTCAAAACTGTTCCGAATATTGAAAAAGTAAAAACAGTCCTTAATTGGGCATATTCTTTTCTATTCGTATACCAATTTTCAGACAGTAACTCGAAAAAAATTTCATAGTCGCGTTCCACCTTAAGTAAAAGTAATATTACAAAAAAATTAAAACGCACTTCATAACCTATATCTTTTCTATATGGATATGGTTCGTTATTGAATTGCTATTGCTGTTAAGGCCTCCAAATAATCTTATCAGTGAATCGGGGTCTGGTCAATGAAAACCTCTTTATATGGACTTGAGATGCTTCATTTTTGATACTTCTGAAAAGAAACTTAAGGAAAGCCTATGCAGAGCTCTATTGTAAATAACATTGCTTAAACATTTCAAACAGGCGGTGTTTGGTCACAATAAAATCCAAAAATGTCCGCTTACCTTTCTCATTTGATTCGCCACATATATTCTGAATTTATAATGTGATTTAAACGAACAGCACGCAAAACAACTAAATACTAATAAAATCATATCAAACAAAATATGTTTACCATGTGCTTCTAAATGGCGAAGTTTTGCCAGCTGTAGAAATACCAACAACAAGATCAACTTCATGGTAAAGCCAATTATTTCATTCACACGTGTCCTCTAATATATATTACTATTTTATCGCTTTAAGAGTCTTTGGAGGTTTGGGGCAAAATCTTATCTTGTTTGCACTATATATGCTTCTATCATTGAATGACGCTTATCATTGACAATTTTTTATGTGATATTTAGGACAGGAATGAAATGAACACAGTGAAATGGAATGTGTATACAACTGAATACGCTGATAGAAACAAAATAACAACAAACAACTGCAACTAAAATGTTCATCCACTAACAGCAGCACTACCTCTACCTCTTCTACTACTACCCCTACTGCCACCACCACCACCGCCACCACCACCTCGACTACCACAACAACAACAACAACTACTACTACTACTACTACTACTACTAGTACTACTACTACTGCTAAACGGCAAAGCTCATATTAACTTTATGACTATTGATCAGACAAAACTAAAGTTTGCATTCAGTTTAAATTGATTTTCAAAAGCTTGTTTTATTATTATTAGATTTTTAAAAAATCGAATAAAAATCATCAAATTAAACGGCATCTGATCTTCTTCTGAACGCATATGTTATAAAACAAATTTACTGCACATTATTTATTCTGTACCAAGATTTTTTTTTCTTATTAAATCTTCTTGGCAAATGTTTTTGTTACTTTTCTTGGTTGTTTTCTGCCGTGACTGGAATACTTTTCGCATATGTTGGGTATCGGTTTTCAAACAAGGCGAATACAGTTTATTCAGTTACAACTTTTTTATAATAAATGTCATTTGTAGATGATAAACATCATCACTGTCGTCTTATGTAGACCAAATTGCGTTAAGACATAAAATTGATAAGGTGCGCCGAACTCCCTAATGTATATATATCTTACAACTTTATAGCCTTTACCAATGAAGTTATGTTTTTGCAGTCATTTATTGTAGAATACGTGCTAGTATAGAGACTCACGGTTGGTAGTCTCATTTCAACCGCATTATCTTCCGAAACTCAACAGCCACTCAGATGACGTGCCATAATCGTCGAGGGCAGATCTGTTTCGCCAAATATCATATTTGCTTAGCATTACTCATACGAGCATATGAACAACTAACATAGCTCCTCACAAGATATTCAATTTTAGGTTTAGGCATGAGTTGATCATATCAATTTAGGGTGGAAAATGAATAAGAAATGCCTACAATTTTCCAAAATTTATACATTTTATGTATTCCATTTTATGATGCGGAGGACCACAACATACACATTACACATGAAGGTGTTAATATATCTATATGCTTTACGTTTAATTTAAGCAGAGTATATGCACGTATCTCAGACACTTTTAAAACATGAATTATGTGTTTTCGACATATCGCATACTTAGTAATCCCATCGACGTCCGTTTGACGTCAGTTCAACTAAGGCTATGTCCATTGTGTCCAACATTGATTGTCTAATTAAGTTCAGTAAATAATAAGACAGCATTGCATATGGTGCAGTTCATTTAACATATATTTTTACCAAATTAATTTCAGATGAACCTTAGCACAGTTTATCATGAAAATATTGGGAACTTGTAAAGTAAACCACCAATCACGTTGGTCGAAAAGTCCACGTACAATTTTAAATCAACAGGTTTTCATGTTCTGTTGAAAGTGAACACACTGATATAACAATACTAAAACAACAACTGAATGAACATAAATGACACCTTATTCATGTAAGAACATGAAAATATTTACACAACACGAAAAAGAGTTCAGACTATTTAGAAAAAAACAACAACACACGAACGAATTGATATGCTTAAGACAGTCCAACAAATTCCATGACTTTGCGCCACAGCCCGTTTTACATCTCCCTCGTCGTTCGAATGCTGGAATGCGGGCGAAATGACCTCATAAAAGGTGAAGGTGACAATACTGATTTCTGTTTTCCACCGAGCAGCACTGCTGAAAGCCTTCCTCAAGAATCTCGTTCTTACCGGTGTCCCTGTAACGGCTCTTAATGCGAATGGATATTAATTACGAAGCTCGCCAAATCTGAAAATTAATTAAACAGAACCAGCTTACGAAATACAGTATCATAATGCACTACACACCTTTAATGACAAATTCACACAAAGTGGAGCTGTGAACAACTTTTATGATTATGTTCACACCTTAATTGACGAGTACATTCACAATTAGTGGAATTGGCAACTACTATCATAGTGTAATACACACCTGTAGCAGCAGCACTTTTGATGTCATATGGGTTGAAGAACTCGCAACATTGGTTCCACTTCTCATTGTCCGACCACAGTATGTCGTTTTGTTTTAAGGTGTAGGTGTAAGACAAGTCAGTATGTACACGCTTCAAAATCAAACGAAAGACCATTAAATGTTCTTGTTTGCAAGTTCTTAATTTGGTCCCTTATAAAAAAAGGCATTAACCGATTTTTGCTACTACACGTCATTTCCTATTCCATGTGATTTAAAAGGGCAATGGTATGCGTTATATGCTGTTGTCGAGTCAAGGGTTTTAAGGTTTGATTCTCGTGGAAACGTCTGCATCTCATCTCGTTCAATTTTCACAGTAATGAACGTCTCGTTGAGCAGCCTACGCCATAAGCTAAAAGGTAGAGTGAAGGTTATAATGCAAATTTTGTCGGATAACTGCAAATAAACGACAGGCATAGACAGAAAACGGAACATTTGACGTATTTAAAGTAATTGCTTATATAATAATTGCTAGTAAATAGGATAATTTTCAATGATTGCCTTTGTGAACATACCTAAATATGGATTTCAGTGCTACAACAAGTCGTTTACTTTATTAGTATACACAAGCAGTATAACGGAACTGGGTTAACGTTTAAATCATTCTGAAGGATTTTGAAGTTATGGCCGTCGGCAAGAACCTTGTTAGTTTCAAGGGAAAGTGTAATCGGCTAACGCTGGCGTTTAGCTTTCGACGGGTGAAATGCTTATTTGTTCCTGCTTGTAGTAAAAAAGTAGGTTCGTGTACAGGCCGTCTCGTTCCATAGTTGGATGTATCGGCAGGTTCTGAAGACATCGACCCAAGAGAGCAGTTAACTGTTTAGGCCGTCCGTTACCACAATTGCCTGCATCGAAAGGTTCTGATAACATCGATGTATAAGAGCAGGTACATGTCAAGGCGTCAGTTTTCAGAGCCCATATACTAGTGGTTGAGAGTTCGCCTCGGATACGGAAGATGACATTCATACCCAACGTTACAAAATGTAGTAGTAGCTCTCTTGAATACACAATTTATGTTTAAGCCGATGAATGTTGTATCCAGTTTATTGGGCTTTACATAGAGCACGTTAGAACACGAAGAGGCCAATTTGCAAAGGGCTAGGGTATCGCACCCGGACTTCCGCGTGAATCGCTCTGTTTCTTTAAATATTCCAATAATATGCAGCCAATGGGAGCGGGAAGACCTTCATAATCTCTAACAAACATTATACCGCCTTGTACCAAAACGGTTGACAGGTTATTAAAACACGTACTTGCATTATATGTTCTATCTTTACCTAAGTCTTTAACGTTGGCACTAGTCCAATGTTAATGCGTTTTTTTCTGAGTGTTTGAAGGATTATTTCTCCACAAATGTTAGCCTTTTAACTAGAGTTTTGGGACTATCTTCAGATATGCATAGGGTAATAGTAAAGACGCGTAACTAGGTTTGGCTTTTTTATCCTTTTAAACGTTTCCTATTTTGACAATCAAAACATTTCAGCATGCCGATCCAGACATAAACGGTACAAAAACAAAAAATGCAAAAATAAAAAGAACACGGTTGTTTTGAAATTTACCTGAAATACCTTATTTACACGCATATGCGCAACTCTTGTCACCACTCTTGCCATGCAGCGTAAACATAAGGAATTACCATAGCAGTCTAAATTGTAACGTAGACTATCGTTCTTACAGAAGACTGCAATTAATTTTGGCCTACCAAAAAGACAGTAAGGCTTTAAACGAAATGATAAGCATTTTATACGTGTACTTGTTTTTTCATTCAAAGAGACCTTTCACCGAACCGTCCTTGCATATTATCGCCTATTTATATGAAACCTCCTACAATAATACTTGAAAGTAGTACTCACAAGTGTAACTTAAACTTGTTGTTGTACGCGATGGGGTAACTAAACTTCAACCCCTATTCCTTTATAGGCACGAGTGCACTTTGTAGAGTTACCCCACCCGAAATTTACTGTTTCCTGCTAATTTTACGTATATTCCGATTTAGAACTTGCAAGGAACTTAGCTATATTGTGAAACATACTGATATCTCTTTGTTTCATCAGCTTCTAACCTTTAAACATGGGGAATTTAACATAATTTTGTCTGTTTAATAGCAGTTTGTTTTGCATTATCTCAGTGAGTCAGCCATCTTGTTTCATTTTTTGACATTTAGGTCACATTCTTTTTACAAAGGTTGGTATAACCGCGAAGTTAAAACTCTAAAGTTTGATGTTTTTTTATCTCGTATTATCTTATTGCTTTGCTTTAGCCATGAACACTTAAGGCGAAAATATGAATTCTAGGATCACTATTCTAATCGCTACATTTTCAGCGGTTCTATTTTTAGACCGATCAAAATTTTACGACTCTTTTCAATTTTAGGCGATCGATCGCATATTAATAGATCGATCAGCTGTAACGGTTAGTCGATGCGCTTTTTTTGTGTCGATCTAGGAGTCGATCGTGATTCGATACAGTATTCTGCATTAGGCAAATATAGAAGAATTTTGCTTAGGTTTTTCAAGTTTTTCTTTCGTGCTGATAGTATAAAAGAATTAAGAAATATTAAAGAGCATAAGTTAGATATTAAAGGGAACTGTTTACAATGTTTTATCATCAATTGAAGGCAGTTGATGACAGACTGTTTTAATATTTTATTAACGGGAAAATTTAATTGCTATATTCGTTAACAATTTGAACAATTTGACATTGCACAAACGATGATTTGATCATACATGTACATTGCCAGTTTTTTTCATGTCGAAGTTAACCTAGTAAACTGAATAAATGTTGTAAAGGCTATTACCGTTTGTGAAGATCATTGGGCTTTATTTCGTTGTGTCAGCCAATAGTCCGTCCCGGAACTGTTCAACACTTAGGACCAGACCTAGCCCTCAACAATAGCCCTTGCTTTGTTATTATTAAAAAATACCGACATTGCACGACGAAATCGTTCGTACAAATAAGAAAATAATTGTAGCGCAAATTTTGGGGGTATTTTTATAGTTTTGTTAATACGTTTTCATAGCTTTAAGGGCACTACTGACTACTTAATGTTTATATCCGTGTAGTTAAACCCAGTGTCTAGAACGTTTGTCGACTTCTTAAAGTGGTTCATATTATCCCAACAACACGAACATTTTGAAGAATAACCAAGTCTAACCTTGGTAACCCAATATATTACTTATAATACATCCTAAGATAATACCAGCATGCACTTTGGTTTGACAAATTCAAAGTTCCTTTTCGGAAATGCACATTTATGCGTCCATTGTTGAGAAGGGCACTGTTAAGTTATTGATATACTCATTCTGTATACTCACATCAATAAATAATGGCGATTGTAAGAAGTACTATCATACCTTTAAGTTACGAATCTTTGAAGTGTTTCTATGGTCTAAGAATCAATATTATTTCTGTTGGTTGCTTTCTGTCATAACTGGACAACTTGTATTTGTTGAATTATGTTGGATATCATTTTTACTGCGAGTATATTTATTCAATTTCATTGTTTTAACGTAAAAGATAATCTTTAGATGAACACTTATTAGGTCTGCCGAAGCCCCGTACTACGTTATGAACCAATACATGTTTCCTTTAAAACTAGTTTGCTGTAACCAACCTGATTGCATCACCTTAACTTCTGTCCAACCTAAGAAGGTTATGTTTTTGCAGTAATTGACTTTGTTATATTGACTATTATCGACACTTACTCTCATTTCCAACCTTTATATCTTTCGAAAGTCATCAGTCACAAGCTTGTGGGCCATCTTCGTCTTTGACAGATATATGCCATCAAGTATCATACACTATAAACATTTTGCTGTGGATCACTTATATGAGCGAATAAACAATTAACATATTCTTTGCAATGAATTATAGGCTTCAGTTTGTAAAGAAAAATGATAAAGAAATGCGTATAATGCACTAGAGTCTATAGATAACAGTTGTGTTTTTGCAGTGCCAAAGACCACAACTAACGCATGCTTTTTAACTACGAACTTATGTTTATATCCAGCAACGTTAATATACGTTCATATGACAATTAAAGAAAAAAAGAATTGTGTTTATTATATTTATCATATTTTGAAAGAATAATTTTGACGTCATTTCAACAGTTGCTTTTTTTGTCAAAGTAACCACTGCGTCCAGCAATGATTGTCTAATTCAGTTCAGTTAAGCATAAAACAGCATTGTATTGTTCCTTTAACAGAAATATACCTTCTTGCTAAAATAATTCCTTATGACCGTCATAATCATTTAAATAATAGGTTTTTAACACACTAATTGGAAAATTGAAAAGTAGCACATGTATTATGTTTGTTTACCAATTTATTAACAACAATAATAGAAAAAACATATGATTACATACTCGTTCGAAACTGAACAAAAATAATGCAATACACAACAACAAACAAACACCATTTGTTATAAATCATATACAGGTAAAATAACTTTCCAAATACATTCACATTTATTTGTCCGTACGAACACGAGTTCTATAAAAGTACAGGTGGTAGATTGAAAACCCCACAAACAAATTGATATGCTTAAGACAGTCCAACAAGTTGCATGAGTTTAGACACAGCCTGTTTTACAACACCCTTGTCGTCGGGTGACCAGCTTGAACAGTCGTCGGTTGGATTGACGTCATAGTAAAGGTGACAATAGCGCCGGCTGTTTACCGCAGAGCTGAACTGCCGGAAGCCGTCCTCCAGAATCGCGTTCTTACCGCGGTCCTTATACTCGGCTCCTATAGCGAATGGATAACCTTTGCGAAGTTTGCCAAATCTGCAAATAATTTGAACAGAATCAGAATCCCATCAGTAGTGGACCTTTTAATAATGTATATATAAACAACATAATGTAGTACACGCCTAAACGAATAAGGACATTCACAACAAGTGAATATGTCATCTACTATTAAAATGTTGAACACACTCTAATTGAGGATTGATTTCACAACCAGTGGAATTGTCATCTACTATCATAATGTTCAACACACCTTAATTGACGAGTGCATTCTCAACCAGTGAAAGCGTCAACGTCTAACATAGCTTATTACACACATGTAGCAGCAGCGCTGTTAAATGTCGTATAAATTGAAGAACCACGACTCGTAACAATGAGTTCCCTGTTCGACCACAGCCTGTCTTATTGTTTAAAGATGCAGTCCTTCGAAAAACAAACATCTCACTTCGTCCCACAAGTTCTCAGTGATGTACGTCACTTTGTGAAGCCAACGGCCTTTGGCGGCTATAGGAGTGAAAAGGTAGACTAAAATAATGATGCCAACCATGTCTGAACTTCAATTTGTGATCACGAATTACCAACTCCGACAAAAAACATATATCAAAAAATATAAACTTAATAAACGAGGACTTCAGGATAACAACAACAATTTTCTTTATTATTATATAAAGGTCGTGCAACGGACCTTGGTTAACGTTTTATTCGTTCTTCATGCTAATGAAGTTTTTCCTGTCTGTAAGAATCTTGCCGAAAAAGTTTCCAGGGAAAGTGTAACCGGCAGCCACTGGCGGGTATCTTTTGGGTTGAATACTGAATTGCTCTCGACCAAAGTTAAACAGCTTGTACGTGTATAGATCTTCCGTTACAACAAACCTGCATTGACAGATTCTGAAAACATCGAAAACATACAGAGCAAGTATGTGTACATGCTGTCCGTTACCACAATCGCCTTCAATGACAGGTTCTATAAATACCGACATATACAGAGCAGATACATGTACAGACCGTCCGGTACCACAATTGCATGCATCGATATGTTTTAAAATCACCGACATTTAAAGAGCAGGTGCATGTATAAGTCGTCCGTTTCCACAGTCGGTTGCATTGACAGGTTATGTGAAAACCGACATATAAGGAGCAGGTACATACTTATGCCCGTTTCCACCATCGCTTGCATTGATAGGTTCTGAAAACACCGAAACTTAAAGAGCAGGTACGTGTACAAGCCGTTTTGTTACTATAATTACCTGAATGGACAGGTTTTGAAAACGCCGACATATAAAGAGCAGGTACAAATAGGAAATGAATTCACTTTCCTCCCAAATCACGTATGACGTTTAAGCACAGAAGAATGTGTGATGGCGTCACGGTAGATTCAAGCAATAATGATACACTCAATGCCAACGGGTATACTTCAATAAGTCTTAAAAACATGCCATCTGTTACCATTTTGTTCTGCAGGTTTTGAATACACTTAATTGAATTGTATTCTGTGTTTAGCAATGCTTCTAAATTAAAACTAAAGCATAGCGATCAAAGACCGACATTCGTTCAAGGGCATTACTCGAATTAAAAACAACAACAACGTGGTAGCAATTTAGCCAGAGTTTAATATAAATAAGGTCATAGAAGGCATGTATAAACAGTTTTTTTATTTATTGCAATCTTCAATCATTTCAAAGTATGTTAACCAAACAGGCATGCCGATGAAGACAACAACAACTCAAGAATAGGCAAGCGAAAAAACAAAAACAGAAAGATTTATGATGAAATAGACTATAATTCTACACTCAGCACGCGAATGTCCATTTTTGGCGCGGCACCAGCCATGCAGCGTTTAATAAACACTAGGCCTTAACATGAAAAGATGAACATTATACGTAATTACATTGTTACATTCCTGTTGCTGGTAGAGCTTGTATCCGAGCATGTAAGGTGAATATATGGCGACCCTCGCATTGAACTCACTTATTTCTAAACACGCTCTTGTATTTTGAGGATGTCATCCCTATTTCCAGTGCTGTTGGAAAACAAATGGACCCGTACACCTGAATCGGCTATATTTCTCGAGTCGAGGTTTGTCCTCAGAGGGACAAAAACAACATGATTCTCGACATTTTGAGCCCACAGTGTAGAATTCTCCGCGCCGTAGGCTTCATACAGCGTTGGATGGTTAAGTGCCAAAAATCCGTCCAAACTCGGCTGGAAAAATCTTCATCACAATAAATGTAACACTCTGTTTTGCAAAAATTCGTGTATATCGTGAGGCAGAACAAGGATAGCAAAACGAAAACATTTGCATAATAAATAATGTGTGTAATTTCAAAGCCTACGGTTGTCAAAAGACAAACAATTGATAGACGATTTACATATATTTTATATGTTTCCATTAAACGCCATTTACGAATTGAAAAGCAATGCTAAGAGTTACATTTACTGCAATAAATGCGTCAAATGATCGATTGTGTGCTATACACAACCTAAATCTTACAGCCTGGTTTGGCAAAACAGATACCCTGAACAGACTTGTCCGGGGTAGGGGAATCTGCACCCGGGTATGTTTATAAGAAAGAGTATCTCGTTGTCTCCGCTGACACCATCTACCTCGGCTATCTTTACACAAAGAATTTTCATCGATTTTAGAAATCGTATAAAGATCGGTTTACTATTATTATCTAGAACCAGATGCTCTGAAACTAAAATATTAAGTAAATTGTAGTTACAAATCGACAAGTAATTTCAGTTGTAAATAGTACTAAATCCCAACCTATTCGAGTCCACACCAGAGTCTATATCTCAGGTCGCTTATAACCAAGATGCAAGACGGTAGCTCAGAAACTTTCTTTCTAGTACAACATTAACGGTAAGTGTACTACCACTTAAAGAATCTAATGATAACTGTTTGAACATGAATCACAATTTGTGTTTGTATAAGCTGTTACAAGATTTAATCCAAAGCTATACACTATACATTGTATGAAAAATCGTTTTCAAGCATGCTTTTGGATGTATTATAATATATGTAAAAAACATATTAATTGTAAATTTGTTCCATATTTTGGAAGTAAAACGGATATGTTATTGTATTGGTGTTTATCATCCCCAAAACACGAACGTTTTGAAAAAAAACAACTCATTTTTTTCGATGATTAATCAAAATCCTAATTTAACACTTTTTAATGAATTTTGATGTGAAAAACCACCTAGTTCATTGGCACAGGGTAAACGCCAAATACATAGGGCACAAAAACAAAAACTCGCTAACAAGAAACATTGAACAACAGCACAAAACTCAACAAACATAACAGTGCATATATACTATATGCAAAAACTAGATATGTTTATCAAGGATTGTTAGTCAAGCAAGTTTCCTCATCTAACTATCTTTTAAGCATATTGCTTTACATATGGCTTAGCAATATTAAAATGATTTACCGCTAGAGGAACCTTATTGCATTGATATCTCACTGAAGACAAGGGTTAACATTTTGATAGTCATGGAATCAATACTATCAAGGACGGTGTTCAGTTACTAGTGTGTATATATTGAAATATGGTTGTAATTCATCCGCACCTCACGTTTTACACGGTAAAACTCTGTTTACTGGTTACAAATATGATACGAGTTTAATGAATGACAAAAGGGGATGAAAACGCTCTCCAATAAAGTACAAATGGTAATAATACCATGATGATATCACTCACTATAATATCCATAGAAATGGTTTCTTTGTGGATATCCAGGTTGACATGTGCAGTTATATGATCCGAATGTGTTGGTGTTTAATATACATTATTCCACAGTCGCTATATACTCAATAAATGAAAACATTGATATAGTATTAATCTTGTTATGTTTATTAAAGAAGTTGGAGTGGTGCCCATACAGTAAAAGGTCAGACATTTTGAAACCTATGATAATCAAAATCAAAAGTTCAAAGAAGTAGAAAGAAAAAAGAGGGTTCTGATTGAATGCAACTCTATATTAAATACTTGCAATTTTTGCTCGAAATCTGTTAATTTGTCATTTATAAATGCATTTTCATGTTCGATTTTTATACTTTAAGTAAGTTACTTTTTGAAAGATGTAAAAGTTGGAGTAATGGAGTAATGGAGTATATACAATATATTAACAACGCAATCAACAAAGGAATCGGAACACTAAAATTTGAATCCAAAACTTATGGTTTTAATATCAAGACATATTGGGATATTCTTTGACAATAATAGGTTATTTAGATTGTTCCTCAAAATTTGTATAATATCACATTCCCAAAAATGAGGTTTCATTGTCTCTATATTTTCAAAACGAAATTGACATAACCCAGAGTTTGTGAGCTCGCATTGATACAGCTAGCAGTTTGTTTGCCTAAGTCAATAAATGTTATTTCACTGGGAGGTTCTTATTGTAGTCGCAATAGTACATTTTAAATGTAATGGGAATAGTTTATTCCACGTATTTGTCTCGGAATTCGTTCGTGGAATTTGATTCCATTTATCTACTTTACCATAATTTACTTTTAGGGGCTTTATTTGTGTGACGAATTTTACCACAGCCGTGTAAAACAGTTGACTTTCACCTAAGAAGTCGTTTCCCTTTTTATTTTGATTGCCAAATCGTCAGACATTTTAACTGTCATTCTGGAACCTTTTAAGGTAAGAACAAAAATCTTTCATAAAGGTTTTATGATTGATATAAATCGCTATTTTGTTTATTTAACTTTTGATAATTTTTTTGCATAATCTGTAACTTTGTATTAGAATCATTTTTGATAGTCATTTAGATAAGAATAATTTTGTCCAATCAGAATGCAGATCGCGACCAATCGAAGTGCTTGGTTTTCAACCAATCGAAGCCCAGTTTAAACAACCAATGAAAGCATTGTTTTGCTCGAGCGTTTTTCACGGCCGATTTGTTTTTGTGGATAATATAGTCATTCTAGATGCAGTTACCATACAATTGACATGAAAAATAATTGGCATTAATTAACTTGAACTTTCTAGTTGCTTGTCTAAATATCAACTATCTTTACTAAAAGGTTCAGCTTTGACGTATTGTATAGTTTATAGCTGACGAGTGGACCGGGTTGTTGTTGAAAAATACGATAGTTAATTAATGCCTACACTTCTATGCTCTTGCTGAAAAGCTCAGCTTTTCAGTGAAGCACATTAAGTTGAATTTTCAACAATCTTTCAGAGAAAGCTCTGCTTTCCTGTTTGGTGTAGTTGGAGCGTATTTATAGCTTGCAGACGCAAAGAAAGAACGTGAACGTATTTTATGTATTTACCATAAAAGCTCGGATATCTGGTATTTCATAATTGCTAAGCATTTTAATTTTGAAAGTTACAACTCGTTTTATTCAAGAAAGCCCAGCTTTCTGATAATTCACCGAAATCATCGGCGAAACAATATATTTAAAGAGTTTGGAATTCTTTGTAAATAAGTCGATCATAGGCATTAAGCCAAAAGGAAAATTACTTATACAAAACGTCTTTTATAATTGTATGTGATTTTTTATTTGGATCTCAATCAAAATCATTTGTACACAATCAAAATGTTAAGTTACCCTGAGGAAAATTATTATATAGTTTCATCTTTTGTCATTGATTTAAGAGTTTTGCCATTAGTTTGATATAATAGTGTACAGTCGCTCGGTATCATTATGAAACTGAACACATTTTAAAAGGAACACTACAAAAAACAAAACAAAAATACAACCTTTGTCATAAATCAAACCATATATATGTAAAGGAAGACTTGAATATAAATACATGAATGTCTTCACAAACACAAAACGTGTTCTGTAAACAACACAAACTGATTGATATGCTTAAGACAGTCCCACAAATTTCATGGCAGTTTTTATTCGCCCTCGTCGTCAGGAGACCAGCTGGAGCAGTCATCGGGTGGGTTGACGTCATAGTAAAGGTGACAGTACCGCTGGTTGTTGACCGCTGAGCAGCACTGCCGGAAGCCGGCTTCCAAAATGGCGTTAATAACGGTATCCATGTACTCGGCTCCTATAGCGAAAGGATATTCCTTACGAAGCTCGCCGAATCTAAATACATTGAAAGAACCAGCTTACCATATATACATATTGAACTCTTTTGGCAGTTTGTGTTTGACTACACTTATAATACAGAACGTTTTAGCAACGCGTATCCGAGTTGCTTTCGAATATTGACCAAAATGATGATGTGCCATATATAATTACATATATAATGACGTACACACCTTAATTGATGGGTATATTCACAGCAAGTTGATTTGTCAACTACTTGCATTATGTAGTACACACCTTAATTGATGAGCACGTACACAAAACAGTGGAATTGTCACCAACTATTTTCAACTACTATCATGATTCAAAACATACCTTAATAGATGCATACATTCACGACCAGTGGAATTGTTAACTACTATCACAATCTAGTACACACCTGAATTGACTAATAAAGGCACACAAATTTGAATTCTAAACAACTATTATGATTAAGTACACACTTTCATTGACGCACGCATGCAAAACCAGTGGAATGGTCAACTTATCAGCGATGTTATACACACCTGTAGCAGCAGCGCTGTTTAATGTCGTATGGATTGAAGAACCACGACTCGTAACAGTGTGTATACTCGTCCCTGTTCGACCATATGCTGTCATTTTGTTTAAAGGTGTAGTCCTTCGAAAGAAAATATACGAAATATACATAGCAAGCTGAACAAAAACCAAACCAAACGATTCATAATCGGTCAGATGTAAATGTTGAGGTACATTGACACCTTCAAAAACGATCAAAGGCCGTCTCCTTTCTTGTTTGCAAATGAAGTTTTGGACTCTTATAATAAAGCCATAGATTCATTCTTGCTATTACATGCTATTACCTCTTTCATGTCTTGTTCGTAACATGGACAAGGATATGAGTTTTTAAGCTGTTCTCGCGTCCATTCTTTCAATGTTTGGTTCTCGTGGAACTTCCGGCATCTAACCTCGTCCCACATGTCGTCAGTGATGTACGTCACGTTATGTAGCCAACGGCCTTTGACCTCTGACGTGATGAAAAAGGTAGAGGAAAGGAAATAATGCAATCTATGTCGGATATCCGCAAGTAAACCAGATGCATAGAAATTAAAACATATCCCTTATTATAAAGAACTGTTTATAACTAGAGTTAACAAAACATAAGTAATGGTAAGTTATGGTTTAGTAAACTTTTGCGAGATGTCACTAGATCATTAACAATACCTTTATGATCACGTGAGTGCAACAACAAATCTTTTTATTTATCAGTAAACAAAAGAAGTGCAACGAACCTTGGTTAACGTTTGATTCGTTCTTAAGGTTGGTGAAGTTGTGCCTGTCGGCGAGAATCTTGCCGGTAAAGTTTCCAGGGAAAGTGTAACCGGCAGCCACTGGCGTGTAACTCAAGGGTTTAATACTGAATTGCTCTTGATCATAGATGAACATCATGTACGTGTATAGACCGTCCGTTGCCATAATTGCCTGCATCGACAGATTCTGAAAACATCCACATATTAAGAGCAAATAAATGTATAGGCATTCGTTTTCAAAAAAACAGTCGAACACCGTTGGCTCAAACTCACAGGACCGTCAAAAATACCTCAAGCCTCAGAAAATCGAGCTAAGCGGGATAGTTTACCTTCTAGTTCGAGCCAACGCAGATTTTGAGCCAAGAGAGTTCGAGCCAACGGGGATCGACTGTACCTGAATTGACAGGTTCTGATAATACCGATGTATGAGAGCCGAAACGTGTACAGATCGTTTGCTTCCCGATAAAATAGTATTGAGAGTTCCCGTCGGGTTCGAAAGATTAACGACGTTAACGTAAGCTAACAAAATCTCTCTTGCATGGCGCTCAAGATGTAGCCAATGGGAGAGGAGGGTAAACGTTTCATCAACTGTATGAAACATCAGGCCGCCCGGTTAAACAATTATGACTACCAAAACATTCCACTATTCCGATCAATAAAACGACGGTATAACAACAGACATGCTAAACTGGAAAAGAAAACGGTTGTGTTAATGTAAACTACTCTTGGCATCACTGAATTTAGATAGCAGTCTCATTTGAAATGCGGACAATCGTACTTGTGCCACACTGCAATTTATTCGTTGTCTCTTAAAATAAACAGTGTGCCTTAAAACTAAATAACTATACCAGGTCACTTACCTGGTGCTTGTAGAGCCTGTATCCGGGCATGTATGGTGAATGTATGGTGACGTGTTTCCAAGTCACGGCAAAAGCAACACTGGCATTGAACTCGCTGTTGTTCGAATACTTCTGAACAAGCTCCTGTATTTTGAGGATGTCACTCCTATTTCCAGTGTTGTTAGAAAACACATGGACCCATACACCTGCGCCGGTAATATTCCTCGAGTCGAGGTTTGTCCAGAGAGGAGCAATAACCACGTGATTCTCAACATACTTTTTCCACAGTGTAGAATTCTCCGCGCCATAAGATTCATACAGAGGTGGATAGTTAAGTGCTAGAAATCCGTTCAAACTTGGCTGGAAAAAAACAAAATCACAATAAATGTCACACTCTGATGCCCAACGTTAAAGTATTTATCTACCTGAACTGAACAAAGACAGCTAACGGTTGTGGTTGAGGGTGAAATATCAATATGATTTTATACATTGCATTAAAATATTTGCAATTTTATAACTGGAGAGCCTTAAGTAAGCATTACAAGACAAAAAATAATTGTATATTTAAAACGTTTTATGGAGACACGTGTACACTAAACTATATTGACCAATTCAAAAGGAAAGAGTTATCCTATTCTTCGACAAAATACAGAAAATATTTTTCTACAATTGTAATTAAACTTCTAAAATGATACTGATGCTACTGATAGTTGTGTGAGGTGTATGTTAAGATAGTTATCGACCTCTGTTTAAAGAAAGCTTAGGTGGTGGAAATTTCCAACCTGGATTTAATGGCCACCTGTCTTAAGCAGCCACTTTGACCTTTTCCGAAGGTTGCAACTTAATACTGGTTTGATAGTACACTGAAATAACGACATTAATATGTCACAGAACTTTAATGATACCCTGAAGAGACTAAAGTATTGTCCGAAGTAGGGGAATCTTCCCCCTGGTATGTTTACAGGCGGGAGTATCTCGTTGTCTCCGCGGACACCATCTATCACGGCCTTCGATGTAAAGCTGAGCAGTACCGGACCTTAAAGATAGAAACACATGTACACAAGTGGGCATAGAAGTACAAATTATTTAAAAAACAACAAAAAATGTAGCACGCTCAGATGAACTAAATGATACATCCCATGTCAATAGTTATTCCATTACAAAATAGGAATGTGTTTATGTTCCTTTTTAATAAACTAGCCACTTGCAGAATTTTTAATACAATATTCTTTTATGTATAACATTTACAGTAAGCCGATGTATCAAACAATGAACTATTTGAACAACAATAAACCAATGGTTATTAGTGTGTGTCATTGTTTTCGTGTGTATATGTTTATCTTCTAGTACGTTGAGGCCATTGAGGTATTATGCTAATCAGAAATCGATAGGAATTGATTATAGTTTATCTTCGAGAACGTTGAGGCCATTGAGGTATTATGCTAATCAGAAATCGATAGTAATTGATTATAGTTTATCTTCCAGTACGTTGAGGCCATTGAGGTATTATGCTAATCAGAAATCGATAGTAATTGATTATAGTTTATCTTCTAGTACGTTGAGGCCATTGAGGTATTATGCTAATCAGAAATCGATAGTAATTGATTATAGTTTATCTTCCAGTACGTTGGGGCCATTGAGGCATTATGCTAATCAGAAATCGATAGTAATTGATTATAGTTTATCTTCTAGTACGTTGAGGCCATTGAGGTATTATGCTAATCAGAAATCGATAGTAATTGATTATAGTTTATCTTCCAGTACGATGGGGCCATTGAGGTATTATGCTAATCAGAAATCGATAGTAATTGATTATAGTTTATCTTCTAGTACGTTGAGGCCATTGAGGTATTATGCTAATCAGAAATCGATAGTAATTGATTATAGTTTATCTTCCAGTACGATGGGGCCATTGAGGTATTATGCTAATCAGAAATCGATAGTAATTGATTATAGTTTATCTTCCAGTACGTTGAGGCCATTGAGGTATTATGCTAATCAGAAATCGATAGTAATTGATTATAGTTTATCTTCCAGTACGTTTGGGCCATTGAGGCATTATGCTAATCAGAAATCGATAGTAATTGATTATAGTTTATCTTCTAGTACGTTGAGGCCATTGAGGTATTTTGCTAATCAGAAATCGACGTAATAGATTATACTTTCTCTTCTAGTAAAGTGGGGCCATTGAGATATTATGCTAATCAGAAATAGATAGCAATTTCCTTCCGTTTAAAAATCGTAAAAATATCAGTTAATTGTTTGATGTGCCACATGCATTTATTTTCAGGGTATAGTAAATGAAATTATATTTGTGAAATTTACAAGTTAGCTCATTTGGCAATTGTTCCATCTTGATATATTCTGAAAGACAAACTGATATTCAATTTTGTCGGTGTGTATCACCCCAAAACACATACGTCTTGAAAAAAACCCTAGCAATTTATTTAGATTCCTGTAAAGTTTTATATAATACTTATACATGCATATCAAGTAACCAAAACTAATACTCTGATAAGCACGTTGCAAATAATATTGTTAAGCTATTATAAAAAAATAACCGCACCAGGTTGTTAACTGCCTGTTCAAGATCAAGATCTGATCCAGGGGTTAAAATGTTGATGGTCATTAAAACAATACTCAAGGAAGCATTCAATAATTATCGTGCGTATATTGAAATATATATATAGTTTTTTAACATGCTTCTCATTGCACATATTGTGTTTTGTCTACAGGTTACCGAAATGGAGTATGCATAAACGAATAAAGGTGGGTAAGAACAAATTCTCTAAAAATGTTTAACCTGTTTTTATATCATAATGATACCACTCACTATAACATCCATAGAAAGGGTTTCCTTGAGGGTAATCCGCTCGACATTTGCAGTAAAAAGACCCAAATGTGTTGGTGCAATCGGCATTCTGACCACATGATGTCCCACCATCGCATTCATTAACATCTGCGTAAATGCAAAACACATTATTATATATGTTACTTGTCCATTTAAGTCAATAAGCCTAAACTTGACTAACGCTTTCTTATTTAATTATATACAAAGACGATATGCCATGGCCAGAAAGCATTGACCGACATTACAGAACATGATTCGTGCAATTTCAACTGACCTTTCTCGCAGTGTGTGCCCGTCCATCCACGGTTACAGCCACAGTAGTAGCTGCCAGCTGTGTTAGTACACCAGCGAGTCTGATTCCGGTTTCTCAGACAGAAATAGTCCCCGACAAAAGCACACTCGTCATTATCTGCACAAGTATGAATATATAACTGGGCTGGTCGTATTAAACAATTGTCGCAATTGGATCCAAGAACGAGGTAGCTTAACGGTTAACCTATCAAAAACCGAATTATGCAGATATGCAGTCTATGACTTATGACCATCAGATTGAATTAAGTAGCATACTGAAAACCATTCTGGTTAAAGTGTAAGGGCGGACTTGATAAACCGGTTGAGGTGCATCCATGGTCTAGTGGTAGAACAACTATCTTCCAATCTTATCCCCCACACTTCTTTAAAAACAACTGTCCTTTCACAGCCTACAAGACTGGTACTTTTAGTTTGGCCGAGAGTGTCGAAAAATTAACACCGAGACACCCATGTGAAACGGTTTAACCCGTCTTTTCATTAACTCTGGTAAGATAGTTTTCCAAACATGTTCACTGGTGTTATATACTAATAAGTGCAAGTCAACAAATGTAATCACATTTGACATGTTTTATTGATTTCGATAACTAAAACACTAAACACTGGATTTCCTACCGTCACATTGTCGGCCTCTGTTTTCCCCCGAATCTGTATAGCCGTCATTACACGTGCACTGGTAGCTACCATTTAGGTTGGTGCACTTGGCGCTGTAGTGGCACTCGTTACTTCCCGAACATTCGTCCACATCTTCGCAACAATAATATGAAGTCAACATGTTTAACATCATAAATAAATATAGCATCAAGGACAAGACGTACTGCATTGAATAACTTTTGTCTTAATCGTTTCCTCATACTGTTATTTGACCAACGAGCAGTCTAAATAAAACATGTATTGATTGGTTTTATTATTGTTTAAAATTTCTGAAGCAAAAAGTTTTCCAGAAATACTCACTTTTGCAGAATGAGACAAGTGTTCTTTTAAGATAATAACTCTCCTAGGTACCTGTGCAAGTTGGCGGATCGTCATCCCATAGTCCCTCCGACGTACAGTTTATCACTGTAGCGTTTGCCGTTGTATATCCGTGATCGCACGTGTAGAAGGCACTGTGGTTGAAGGTTGTTAGGGTATATTCAACTGTGCCTTTCTTTATGTTTGTTGGTTTGTCGCAATCTGTTTTACACACAACAAAGTTAAAACCGATAAAAAGGAGATCGTTATGCAATGTTCTTTTATAAAAACGATACAATTAAGACACTTTTCAACCTAAAACGAACTAATGTAACTGATTATACTGAAATCGATCAGTATAAATTAACAGTTTGCTTACTATTTTGACAAGATAAAAGTAATCTAAGTTAAAAATAAGTCTTACTCTTTTTCAATGGAATTTAAATCCAGCTTACTATATCATTAGTATACGATGGATCTTACTTTTGCATTTGGAATACCACCCAAAATGACCCGAAATCCAGCGTTTAAAGGGGATGGATGATACTTTCATAGAGACGCTCACTTACCAATAGGAGTACATCGGACGTCTATATACCGCCAGGTGCTGTTCGCCAGACATTCTGTTGAATTGCTACCGCTTAACGTGTAACCCGCGTGACAACTGAAAACCGCTAACGATCCAAACGTGGTTCCATTCAGGGAGACGTTGCCATGTGTCAAATTATGTGGGAGACCGCACTCTGTGGAACGTGATTATCAGTTATCAAAATTAATATTATCTTCCATGGCCTAGAGTGTAAAATAGTGTGTAAAAAAGTCATCCTAACCCGAGTGTTGGGTGTTTAGCGGAGATTAGGTCTAACGAGTTTCCGCAGAATACCGTGCGCGAATGTTGTGATGAACCTATCTTACATGAGCGGTGATGATAGATGCTTATTCTACAACAGAATCAAAACTATAGGAAATATTATTAAAACAATAATGCGAAAATGAAAAAAAACAAACACACTTCAGGACCAAGATGCAGGCAACTATCTAGCTTCACTTACCAATGGCAATGCAGCTAACGTCAATGTCCTGCCAGCTGCCGTTCGCCTGACACTGCGTGGAGTTCCTACCGTCTAGCATGTAACCTTCCTCACAGCTGTACACTGCTACTGATCTGTAGGTAGTACCATTCTCCACGGAGATACTGCCATGTGTCAAATATCGTGGAAGGCTGCAATCTGTGAACCATGATAATCCGTGTCTGTATATATTAGGATATATGATTACTTTGCCCTGCTATCTAGCAAATTATGATAACACAATGGCATTTGACCTGTAATATGAATTTGCAAATATAACAGCTGTTCGGCGAAAATTACTTACTAATGACAATGCAGCTAATGTCTATGTCCTGCCACATGCCATTCGCCTGACATTCCGTGGAGTAGCTGCCATCTAACGTATATCCTTCCTCACAACTGTACTCCGCTACTGATCCGTACATGGTACCATTCTCCACTGAGACACGTCCATGCGTCACATTACTTGGAAAGCCGCAATCTATAAAGCGTTATTTATTATGTTCTTTTTGATATGTTTTCTTTACCATAAAACGTGCAGTTTACATTGCTCTAGTATTGCAGTATTTTATTTGTCTTCGTTTGTTCGCGTTATGATGACGTGATGGCTAATAACCTCAACTTCAATCCACGGTAAAATGTTTAGAATTTAAGAGTATTCAACAACTTCAGTTCGGAAAACAATAATCTAGTGCGAAGAGCGAACACTATTTCGTTTTACGTAGTGACTGCAATGACATAAAGGCAAACATATTTTCTGAAGTACTACTTTTTTATTTCGATATGACGGGATAATATTTTGTTCTAACCGAATACTGTTTCGTTAGGACAGAAATGTATTTTAAAATAACACATTTTTGTCCATTATAAAATAACATTCGATGTCAGGACATATATAGTGACCTGTTTCCTTTAAAGTCTGGAAATGGAGTTTAACATTCGAGTACAAGCCACAATTTAATATCCCATCCAATAAATAAAAACAAAATCCAGATTGTTAACTCAAAACTAAAAATACCTGCAACACCTAACGGCTCGAATGTAGTAATGTTTGTTGATGTTGTAATGGTTTTCGTCGGATTTGATCTTGTAATAGTCGTTGGTGGGTGCGATGTTGAAGTGCTCGTCAATGGTGTTGTAGTGATTGTCGTTCGTTTTGATCTCGTGGTTGTTGTTAGTTTTGATGTATTATTGGTCAAAGTAGGTTCTAGTGTTGACAATACCGTTGCTTTTATTGGCGTTGTAATTTTCGTTGATGATTTCAGTGTTGTACCTGTTGATGCTGGTTTTAGTGTTGTAGTGGTTGTCGATGTGGATCTTGGAGTTGTACCGGTCGTCGTTATTGGTTTTGATGTTGTAGTGGTCGTTGTTGGCGTTCGTGTCATAGTGGACGTCGTTGGTTTAATTCTTGTTGTTTTAGGCGTTGGTTCTGAGGTTGAAGTGGTCGTAATTTGTTGTTTTGTTGAACTGGTCTTTGTAAGTATTGACCTTGTTGTTGTCGTTTTTGGTATTGATGCTGTTATGTTCGATGTTGGCTTTTGTGTTGTAAAGGTCGATTTTGGTCTTGTTTTTTTAGTGATCGTCGTTGGTTTTGGTGTTGTAGAAGTTGTCGATGTTGATTTTTCAATCGTAGTGTTTGATGTTGGTCTTGGTGTTGTACTGGTCGTTGATGTAAGATTTGATGTTTTAATGGTCGATGATTGCTTTTGTGTAGAAGTTTTCGTCATAGGTTTAAATGGTGTAGTAGTCATCCTTGGTATTGGTTGTGTTGAGTTTGTCGTTGGATTTATTGCCGTAGTGGTAGTTGTTGGTTTTAGAGTTGTAGTGTTGGTGGTTGGTCTAATTGTAGTAGTAAGCGTTGGTCTTGATGTTTCAGATGTTTCACTGGTTAATTTTGGTTCAATTGATGGAGTGGCCGTTGTCGACTGAAGTGTTGTAGTGGTCGTGATTGTTGTCGAAGTTGAAAATGGTTCTAATGTTGCACTGGTCGTCGTTGGCTTTAGTGTTGCATTGGTCGTCGTTGGATTAAGTGATGCAGTGGTTGTTGTTGGTTTTGTTGTAGCAGTGGTTGTAGTTGATTTTTGTGTAGCACTTGTATTAGTTAGTTTTGATGTTTCAGTGGTCGACGTTTGTTTTGATGTTGTAGTGGTCGTCGTTGATTTTTGTGGTGAAGTGGTCTTCGTTGATTTTGTTTTAGAACTAGTCGTTGTTGGTTTGGGTGTTGATGTGGTCACCGGTAGTTTTGATGTTGTAGTTGTCGTTTTTAATTTTGGCGATGTGGAGGTCGTTGTTGGATTTGATGTTGTAGCGGTTATTGATGGTTTTGTTGTTCCATTGGTTGTGGTTCGTTTAGTTGTTGTCGTGGTTGTCGTTGGGTTTTGTGTAGTACTTTTCGTGGTTACTTTTAATGATGTAAGAGGCAGGGTTGGTTTTGTTATTGTGATGGTCGTCGCCGTTGGTTTTGATGTTGGGATTGACGATGTTTGTGTTGATGTTGTAGTTGTCGTCGTTGATTTTGGTAGGGTAGTGGCCGTCGTTTGTTTTGTTGTAGAAGTAGTCGTTGTTGGTTTGGGTGCTGTGGTGGTCACCGATAGTTTTGATGTTGAAGTGGTCGTTATTGTTTTTGGTGTTGTAGTTGCCATCGTTAATTTTGATGTGGAAGTTGTCGTTTTTAATTTTAGCGATGTGGAGGTCGTTGTTGGATTTGATGATGTAGCGGTCGTTGTTGGTTTTGGTGTTGAAGTTGACGTTAATGAGTTTGTTGTTGAAGTGGGCGTCGTTGGGTTTCGCGTAGTAGTTGTCGTGGCTATTTTTAATGTTGTTGTGGTCAGGTTTTGTTTTGATGTTGTAGTGGTGGTCGACGTTGGTTTTGATGTTGAGATGGTCAATGTTTGTTTTGATGTAGTGGTTGTCGTCGTTGATTTTGGAAGTGAAGTGGTCGCCGTTGGTTTTGTTGTAGAAGTATCCGGTTTGGGGTTTGTGGTGGTCACCGATAGTTTTAATGTTGAAGTGGTCGTTGCTGGTTTTTGTGTTGTAGTTGTCATCGTTAATTTTGATGTGGAAGTTGTCGTTTTTAATTTTGGCCATGTGGAGGTCGTTGTTGGATTTGATGTTGTAGCGGTCGTTGTTGGTTTTGGTGTTGAAGTTGACGTTGATGGTTTGTTTGTTGTCGTGGTCGTCGTTGGGTTTCGCGTAGTAGTTGTCGTGGCTATTTTTAATGTTGTTGTGGTCAGATTTTGTTTTGATGTTGTAGTGGTGGTCGACGTTGGTTTTGATGTTGAGATGGACAATGTTTGTTTTGATGTAGTGGTTGTCGTCGTTGATTTTGGTAGTGAAGTGGTCGTCGTTGGTTTTGGTAGGGTAGTGTCCGTCGTTGGTTTTGTTGTAGAAGTAGTCGTTGTTGGTTTGGGTGTTGTTGTTGTCACCGATAGTTTTGATGTTGAAATAGTCGTTATTGGTTTTGGAGTTTTAGTTGTCATTGTTAATTTTGATGTTGTAGTTGTCGTTTTTAATTTTGGCGATGTGGAGGTCGTTGTTGGATTTGATGTTGTAGCGGTTATTGTTGGTTTTGTTGTTCCATTGGTTGTGGTTTGTTTTGTTGATGTGGTGGTCGTCGTTGAGTTTCGTGTAGTAGTTGTCGTGGTTACATTAAATGTTGTAGTAGGCAGGGTTGGCTTTGTTGTTGTGATGGTCGTCGACGTTGGTTTTGATGTTGCAGTTGTCGTCGTTGATTTTGGTAGTGTAGTGTCCGATGTTGGTTTTGTTGTAGAAGTAGTCGTTGTTGGTTCGGGTGTTGTTGTTGTCGTCGTTAATTTTGATGTGGAAGTTGTCGGTTTCAATTTTAGCGATGTGGAAGTCGTTTTTGGATTTGATGTTGAAGCGCTCGTTGTTGGTTTCGGTGTTGAAGTTGACGTTGATGGTTTTGTTGTTGTCGTGGTCGTCGTTGGGTTTCGCGTAGAAGTTGTCGTGGCTATTTTTAATATTGTTGAGGAAAGGTTTTGTTTTGATGTTGTAGTGGTGGTCGACATTGGTGTTGATGTTGAGACGGTCGATGTTTGTTTATATATTTTAGTTGTCGTCGTTGACTTTGGTAGTAAAGTGGTCGTCGTTGGTTTTGTTGTAGAAGTAGTCGTTGTTGGTTTGAGTGCTGTGGTGGTCAACGATAGTTTTGATGTTGAAGTGGTCGTTGCTGGTATTGGTGTTATAGTTGTCTTTGTTAATTTTGATGTGGAAATTGTCGTTTTTAATTTTGGCGATGTGGAGGTCGTTGTTGGTTTTGATATTGCACTGGTTGTTGTTTGTTTTGTTGTTGTTATGGTCATCGTTGGGTTTCGTGTAGAAGTTGTCTCGGTTAATTTTAATGTTGCAGTTTTCAGGTTTGGTTTTGTTGTTTTGGTGGTCGTCGTCGTTGGTTTTGATGCTGAGATGGTCGATGTTTGTTTTGATGTTGTAGTTGTCGTCGTTGATTTTGGAAGTGTAGTGGTCGTCGTTGGTTTTGGTGCTGAGATGGTCGATGTTTGTTTTGATGTTGTAGTTGTCGTCGTTGATTTTGGAAGTGTAGTGGTCGTCGTTGGTTTTGATGCTGAGATGGTCGATGTTTGTTTTGATGTTGTAGTTGTCGTCGTTGATTTTGGAAGTGTAGTGGTCGTCGTTGGTTTTGATGCTGAGATGGTCGATGTTTGTTTTGATGTTGTAGTTGTCGTCGTTGATTTTGGAAGTGTAGTGGTCGTCGTTGGTTTTGGTGCTGAGATGGTCGATGTTTGTGTTGATGTTGTAGTTGTCGTCGTTGATTTTGGTAGTGAAGTGGTCGTCGTTGTTTTTGATGTTGAGAAGGTGTATGTTTGTTTTGATGTTGTAGAGTTCGTCGATGGTTTTGTTGTAGAAGTAGTCGTTGTTGGTTTTGGTGTTGTTTTTATCACCGATAGTATTGATGTTGAAGTGGTCGTTCCTGGTTTTGGTGTTGTTGTGGTTGTCGATGTGGATCTTGTTGGATTTGGTGCTGTAGTATTCGTTGTTGATGTGATTATGTTTGTTACTGGTTTATGCGTTCTACTACTTGTTAAGGGTTTTGTAGTGGTTTTTATTTGAGTTGTAGTGACCGTTGTTGGTGCGGTAGTGATAATTTTAGGTGTGGTAGTGGCCGTTGTTGGTGCGGTAGTGATAATTTTAGGTGTGGTAGTGGCCGTTGTTGGTATGGTAGCTGTCGTTGTTTGTGTGAAAGTGGTTGTTGTTGGTGTTACTTTCGTTGTGGTTTGCGTATTTTGTGATGGTGTTGTCTGTTTCGCTTTCTGTTGTGTTAATGAAATGGTAGGCGTTTGCTCTAGCGTTGCGGTGGTCACTGACATTTTGGAAACTGTCTCTGTAAGTAAATAAAAGAGATAACATAATGTTAATTCAAATCATGCCAAATATATGGTTATTGGTACAACTGTTTTGAAAAGATCGGTATGAATCATTATTATTAAATTAAGACATCGAGAAAAAACCCATCATGTGTTCATATAATACATATTTAAATATATCTATCTTTATAAATTCTGTATCGTGAAATTATGTATTAACTTAATGCTCACTCGTTGAAATTCATTGCATGTTATGACAGTCATTTTTGTTAAAGGTAAATGAACGATTTGCAGCACATGATATGATGTATATTCTGCAATACACAGACCATAAACACCGACTGAGTCGTGATACGGAACATCAGAAAAGCGTTACATTAGTAATATTCCGTTATTATATGTTTGCTTTGATTATTTCCATGTTTATATGCACTATTCGTGTTTTTTACCAAGAAGGGCAAGGAACAGTTTGAACCATAGGTTCTATAAACATTCAAAACACCTGAACATCAACACAGTCCTACGCATATATAGCAGATTTCCACTTTTCCCCAAAATGTGGTGGCCAGTGATGGGCATTTAATTATAATAACATGGTCTGTCATGAGCCGCTGATAGTTTCATCCGGGAATGTTTTATGATCCTATCAAGTTTCAAGATTACAGTCTTAATTAGCTAGGGTTAGAAAATGAACATTGCTAGAAATAACGAGGACTGCGATTTTCAATTTGGTTTAAGGAGATATTTTTTATCTCAAAACTTTATAACAATTTTGTTACAAAGGTTACAGTAATTTTGATTAAATAAGTTATTGTTTTATATCACTTATGACTCATATTGAAAATATAAACATAATTATATATTACACTAGTGCTGAAGTAAGTGGGGCTTTTCAAAGACCTTGAAGAAGTGTCTGAAAATAAATGTCTAGGTGCGTAGTAGGGGTTTGACATTAATGGAAGATAGATAGATGGATAGATAAATACCCTTGTCATGTGATTCCTTACAAAATAAAAATAATACTGTTTAGCCCGAGCTTTTAATTAACAACAACAACAAGTCAGTCAAGTAGTAATACTTTGTGCAACTGGACTGTCTGAGAACTGTTCATTCAGTGTTAAATGAATTTTAGAAAACTGTATTGTAAATTTTCAAGACGTAATGATCAATGCAAACCTTAATATATCTAAAACAAATCATCCATTACACAAGAACTTAATACATAATTGATTAAATCATTTACATATCACTATTATTTTTCATTCAATGAATTCAAAAACGTGTCATATTGGCAATATAATATTGTATATTTCTTCACAAAAATTATTGTTTGTCATCAGCATGCCTTATGCTACCTTGTTTATGAAACCTTTGAAGAGAACTTGAATCATAAAAGGGGTTTCAAGGTACCAATCTTCAATAACATCAAACAAGTTCATTGATAATGGTTTCACATACTTATTATTCACTGTTCCAGCCACAATTTGTAAAGGGCTGGGTGCCAGGTCAGAAAGGGGACTTCTGATCCTTATGGACACTTGCATCGGCCAATGTTTAATTTGTAATGAGTATGTGTCGTAACTACTTTCAATTCTAATAGTTTGTTATGAATACCTAAGGTGTTATCTTTCATTTATATATAATAATATCAAAATTATTATTTTACACTTTCTGAAAATACATCGATCCGACCTGTCAATCAAACTAATCATTATTGACCAATGAGAAAGCTGCAAATTATTCACCGAGTCCCGTCCGCCATCTTTACCCACAAACACAGCAGCGATAACTGTTTACAACCGGACATTTTATTGAAGTTTTAAGACTGATTTGTGAAAATGGTTAAACGATGCGGATGGGGAATATGTTATGCAGATTAAGGTATCCGGAGGGACTAAATGGAGGCCGATTTAAACGATTTCCGACCTATAATCCGATATTGAGAAGTACAAATGCTGGATGAAAGCCTGTGGACACAGGACGGCCACACGAGAAACTGAATGTCAACAGGATAAACAAGCACGAAGACGTCTGCTCGAAGGTTAGTAAATTAAAATTTGGTTTTATCGTAAAACGATCAAAATACAATCATTTCAATTATAATTCTAAATTCTGCAAATCATGCCAAATGTTTATTTTGTTTACTTTCTTGTGTCCTAAATATTGACCTCCATGATCATGCTAGTTGACAGTTTCCATCAGGTTATGAATGTGTCAAGTTTAAACTACTGTTTTATTGTATAATATGTATAATATGTTACTGACTGGCATTGTGGAGTCTTGTCACACTAATTATATTTTACTATTATGCATATTTAAGCACTTTCATGAAGGAAATGGGCCATCTAAAGAGTATCCTGACCCATTATCAGCTGATGGCTGGAGAATAACATCTTCAAGAAAACTCCCCACAAAGCGGTCACTTGGAAAGGAAACTTATGGCAGCATTTATACACAAAATGCAAGTGTATGCATTTAATACAAGATATCACATGCCTGTGGGTTAGAGTTTTATTTATCTTTATGGAGTGCGCGAAACACTTGAATAACATGTACTATGTAGGATAAATTGCAAAACTGAGACTGTATTATTTTGTAGACTTCTACTCATTTTTAAAATGCCACTGTTCCTTTTTTCATTACAAAACAACAGCATTATAGTTACATATATTTTAATACAAGTAGTTTGTATGTTACAGAAAAGAACAATAAAAAGAACTGAAGAAAACATTATTACACGGAAATTACACAGTTTTTTTGTGTAAATTTGCATATAAATATATCAACATAACAACAATTTCTTTTAGAGAAAAGCTGGTCCAGGATCCTGCAGACACTGTAGCAGGAGTAGAAACACAGACCGAATGTCCATGTAAGTGAAACCAACACTCTAACAATGCCTATGATCTTGTTGTCAGTTCTGTTTTACTTGGGTCTTCACAGGTTGTGTGGTATTTAACGGTGTGAACTCTTTCGGTAAATCAATAGGTGCTGCATTTCAAACAAAGGTATTCCCACACTGTTGAGAAATGGTAGAAGTCAGTTTTAAACATCTTGTCTTAAATGTAAAATTTATTATGCATTTATTTTCAGGGACGTCACCTTTGGATATGTTTGCACTTACCGCTCAGAATGCTTCCCTAAAAGAACAGTTGTCACAAAAAGAAGTCCAAGTTGAAGAATAACAGTCTGCACTTTCATCAAAGTGTTGTGAAATTCAGATTTTAAAGCAACTGGTTGGAATATAAACAAACTGTAAATGTCGATATAGTTCTGCTCAAAGAAGCAAGAGTTAAAATTTGTTAAAATATTATACATGAATCATATGATTTTATTTCTGCTTCTTTGATATAATTGAATAACTGTTAGTTTATTCATGTTTGGAATAAAGCATTGTAAAGTGAATTGTGTGTTTGTAGTTCATTTATTTAATTTAATTTAAAATTTGTAAACTTGGTCTGTGTATCTATCTGGCAAAGGACAGGTTTCCTTTTTTCCGACTGTGCTATTATGACACTGTTCACTGGAACTGGCTTGATCTTTGATCCCTTTGGCACATTCCATTGTTGGGGAATACTTGTGTAACTTTGTTGATCAGGAACATGGGTGAAGTTTTGCAACTTGAGTTCCTGAAGTGACTTGATTCAGCCAACCACGTGTGAACAATGACCGCTCAATCTATAAAAAAATGAAAACAGAGATTGTTGACAAGTTATCAAAACAAAAGCATGATATCATGCTGTGAAATTGGCATGTGTTTATCCTACACTGACCCATGAAGTATCATTTGACTTTCCATATGTTAAATGTCTAAAACGAGGCAGTAACTAGAAATATGAAAATCAATAAATTGAAATACAACATGCAGTATCTTACTTCTTTCTTTACTCGACGACTTGAAAATATTTTTTTCGCATTCCGTATTACGGCATGAAATGCAAAAGACATGGCGATCCAAAATTGCTTATAATACAAAATGTATATTTAAGAATAAAATTACTAGTATAATAGCATTTGTTTAATACAATTGGAAATTCACATACCCTGGTTTTCATGAGCAATACCTATATCGTATGGAATCCCTCTCCACATCGACACTTAACATATGATGCTTCTCGTTTTTTCTCATTGAAGGCCAGCATCTCGCGGTAACATGGCAGATATTTCCTCTTCCAAAACTTTAATGTCATGAATATAACCTTGTAGAAAGTAATTTAATCCCTTTTCTTACACCTTTCCCGATAATTTGGCTTGATCTGGTAAATATTTGACTGATATATTGTCCGAAATCTTCGCGAGAGAATCGGATTCTGATGCTATCGTAGCAGCGCGAGAGCCGCCATTTTGAATTTACGCTTTGGGCGCATAGTAACAATATCTAAGGGGGCGGAGCTTATCTTGGCATCTCGGATCGATGTATTGACTCTGTGAAGCAAAAGGGCACAGCAGGGCGTTGTAAAAAGACAGTAGGGTGCTGCTATTTTAGGCTTGGCCGGAGCACTTATCTGAGCAACGTGTTTCACAGTTTGTAACATCGTCAAAATAGTCATCCTTCCTTTTAACATTCCTCTATAATTGTAAATTGTAAAACTTAAGAGTGACATTGACCTTTGAACAAAATATACGGTTCTTGAGCACGACAAGTCTTTCAGCATCTTATTTACCCCCTCCCCCCTTTCCGTACATAAGAAACAGACTGGAAAGAATAAAGCAGACAAAGGACGAGCGGTTCGATGTTTTACCTTCATGTGAGGATAAATTTCATTTGTTTCTGTTTTGTTCCCATAATTACCATACGACGTAAATATAATTATTGATAAAGTATTATTTGTATATTACAGTATACAAATTAACTAATAATTAAAACATAAGACAATTCTATTCTTAACTATTACAATCATGAAAAACACAAAAATACAGAAATTATCCATATTGATTTATTATTTCATTCATTTTTCTTTTAATTTTATATAATGTTAAAAAACGTTAAAATAATAAAGCATAAAACTCTTCTTCTTTCTTGTTAGGAAATGTATTTACTTTTAAAAAATAAATGATATATTTTGAAGAACTGCATCTAAAGAAATTAACTTGACCCTTTAGAATTCAACTTCACCAGCCCAGATAAGATCAAGAGGGCCAATTAGTGATGGCTGGGCTTTCAGCTGAAGTAAATGGGAGATTAACAGTTATAGGTGATTTACTAGCTGATAAACCCTTGCTGAATCTCAGTCGCTCTCTGGTGCATATGCGTAGGACTGAACAGGTAAAACTAGTTCATCACTTGTGAGCACTGAAGTGCATACTACAATCATATTTCCTGCAACTCTCTTACTAAATTGACTATCTACCAATCATCCGGTTGTGATTCCAAGTACAACATTGCAGCTACTTCTCGGACGACATTACTTTTTTCCACTATCAGCACCGCCACCCCTAAGTCTACCGCTTTAACAACCGTCAACCGGCCAATGCAAAATAGTCTTCATGCGGCCGGTACATGCCTTATATATTATCTGACCAAACGGAACAATAATGGAACAAAGGACTGGTATACAATCCAATGATAGCGAAGTAAAACTAGCTTTGGTAAATTACTATTCTTACAAAAATTTACTTCGACTTATATTCCCAATATTTCTAATTATACCAGATACATTCAAAGTCATCACACTAATTTCCCTTTTATTATATACACATCACGTTTATATGTATTGTACAGGACAATGTCAAATAAGATAATTGTTCTATAACTTTAATATTCCAAATATTGAAATGATTTATTAGAAACATATTATCGTTTTGTTTGTGAACAAACGACACTTGATCATGGTTATAACCGAGGATTTATGACACTCTAACTTTAGTGCGTCTGTCGATCTTGATTTTAATTGGGAGCATTTATACGTGTTTCGGTCTTTATTGTTAGTTAACAGGGAACGTTTGCGTCGTACACGATGGAAAAAATATGGGATATTTGTACGCACGTGCGGCCCGATACAGAAACATATCGTACTTGAAAAGTTAAATCTACGATTGAAAATTCGGTATAGAGAAATGAGCGTTATTGTCCCCTTATATATGGTTTCATTCCTAGTATGAATATTTTAGAGACACACAATAAACGCATACTTATATTCGAAGAAAGAAAAAATAAAGTGGTAATTGCGATCCCATTGTTTGGCAACGCTGGAGAACCGCAGTCTATGAAATAAATGGGAAATTCATGTTCCTTTTTGAATGAATAATACCGAAGGTTTTTCCCGAAGTGGGAAAAATAACCTTTCCGCGGGCATACTGAAGAAGATAGTCTGCATTAATTATAATGACCAATTTTCCTAAAGCATTTCGCTTCCGCAATAGTTTTAAAAATACGAAGTTGAGACAAATCAAGACACATATTAAATGATCGAACTTTTTTAAATGTGTTAATAAAGACTTATTGCAGAAGCTACCTCAATCTTCATTTGATGCATCCAATAATCTTTTCAAATGCAAATTTACCGGAATTACGTTCAAATATTAGGAAGTTAATAAAAACAGTCATAATAACAATTATAAACTAAGTAAGATTAAGACTGATCTCTAATGATCATTCAAGGAAGTCACAATTTACACATTTACCAATTGACTAATAGAAATAAAAAATGGAAAGGGAAATTTGAGTGGTTCTTACCATTAATGGTGCAGTTCACATGAACGCTTTTCCACGTCCCATCAGCCTGGCATTCTGTACTGTTCTCCCCATTCAACGTGTATCCCTTGCCACAGCTGTACACAACGATTGAACCGTAAGTCGTACCGTTTGATTTGTTTGCCGAGCTGTTCTTTACGGCGGGTGGGTCATGACAGTCTGCAAATTAAAATGTCACACAGACAATACCGATACGTATTTTTTGAAACCAAGTAAATGCGTAGCTTTTTTGCATAAAAAGAGTATTAACTTGTTAGCAATATGTCCAAGGCAGTCGCATTATAAGTGTTGCTTTTTCTATTGTATTATTTTGCATATACGACATACGAAGACGTGCTTATTTGTTTTTGATAGATCTATGATGATCGTCCAAGAAAGCCAGAATTTCACAGTATACTTTTAACTTTGTGTTTTATATCAATTATGAGTAAAGTCATATCAACTTTGGTCAATAACGTTCGCACGATGTTGCGTAAGAGTGTAGTCACAGCTAACGCATTAATTAGTATCGAATTACACATGGAAATACCCGTTCTTTAAGACAGGTGGATCATGACGGACTGCACATTATAGGTTTATACAGATACACAGTTTGCATCACTATAAACTAAAACTTTGGTCAAATAACGTACCCCGTTCTTCTTTCATTTTCAGACTGATGTTCTTTCATATCCTCAAAAGGCTTCCATTTTCAATCTCGTTTTCAAAGAGTCTACCGTCTAACACCTCTATTTGTTTACATATTGAATTCATCAGGACTTTCTTCATTTCATCTATCACACTTTTGATTGTGGATTTTGAAACATTATCATCTTTTAATGTTAAACATTTGCTGTTTTATTTAAGTATTTCACTGAGTTGTCCATCATTGTCATAAATTTGTCATGTTAATAAGTGTTCATATCCTGAATTTAATACGTAATATTGTTCAGGTCAGCTTTTTTCACCTCGCCTGATTCTATTTTTTTTAGTTTGCTCGTTTTTCTTCTTCTTCGTCTGCCTCTTCTTCTTCTTCTTCTTCTTCTTCTTCTTCTTCTTCTTCTTCTTCTTCTTCTTCTGTGCTTTCTAACTATCTTCTAGCTGGTTACATGAGACACTTGGTTTCTAATTCTCTAGTACTTGATTGGTCACGTTAACGTTTTCTTTCTTCCTCATTCATTCTTTCTTTTTCACTCGTGACTTTCGTATCTATACTTGTCTTCTTTGACGTTATACTTTTTTTGAGAAGTGTAGATTTTCAAATACTGAGCGTGGAAATGTTTTATTTCTTGCATACTGGTGAAAGAGTGAAAAATATTAATGATTGATAACTTGATAATTTCACTTTGGCTCGAGTGAAATGATAACCCATGCACATTCCACTCTGTACAGACAACTCGGGACTATTTTTCCCAATCTTTTATAAGATTTGCTTCCCTTGACTTTGAAAAAAACCCATGTATTTCACAAGTACATGTTTGCTGTCGTCTGTAGTGCAATAATATATACATATTGACCAAATCGTATTGAATTGTCAAAATCAAATTATGCAATAGTTTTAATAAAACAAACATTTTGCGAATATTATAACTATTAAAAAAGAACAAGCTTACCAATTTATGTATGAACAATTTCATGGAACATACTGTTACAATTAACCCGCTAGGAAGGTATCGGTTGAATATTTACCTGGCCACATGTGCTAATATTAGAGTTGATAGATAATTTTTTTCTACAAACTCTAACCGCTTACATGTATGCACAAGCATTTTGAGTTTGACCAATTTCCAGTTTACATTTTTCAGTTCAACAATTCATTTTTCTTTTTAAAATTTTCAAAGTATGCGCTGCATCCCTCTCTAAAGCATCTTCCGGCACATCCTCGACATTTCCTCTGGGGTCTTCGTAAACACACGGGAACGTGATATTCAACTTTAATATATATGAAACTAATTTGCTGCCTCAACAACAAAACATCCTTCGGCTGCACTATGCATGAATCCACCCCGAAAAAATACAGACTTCCGTTGCTTTTACGAATACACACTTGTATAAGTCCATCATTTTTAATTTAAATCGGTTGAAATTGTTTTTAAATGTACAAAAATGTCACATGCTCAAGTTTCATTGAATTGTATTTCTACGCGATACCTTTTTTTAATTCCGAAATGCTTTTGTTTAAATACTTGTTTTGTGCCTCAATAAATATTAAACATGATAGGTTTCGTTGATGGAAGTAAGGTTTTATCTAAAAATAATTTCAATTCCAACAATCATTTCCATAAAGTGTGGGACTTTTTTTTAGTGGACGGACTGCTCGCGCAAAGAGGAGGTAACTTTGACATAGTGATTATGCCGCAGTTACTTCCCTTCGCAAAGAGGCCAAAGAAATTTACTCTAGCGGGGAAATATATTGAAAAAACACGATATATGCATGAAATAAAAAGAAAATCTGTTGAATTCACGCCACTCGTGAAAATATTTTTTCTGTGACCACTCGTGAAATAAAATACGATCTTACACTGAATTCAACAAATATCCTCTATTTCAGGTATTTAGAAATATTGTTTGATCTATGTTCCCGTCAGCATAAAGAAATATAAAAACGTCTTAAGAATCAATGCTTAATTTGCTTTAATCTTTAGCATTTTATACACTTTTTGTTGACACCGGAAACGGAAACTACTCTAAGTTAAAGCTGTATTGCTATTTATAAGTTTGATATTATTTTTCTTGTCCTTATCTTAATGTTCTCACTTTATCACCCCACGACCCTAGAAGGGCACATTGAAAATATCTGAACGTTAAAAGGTAAAACTTTTGATCAATGAAGTTTATAATTCAAACGGTAAGTTCATGTACAATGTCATTCAGCTCTCCTACTTAACTACTATCTACCTCCCGGTCATCCGGTTGTGGTGCCAATAATAACCTTGCAGTTAATTCTCGGACGATATTACTTTTTTCCACCCTCTGCACCGCCACATAAAGACTACCAATTCAACGTTCGTCAACCGGCCGATGGCCAAAAAAAGTCTTAATTCCGCCTGTACCTGCCCTATATATTATCTGACGGAACGGAACAATAATTTTCGTTGATAAAGACAAAGGACTGGTATACACTCAAATAATAGCGGGTAAAACTATCTCTGGTATATAACTATTCTACCTAAAACTCACTACGACTTATATTGGTAATCTTTCTAATTATGTTATATAAAATTTATCACAATGATTTCTCTTTTGTTATATACGCTTAAAGTTTATAGCTCACGGAAATTTCATTAAAACGTAATAATGTACATTTTAATGACACAATCTTTCGTTTTCTGAAGTTATTTTAACCGTCTTGTTATGACGTGACGTAAACAGAGTGTTATACGGCCGAATTGCACTAAGATGGAAAACAGTGAAACATATTACTAGAGATGTATGCATTGAAGATGTATAATGCATATATAATAAAACATATTATAAAAAGGTTTCATAAATCTTCTTTTGTACGCTCAGATAGCAAATATAATGTTATAAATATAGCATAGGCATCTTTATTAATTAGGAATTGAAAAGTCATTGAACATACCATTGATTGAACAACTGAGGTTGAACTCCTTCCATTTGCCACTTGCCAAACACTGGGTTTTATTGTCTCCATGTAGGGTGTATCCTCCACCACAGTTAAACAGAGCAAATGACTGATATACGGTCCCGTTCGTTGTTGTCGCGATCGCATGGACTGGCAACGTTGGAGGGCCGCAGTCTACATAAATATGAAAAATAAACATTTAAAGGCACATCCACTCACCACTTGCCGAACACTTACAGATTATTTAACATTGTTCTGTACAATGGACGAGTACACAACTTGGAAAAGCATATTGACGAGCCGTTATGTGAGTTCAATATGGTTTTCCAGGCTGTGTTCGAGTGCAAATATATCCCTTATTTTACAGGACAATGTAAAATTAGTTATTTATTTTATAACTTCAATATTCCAAATATTTTAATGATTTATTGGAAACATTTAAACGTTTTGTTTGTTAACGAACGGCACTTGGTAATGGTTATTACCGTGGATTTATAACTATTAAGCGTCTGTATACACGTGTTTCGGACTTTATTGTTGGTTAACATAGGACGTTTGAAACGTACACTATGGAAAACATATGGGATATTTGTATGCAAGTGCGTTCCGATATAGAAAAATATTGTTTGATGGCGTGTTGAAAAGATAAATCTTGAATTGGAAATAAGGTACAGATAAATGAGCGTAATTGTCTCATTATATATGGTCCCATTCGTAATAAACATTTTACAGACACGAAATAAACGCTTACTGGAATTCGAAGAAAGAGAATGTTATAAAGCAGTGTACAGTAAAATTACCATTTATTGAACAGCTAAGATTGAATCCTTTCCACTGGCCACTTGCCAAACACTGAGAAGTGTTGTCACCAAACAGGGTGTATCCTTTATTACAGCTGAACTCAGCAAATGACTGATATACTGTTCCATTAGCGGTTATTGCGATCCCATTGTCTGGCAACGTTGGAGAACCGCAGTCTATGATATAAATGGAAAACTTATGATTATTTTTGATTATATAATACGGACATCAAAAGTGTAAAATGAAAACAAATCTGCCTATCGCAAGATAGTCTATCTGGAACTGTTCATGAACATTAACATATCAGTATTTGGTGATGGTTATACATTTTATGAATAAAGATGGAAAAGTTTAAGAAAAAGGCCCATATTCAGCTTAGGCGAAAACAAAAATTGGTTTGGTTAGGGTTACATCTACTTCAAAAACAGGTAGACTATGTAGGCTTTTTATTATTATTTTTATTAAGCTTTATATAAGAACGTTTTTTTCTATCATTGGAGATTGGAGTTAAAGTAATCTTCTGTATGAAAACTGAAAGGTTATAAAGTACACATTAAAAAAAAATGAAAAAGAAATGTTTAATTTTGTTTAACCAACCGACAATAAAAATGGTAGGGTCGGCGATTACTTCGTAGGTAGGTTCGGGTAACCCAAATCAAATGTATTATTTTTGGCCATATGTAGGCTGTCAATATGTATGAAAAGGTTGAGTCATATAAATACTAGCATCACGATAGTAACTTCGAGCCTTTCGTATGCAACCCAAATCGTAAAAGAAAAGACGAAATACTAATCGGGCGAGCGAAACAGCGATGTATTGTTGATTATATGAAATGAGTGCGTTACCAATCAGAGACAATAGAAACTTGTCACTGAACATATTGTGACACAAAAGGGGCCAATTTATTAATGTTTGTATACACATTTCTTGGCTGATAAACATAATGGTAAGTTAAGTTATTTTTTAAAAACACATTTTATTCAGATCGACCCATGTATATGACCGCGCATCTAAGTTAAAGTCATTTATCATTTAAGGAGACATATGACCGTATCCGAACACGCAATAACAAGCGAGTTACGTGCAAGTCGTTTGCTTTTTGTTATACGATATGTCGTTGAAGGCACGGAAGTTTCTTGAGGAGAAGCAATAGTAGATTTTCTAGCGATCTATTTGTAACCAATTGCATTATAGAGCCTGAGACAGAACATGTTGTCGACTCATTGGTGGATATATTTAGATGGTAAGATTCCACAGTGAAAGCATTAGGAGAATCCCTACATCTTCTTCACTATTTGGAGGTCAGCAAGTGGTTGAACGAAATGACACTAGTTGTAAATTCTTAAGTTACAGTTATTTAAGTGGATTAAAAAGACAGGTTCTCTTTTGCATAATGTTTAACAATAGGAATGGGAAACAATAACCTTTTCGCGTGCATTTTGAAGATAATTGCAATGATTATCATGACCATATTTCCTAAAGCACTCCGCTTCATTATTAGTTTTAACAATACGAAGTTGTAGAGACACATCAAGACACATATTGAACGAACGAACTATTTTAAATGTGTTAATAAAGACTTAATGCAGAAGCTACCTCAATAGTCATTTGATGCATTCAATAATCTATTCAAATGCACAATTAGCGGAATTAAGTTCAAATATTAAAAAGTTGATAAAACACAACAATCATAATTACAACTTTAAACTGAGTAAGATTAAGACTGATATCTAATCATCATCCAAGGAAGTGGTTCTAACCATTAATGGTGCAGGTCACATGAACGTTTTTCCACGTCCCATCAGCTTGGCATTCTGTACTGTTCTCCCCATTCAACGTGTATCCCTTGCCACAGCTGTACACAACGATTGAACCATAAGTCGTGCCGTTTGATTTGTTTGCCGAGCCGTTCTCTATGGCGGGTGGATCATGACAGTCTGCAAATTATAATGTCATACAGACAATACTGACACGTATTTTTAAACCATGTGAATGCGTAGCCTTATTGCATAAACTGAGTATCAACTTGTTAGCAATATGTCCAAGGCAGTCGCATCATATGTGTTGCTTTTTCTATTGTATTAGTTTGCATAAACGACATACGAAGACGTGCTTATTTGTTTGTTATTGATCTATAATGATCTATAATGATCGTCCGAGAGAGCAAGAATTTCACAGTATATTTTTAACGTTGTGTTTTATAACAACTATGAGTAAAAACATATCAACTTTGGCCAAAAACGTTCGTACGATGTTGCGTGAGAGTGTAGTCACATCTTACGCATTAATTAATATCGAATTACACATGGACGGATCTGTTCTCTAGGACAGGTGAATCAAGACGGACTGCAAATTATAGGTTTATACAGTTTCACAGTTTGCATCATCATTAACTAAATCTTTCTTCAAATTTTGTGATGACAAGAATTTCGTAAAGAGTTCTTTAGCTTTAACCTGCTCTTGAGAATTTTGTCTTTCAGCATTCTCGACTGAAATGTTACTATAATATCACGGTTTGTGTTTGTCTTGTAAGGGAGCCTATGTGCGATATCAACATCGACATTGCCTATATAAATCATCCATTTATCTTTCAAAAAGGCTATTACGTTTGTAGTTGTTATCTTAGCCGTCTCTGTTGCATTTTCATCTTTTACTCTAAAATATTTGATGTTGTTGCGTCAGTTGTATTGTTCACTTCAGATTTTTGAATATGGTTTCCGTTAAAGTTAGTTTTTTTTCAATTTCCTCATTTAGTCTTTCATTTTCAGACTGTTGTTCTTTCATATCCCTTGTCAAACATTTTTTCTCGAAAGGCTTCCTTTTAAAATCTCTTTTTCAAAGTGTCTACCCTCTAATACCTCTGTTTGTTTAAACATTCAAGACTACCCTCATTTCATCCATCACAATGTTGATTGTGGATTTTAAAACATTATCATCTTTGATTAAACATTTGATTTCTCTTATTTTGGTCCTTTACTGAGTTGTCCACCTTTTTCATTAATTCGTCATGTTAATTAATGCTCATATCCGAAATTTGTTAAGTAATGTTGTTCAGGTTAACTTTTTGCACCTCGACTGATTGTATTTTTTTTATTTAGTTTGGTCGTCTTTCTTCTTCATTCATTCTTTCTTCTTCACTCGTGTTCTTTGTATCTATACTTGTTTCTTTTGACACCATACATATTTTGAGAAGTGTAGATTTTCAATCACTGAGCATGGAAATGTTTTCATTGTTAGATATATAGAAGCATAGTTTGATCTATTTTCCCGTCAGCATAGAAACATATAAAAACGTCTTAAGAATGCTTTTTTTAAAATTTTAATCTATAACATTTTATAACTATTTATTGACAGGGGAAACGGAAGCTACTCTAAGTTATAGCTGTATTAATATTTATTAGATTGATATTAATTTTCTTGTCCCCATCTTCATTTTATCACTTAATTACCCCACGATCCTAGAAGGGCACATTCAAAACACCTGAACGTCAAAAGGTAAAACTTTTGATCACCGAAGTGCATAAAACAAACGGTATGTTCATGTTCAATGTCATGCAGTTCTTCTACTCAATCGACCATTTACCTCCCGATCATCCGGTTGTGGTGCCAATTATAACCTTGCAGGTAATTCTCGGATGATATTACTTTTTCCAACCTCTACATCGCCACCCCAAAGACTACCGCAACAACAACCGTCAACCGGCCGATGACCAAAAATAGTCTTAATGCCGCTATTTATTATCTGACGAAACGGAACAATTACTTTCCTATATAAAGACAAAGGACTTGTATACACTCAAATACAAGCGGGTAAAACTAGCTCTGGTATATAACTATTCTACCTAAAATACACTACGACTTATATTGACAATATTTCTAATTATATTGTATATAGCAAATTTATCACATATATATCTCTTCTGTTATATACGCTTAAAGATTATATCTCACGGAAATTTCATTAAAACGTAATAATGTACATTTAAATGACACACTTTTTCTGAGGTCATTTTAACATACTTGCTATAACGTGACGTAAACAGTGTTATACGGCCGATTTGCACTAAGGTGGAAAACATTCAAACATAGTTCAAGAGATGTATGCTTTGAAGATGTAAAATGCGTATATAATAAAATATATTAGGGAAAGGCTTCATAAATCTTCTTTTGTACGCTCAGATAGCAAATATAATGTTTTAAATATAGCATAGGCATCTTTATTAATGAGGAATTGAACAATTATTGAACTTACCATTTATCAAACAACTAAGGTTGAACTCCTTCCATTTGCCACTAGCCAAACACTTGGTTTTATCGTCTCCATGAAGGGTGTATCCTCTACCACAGTTTAACAGAGTAAATGACGGATATATGGTCCCGTTCATTGTTGCCACAATCGCATGGTCTGGCAACGTTGGAGGGCCGCAATCTATCAAACAAATGTGTAAGTACATGCTCCCTATTGAATATGATATATGGGCATTTTCATGACCAAACATGAACGCATTGCTTATTTATTATCATATATAAAATAATATAACTGATAATGTCGTTAGGTAAACCATATATCTTTCGTTATGTATCTGGAAACTGCTCATGAACAATTTCAATATTGAGTTATGTGCATATGTGGGAATATTTATATCGCTAATATAGGTAATTCAGATCGACTGATGGATATGACCCACGAATCCACACTAGATAGTCATATATCATTGAAGAAGACATAATACGACATCGAGAAACGCAATTTAAAGCGATTTAATTGGAAGTCGTTTGCTTTTTATTGAAAGACACGTCCATGAAGGCATGGCAAGTTCCTTGAGGAGAAAAGGTTGTCATTATGCAATAGTTGCGTTATAAAGCCTGAGACAGAACAGGTTGTCGACTTAACATTGATGGACATTTTTAGATGGGTAAGATTCCGTAGTGAAGTTTAAGAATTGACAAAAAGTGTACAAAATAATATATTGTTTTGGAAATCATATTATATAACATGGATACAAGTTAGTAATTGAAGATTCATAATTCTTATATCACAGTATTAGTCATTGCCTATATTATTGTATTGTTAAATCGAAAGTTTGTTTACAAGCAATCATACAATAGTTTCTGTATATTTTTAAATGTGAGCGTCGTCATGGCTGAGTCTTTTAAGTAAATGTGTAGTTTCTTTGTGGCTTCAAAGGGACTGCTTTAAAAGCGTATGACAGTACAATGACTTAGTCTTACATCAGTGCTACAGTTCGTCACAGTGTTATGTCCTTATATCTAAGAATGCATCTTTGCAGGCAATATGTTCGGTTTGTTCCTTGTCAAATTAACCTGACCACGTTTAAAACTTATGTATATGAGTGACAGGAAAATGGTTTTGAATGAAATGCGCCTTTTGAGCCCTCGCCTGTTGGAAGCTTTTTCAAATTTAAAGGAATAAATAAAAGAAACCCACATTGGGGATGACCTCTTTGACAGGGTTATAGTTTTAGATGTGTTGACCTTGGCATAGTCAGATAAGAAACACACGTTGCATATGACTTATAATATGTATGTTCTATTGTGTCTAATGACTTTATCGCATATACATTTGTCTTGGACAAGTATCGACAAGTTCCTACTTGTTAATACTTATTACCAAGATATAAAACTTGTAGACTAATGAGAATCAAAGGTAGTTTCGATGGATGTTAAATATTTCATAATTATTATTTTCAGCTGACATATAAATGGCTAAATGACAAAGTAGACATTTCATAGGATTAACTTTTTACAACTATGGGTAAGTTTGATAAAACTAGTTGAAAATAATAACCACCTTTAGCAATGGAAATGTAACAATTACCTACAACCTGGCAGTTACGTGGATTGTTCCACTTGCTGTCTCTGCAAACCATTGTCAAATATGGTCTATATACCCGTTGATAAGAATTCCAAAAGCCGTATCCATCGATGCAGTACACACGGACAACTGCATGTTCCGTCGTTTTGTTAGGTTCCTTAAACTCAATGTGTTTCACGTTTTCGTTGACTACTAATGTTGGGTCGCCACAATCTGCATGAACATACAAGTCGCAGTTATATTTCAAAAAAGCAAGTCTAGCAACCCAAAGGATAATGAAATATGTTTCCAGGTATCAATTAAGAACCAGTCATCAAAAACAAACATACATCAACGTAAAACAAATATAGCTAGTTCAGTCTCTAAAACATTACAATGGGGGACTGCGAGGATTTACTCAAACACAACGTACTAAGGAATATTGAGATTCAAAAGAAATAGGCAGTTCACAACCCAGTCATAAGACTATATCCCATACAAAACAATCTGAAGGTTCCTAAATCAACTACACAATTAGGTCAGAACTTGGCTGGACAAAACACTACCCGTTATCAAAATGATACGGGTTGTAAATCCTTAAATTGCACATTGTCTAGTTGCAAGGCCATCTTGCTGGGGATATATAAAAACGATTGTTTTGTATACTGTTTAGTAATCATACGTCAATGTGGAAACATGATCCATGTTATTTGCATTACTTAACGCAGTTCTTTTCAAACATTCGTTATATTTCTTTGACAGTACACGAACATACATTGTAGCGTTTGAATGATCATCCGAGCAAGTCACAACTCACGCAAGTCTCATAATTTACAAAGTGAAACAAAAAACACATACAGGAATATAGAATAATTACACAAATTAATCCACCGAAACAATATAAAGAATTTCACATCGAAAATGTTAACAGAGTGTTTTATGGCCGTATTGCACTAAGGTGGAAAACAGTCAAACATATTTCTAGAGATGTATGCCCTGAAGATGTATAATGCGTATATAATAATACATATTTTAGAAATATTCTATAAATCTTCTTGTGTACGCTCAGATAGCAAATATAATGTTTTAAATATAGCATAGGCATCTTTATTAATGAGGAATTGAAATGTTATTGAACTTACCATTTATTGAACAACTAAGGTTAAACTCCTTCCATTTGCCTATTGCCAAACACTGGGTTTTATTGTCTCCATGAAGGGTGTATCCTCTACCACAGTTAAACAGAGCAAATGACTGATATACGGTCCCGTTCGTTGTTGTCGCGATCGCATGGTCTGGCAGCCTTGGAGGGCCGCAGTCTTCATACATATGAAATATAAACATTTTAAGACATTTCCACTCACCACTTGCCCAACAATTACTGATTATTTAACACTGTTCTGTATAATGCGGATATACATTTGGACGAGTACACAACTTAGAAACGCATAATGACGAGCCGTTATGTGAGTTCAATATGGTTTTCCAGGCTGTGTTCGAGTGCAAATATATCCCGTATTTTACAGGACAATGTCAAATTAGTTATTTATTTTATAACTTCAATATTCCAAATATTTTAGTGAATTATTGGAAACATTTTAACGTTTTGTTTGTAAACAAACGGCAATTGGTAATTGTTATTACCGTGGATTTCTAACTATTAAGCGTCTGTTTACACGTATTTCGGTCTTTATCGTTGGTTAACATGGGACGTTTAAAACGACCATGGAAAAAATATGAAATATTTGTATGCAAGTGCGTTCCGATATAGAAATATTTTGTACGGTGTCGTGTTAAAAAGATAAATCTTCAATTGGGAATCAGGTACAGATAAATGAGCGTAATTGTCTCATTATATATGGTCCCATTCGTAATAAACATTTTACAGACACGAAATAAACGCTTACTGGAATTCGAAGAAAGATAATGTTATTATGCAATATACAGTAAAATTACCATTTATTGAACAGCTAAGATTGAATACTTTCCACTGGCCACTTGCCAAACACTCAGAAGTGCTGTCACCAAACAGCGTGTATCCTTTATTACAGCTGAACTCAGCAAATGACTGATATACTGTTCCATTGGCGGTTATTGCGATCCCATTATCTGGCATCGTTGGAGAACCGCAGTCTATGATATAAATGGAAAACTTATGATTTTTTTTGATTATATAATACGGACATCAAAAGTGTAAAATGAAACAAATCTGCCTATTGTAAGGTAAGCCGTATTTCAACGGTCATGTCATATGGAACTGTTCATGAACATTAGCATATCAGTATATGGTGATGGTCATACATTTCATGAATACAGATGGAAAAGTTTGAGAAAAAGGCCCATATTCAGCTTAACAAAAATTAGTTTAGATTTTTATTATTATTTTATTAAGCTTTATATAAAAAAGATTTTTCCATCATTGGTGATTGGTGTTAAAGTAATCTTCTGTATGGAAACTAAAAGGTTATAAACTACATTAAAAAAAACTTGAAAAAGAAATGTTTTATTTTTATTTATTTTTTAACTTATTTTGTTTAACCAACCGACAATAAAAATGGTAGGGTCGGCAATTACTTCGTAGGTAGGTTCGGGTAACCCAAATCAAATGTATTATTTTAGGCCATATGTAGGCTGTCAATATGTATGAATAGGTTGAACCATATAAATACTAGCATCACGATAGTAACTTCGAGCCTTTCGTATGCAACCCAAATCGTAATAGAAAGGACGAAATACGATAATCGGGCGAGCAAAAAAAGGCGATGTATTGTTGATTATATGAAATGTGTGCGTTACCAATCAGAGACAATAGAAACTTGTCATTGAACATATTGTGACACAAAAGGGGCCAATTTATTAATGTATGTAGAAACATTTCTTGGCTAATAAACATAATGGTAAGTTAAGTTATTAGAGTCATTTCTCATTAAAGGAGATATATGACCGTATCCAAACACGCAATAACAAGCGAGTTAAGTGCAAGTCGTTTGCGTTTTGTTAGAAGATATGTCGTTGAAGGCACAGATGTTTCTTGAGGAGAAGCAATAGTCGATTTCTAGCGATCTATTTGAAAACAATTGCATTATCGAGCCTGAGATTCCACATGGAAATCATAAGGAGGATTACTACATCTTCTTCACAGTTTGGAGGTGGTCGAACAATAGACACTGGTTGCAAATTCTTAAGTTACATGTTGTCCCTGTCCAAAACCATATTTAAGTGGATATAAAACACAGGTTCTCTTTTGCATAATGTTTTACAATAGGAATGGGAAACAATAACCTTTCCGCGAGCATATTGAAGATAATTACAATGATTATTATAACCATATTTTCTAAAGCATTCCGCTTCAATATTAGTTTTAAAAATACAAAGTTGTAGAGACACATCAAGACACATATTAAATGAACGAACTTTTTTAAATGTGTTAATAAAGACTTAATGCAGAAGCTACCTCAATGTTCACTTGATGCATTCAATAATCTACACAAATGCACAATTACCGGAATTCACTTTATTACCCCAAGATCCTAGAAGGGCACATTCAAAACACCCGAACGTCAAAAGGTAAAACTTTTGATCTTCGAAATGCATGATACAAACGGTAAGTTCATGTACAATGTCTCGAGTTCTCCTACTTAATTGACTGTCTTCCAATCGGTTGTGGTGCCAATTATAACCTTGCAAATAATTCTCGGACGATATTTAAGACGCGTATTTGTCCAAATCGAACGTTTTTTGTTGCAGTATTTCTACTTTCACTTCGAATCACCTTCTTGAGATTTTGACCTTGACCGCGCACTCGGCTTTGACTTAAAAACACGAAGCGTTTTCATTGGACGGCTACCATCGACTTTCCTTGTTTTAATGACGTAATTTGAAAAAACATTCAAATGTTGTCCAAAGTGAAAGTAGAAATACTGCATCAAAAAACGTTCGATTTGGATAAATACGCGTCTTACCCAACGAGTTTTTAACGGTAGAAATGATATTTTGAGCTTCTCATTGTAATGCATGCGCAAAGTTTGCATGTCAGTCTGTTCTTAACGTGTTTTAGGGGGGAAAAATCCTTTGTTTTTCAACCTCCAGGTTCTTTCGTAATGGCGAATTTTAGTTTCTGGTCGGTGTATTTTGTTTGAATATGCCGTAAAGGTCAATCTTACTAGCATAAAGTTATATTTTACTTGTAGATCTCACCTTATCAGAACAGTAAATTATAGAAATTATAAAATATTAGATTATCAATTATTTTAGGAATCATGCTCTATTGATTGCGTCCGTTTGGAATTGATGATTTTTTTGCACATGTTCACCTTATATTTATTTATATATTATACTAATTTTCTTTCATGAAGAATTGTGGAATAATTTTTTAGATGACATTTATTCACTATTTTGACCAAAATAAATAATTAATAAATAAAAAAATGTACTTCTGTATCCAGGCAATGTGACGAGCACCTTTGTGGAAAACAGTTAAACATATTTCTAGAAACGTATGACTTGAAGATGTATAATGCGTATATAATAAAATGTATTATAGAAAGGTTTCATGTATCTTCTTTTGTACGCTCAGATAGCAAATATAATGTTTTAAATATAGCATAGGCATCTTTATTAATGAGGAATTGAAATGTTATTGAACTTACCATTTATTGAACAACAAAGATTGAACTCCTTCCATTTGCCAAATGCCAAACACTGGGTTTTATTGTCTCCATGTAGGGTGTATCCTCTACCACAGTTCAACAGAGCAAATGACTGATATACGGTCCCGTTCGTTGTTGTCGCGATCGCATGGTCTGGCAACGTTGGAGGGCCGCAGTCTACATAAATATGAAATATTAACATTTTAAGACACTTCCACTCACCACTTGCCGAACACTTAAATATTAATTAACACTGTTCTGTACAATACGGAGATACATTTGGACGAGTACACAACTTGGAAAAGCATTATTACGATTAGATGAGTCCAAAATGGTTTTCCAAGCTGTGTACGAGTCCACATATATCCCGAATTGTACAGGACAATGTCAAATGAGTTATTTATTATAAAATTTCAATATTCCAAATATTTTAATGATTTATTGAAAACATTTTAACGTTTTGTTTGTGAACAAACGACAGTTGACCATGGTTATAACAGAGGATTTATGACACTCTAACATTAGTGCGTCTGTCGATCTTGATTTTAATTCGGAACGTGTTTCGGTCTTTATCGTTAGTTAACAGGGGACGTTTGAGTCGTACACGATGGAAAAAATATGGGATATTTGATCGCACGTGCGGTCCGATACAGAAACATATCGTACTTGAAAAGTTAAATCTACGATTGGAAATTCGGTTTAGAGAAATGAACGCTATTGTCCCCTTATATATGGTTTCATTCCTAGTATGAATATTTTAGAGACACACAATAAACGCATACTTATATTCGAAGATAAAAAGATTAAAGTGGTTATTGCGATCCCATTGTTTGGCAACGTTGAAGAACCGCTGTCTATGAACTAAATGGGAAATTCATGGTCCTTTTTGAGTGTATAATACCGAAGGTTTTACAAAAGGAATGGGAAACAATAACCTTTCCGCGGGCATACTGAAGAAGATAGTCTGCATTAATTATTATGACCAATTTTCCTAAAGCATTTCGCTTCCGCAATAGTTTTAAAAATACGAAGTTGTAGAGACAAATCAAGACACATATTAACTGATCGAACTTTTTTAAATGTGTTAATAAAGACTGATTGCAGAACCTACCTCAATCTTCATTTGATGCATCCAATAATCTTTTCAAATGCAAAATTACCGGAATTACGTTCAAATATTAGGAAGTTTATAACAACAGTCATAATAACAATTATAAACTGAGGAAGATTAAGACTGATCTCTAATGATCATTCAAGGAAGTCACAATTTACACATTTACAAATTGAATAATAGAAATAAAAAATGGAAAGGGAAATTTGTCAGAGTGGTTCTTACCATTAATGGTGCAGTTCAAATGAACGCTTTTCCACGTCCCATCAGCCTGGCATTCTGTACTGGTCTCCCCATTCAACGTGTATCCCTTGCCACAGCTGTACACAACGACTGAACCGTAAGTCGTACCGTTTGATTTGTTTGCCGAGCCGTTCTCTACGGTGGGTGGGTCATGACATTCTGCAAATTATAATGTCATACAGACAATACTAATACGTATTTTTAAAGCATGTGAATAAGTAGCATTATTGCATAAAATAAGTATTAACTTGGTAGCAATATGTCCAAGGCAGCCGCATCATATCTGTAGTTTTTCTGTTGTATTATTTTGCATAAACGACATACGAAGAAGTGCTTATTTGTTTTATAACAACTATGAGTAAGGACATATCAACTTTGGTCAATAACGTTCGTAGTATGTTGCGTGATAGTATAGTCCAGCTTACGCATTATTTAGTATCGAATTGCACATGAAAGTATCCGTTCTCTAGGACAGGTGGGTCAAGACGGACTGCAACTTACAGATTTATACAGGTTCACAGTTTGCATCAGTATGAATTAAATCTTTCTTCAAATTATGTGATGACAAGAATTTCGTAAGGATTTCTTCAGCATTTTCCTGCTCTTGAGAATTTTGTCTTTCAGCATTCTCGACTGAAATGTTACTATAATATCACGGTTTGTGTTTGTCTTGTTTAGGAGCCTATGTGCGATATCAACATCGATGTGGCCTATGTTAATCATCCATTTATCTTTCCAAAAGGCTTTTACTTTCGTAGTTGTTATCTTAGCCGTCTTTCTTGTATTTTCGTCGTTTACTCTAAAAATTCTGATATTGATGCGTCTGTTGTTTTGTTCACTTCTGTTTTCGAATTCGTTTCTGTAAAAGTTAGTTTCTTTCAATTTCCGCATTTAGTCTTTCATTTTCAGACTCTTGTTATTTCACATACGTTTTCAAACTTTCTTTTTCAATCTCTTTTTTAAAATGTCTATCTTCTAATAATACCTCTATTTGTTTAAACATTGAATTCATCTGGACTTTCGTCATTTCATCTATCATACTTTTGATTGTGGATTTTAAAATATTATCATCTTTAGTTAAAACATTTGATTTCTCTTATTTTGGTCTTTCATTGAGTTGTCCACCTTTGTCATTATTTCGTCATGTTAATTAGAACTCATATCCTGAATATGTTATGTAATGTTGTTTAGGTCAGCCTTTCGCACCTCTACTGATTCTAAAAAAATATTTAATTTGGTCGTCTTTTTTCTGCATTCATTCTTTCTTCTTCACTCGTGACTTTTGCATCCATACTTTTCTTCTTTGACGCCATACTTATTTTGAGAAGGGTAGATTTTCAATCACTGAGCATGCAAATGTTTTCACTGTAAGATATTTAGATGCAAAGTTTCATCTATTTTCCCGTCAGCATAGAAACATATAAAAACATCTAAAGAATGCTTAATTTTAAATTTAATCTATAGCACTTTATACATTTTTGTTGACACCGGAAACGGAAACTAACTACTCTAAATTATAGTTGTATTACTATTTATTAGTTTGATTTTATTTTTATTGTCCCTATCTTCATGTTCTCACTTTATTACCACACGATCCTAGAAGGGCGCATTCAAAACACCTGAACGTCAAAAGGTAAAACTTTTGATCACTGAAGTGCATAAAACAAACGGTATGTTCATGTTCAATGTCTTGCAGCTCTTCTACTTAATCGACTTTCTATCTCCCGATCATCCGGTTGTGGTGCCAATTATAACCTTCGGACGATATTACTTTTTTCCACCCTCCGCACCGCCACCCCAAAGACTACCGCTTCAACAACCGTCAAGCGGCCGATGACCTAACACATTTTAAATGCCGCTGGTACCTGCCCTTTATATTATCTGACGAAACGGAACAACAATTTTCATATATAAAGACAAAGGACTGGTATACACTTAAATAATAGCGGGTAAAACTAGCTCTGGTATATAACTATTCTACCTAAAATTCACTACGACTTATATTGGCAATATCTCAAATCATATTATATATATATGCAAATTTATCACATTGATTTCTCTTTTATTATATAAAGTTTATGTCTCACGAAAATTTCATTTACACATAATAATGTATATTTAAATGACACACTCTGAGGTCATTTTAACATACTTGTTTTTACGTGACGTTAGGTAAACCGTATAACATTCGTTATTTATCTGGAAACTGCTCATGCAAAATTTCAATATTGAGTTATGTGCATATGTGGGAATATTTATATCGCTAATATAGGTAATTCAAATCGACTGATGGATATGACCCACGAATCTACACAAGATCGTCATATATCATTGAAGGAGACATAATACGACATCGAGAAACGCAATTTAAAGCGATTTAATTGGAAGTCGTTTGCTATTTATTGAAAGACACGTCCGTGAAGGCATGGCAAGTTCCTTGAGGAGAAAAGGTAGTCATTATGAAATAGTTGCGTTATAAAGCCTGAGACAGAACAGGTTGTCGACTTATCATTGATGGACATTTTTAGATGGGTAAGATTCCGTAGTGAAGTTTAAGAATTGACAAAATGTGTACAAAATAATATATTGTTTTGGAAATCATATTATATAACATGGATACAAGTTAGTCATTGAAGTTCCATAATTCTTATATCACAGTTTTAGTCATTGCCTATATTATTGTATTGTTAAATCGTAAGTTTGTTTACAAGCAATCATACAATAGTTTCTGTGCATTTTTACATGTGAGCGTCGTCATGGCTGAGTCTTTTAAGTCAATGTGTAGTTTCTTTGTGGCTTCAAAGGGACTGCTTTAATTAAAAGTGTATGACAGTACAATGACTTAGTCCTACATCAGTGCTACAGTTCGTCACATTGTTATGCCATTATATCTAAGAATGCATCTTTGCAGGCAATATGCTCGGTTTGATCCTTGTCAGATTTACCTGACCACGTTTAAAACTTATGTATATGAGTGACATGAAAATGGTTTTGAATGAAATATGTTTCAAATTTGAAGGAATAAATAAAAGAAACCCACATTGGGGATGACCTCTTTGACAGGGTTATAGTTTTAGATGAGTTGACCTTGGCATAGTCAGATAAGAAATACACGTTGCATATGACTTATAATATGTATGTTCTATTGTGTCTAATGACTTTATCACAAAAACATTTGTCTTGGATAAGTATCGACTCGTTCCTACTTGTTAATACTTATTACCAAGATATAAAACTTGTAGACTAATGAGAATCAAAGGCAGTTTCGATGGATGTTAAATATTTCATAATTATCATTTTCAACTGACATATAAATGGCTAAATGACAAAGTAGACATTTCATAGGATTAACTTTTTACAACCATGGGTAAGTTTGATAAAACTAGTTGAAAAAAATAACCACCTTTAGCAATGGAAATGTAACAATTACCTACAACCTGGCAGTTACGTGGATTGTTCCACTTGCTGTCTCTGCAAACCATTGTCAAATATGGTCTATATACCCGTTGATAAGAATTCCAAAAGCCGTATCCATCGATGCAGTACACACGGACAACTGCATGTTCAGTCGTTTTGTTAGGTTCCTTAAACTCAATGTGTTTCACGTTTTCGTTGACTACTAATGTTGGGTCGCCACAATCTGCATGAACATACAAGTCGCAGTTATATTTCAAAAAAGCAAGTCAAGCAACCCAAAGGATAATGAAATATGTTTCCAGGTATCAATTAAGAACCAGTCATCAAAAACAAACATACATCAAAGTAAAACAAATATAGCTAGTTCAGTCTCTAAAACATTACAATGGGGGACTGCGAGGATTTACTCAAACACAACGTACTAAGGAATATTGAGATTCAAAAGAAATAGGCAGTTCACAACATAGTCATAAGACTATATCCCATACAAAACAATCTGAAGGTTCCTAAATCAACTACACAATTAGGTCAGAACTTGGCTGGACAAAACACTACCCGTTATCAAAATGATACGGGTTGTAAATCCTTAAATTGCACATTGTCTAGTTGCAAGGCCATCTTGCTGGGGATATAGAAAAACGATTGTTTTGTATACTGTTTAGTAATCGGACGTCAATGTGGAAACATGATCCATGTTATTTGCATTACTTACGCCGTTCTTTTCAAACATTCGTTATATTTCTTTGACAATACACGAACATACATTGTAGCGTTTGAATTATCATCCGAGCAAGTCACAACTATTGCATATTGTTATGACGTGACGTAAACAGAGTGTTATACGGCCGAATTGCACTAAGGTGGAAAACAGTTAAACATATTTCTAGAGATGTATGCCTTGAAGATGTATAATGCGTATATATTAAAACATATTATAGAAAGGTTTCATTAATCTTCTTTTGTACGCTCAGATAGCAACTATAATGTTTTAAATTTAGTATAGGCATCCTTATTAATGAGGAATTGAAAAGTTATTGAACTTACCATTTATTGAACAACTAAGGTTGAACTCCTTCCATTTGCCTATTGCCAAACACTGGGTGTTATTGTCTCCATGAAGGGTGTATCCTCTACCACAGTTCAACAGAGCAAATGACTGATATACGGTCCCGTTCGTTGTTGTCGCGATCGCATGGTCTGGTAGCGTTGGAGGGCCGCAGTCTACATAAATTTGTAATATAAACATTTTTAAGACACTTCCACTCACCACTTGCCGAACACTTACAGATTATTTACACAACTTGGAAAAGCATAATAACGGGTTGGAGATGGGGATGATACAGACTAGCCAGCCAAACTTAAATTGGAGTAGAAGTCATGCGGTAATCTATGAGTATTTCACAATCACTTAATGAAAACGTATCCAAACAGTAGCATTTTTTGAGCGGGGTTGATTCTTTTAAGTTGATCTTTTCTGTTTGCTTCATTCCTCAATGACTTTGTTTCATGCCGGTTGTTAATTATTTCCAGTCGCGACCATGAGATTATATCTTGTTTAAATGAAACAAAAACCTCTGCGTGTTTGTCAATTTTGTGAAACTATTTTTTTGCTTTTTTATTTGAGCATTACATTAAGAACTAATACTATAAGCAGTTAAACAAAACTTAAAATATCTCAAGGCAAATGGATTAAAAAGTGTGGTGTCAGTAACATCAAGGTTTTAGACTTATCTCTCAATACTTCTTAATACATTTCAACATTCTGTAAAAACACACATTGTATTGTTTCTCTTTTATAACCACCTGGTTGCTGAAGCTCTAAAGGACCTTTATGGACAGAAAATGCTATTCACGATAATTCTTTCTGGAATTCCATGCCGCCTCCAGAGAATGGAAAATGTGTTCAAGTAAGAAGAGATTTTAAACAAGCGCAGTTCTGACTCCTCCGAAATGCTTATTTGTACATAGTCAATTACCATGGAGTTGTTCAATACTCATTGCAAAATATTCAAACGTAATATATTTCATCTATTTTGTCTTGATCTTTGAATCCATTAAATTACACAGTGACTATATCAAATTTATGACTACACATATTTTGTATGCCTCAAATGATTGTTAACTGGCATACCGTCACAAAAGTTGTTGGTACTTTTATTCTGTTAAATACATTGCATTAATGCCATTTGCAGATTCTGATGTGCCAGCAGCATGAAGTGGTCAAACATTCTGAAACTTGGAGTGGATGCAACACAGAATCCCATATTGTAATAGAATGAAGTTGTAAGTCACCCGTGTCAAACTTGTTTGTGTGTAAATAATGTAATAATTGAGCAACATATAGACAATTGCAAAACTCGGATCTGGTAATTTTATGTCAAATTTAGCATTTAAAACCAGATACTTTCAGTTTTTGCTTTTGTTCGGTTTCTTTAATTGCATGATTTGTTCAAGAAGGGATCAGTTCGGCATATAGTAGTTATGGTATTTCAACTGTCAATGAATTCAAGATCACTATATGTTTGTTTTTGAATTGATATGTTAATTTTTTAAGATCCAGCTATCAGTACAGTAAACATTGATTGTGCTTTTGAGAACACTGAATTGTATTAACATTATTTGACACTGTACATATTGCAAGCATTTTTTCAGATTAATATATATAAATTAATAGTTGATAACTGTAGCCTTAATTTGTGCATATTAACATAAAAATAGCTTAATTTAATAGCCTCATTATTGCATTCTGTGTAAGTAATACATTATAATCATTTTAATTGTTTCAATTGTTTTCATATCAAAATGGTTTTGGAATGGAAATTTAAACTCGCTCTTTTTGCTGGTACACTCAACAAAATATATGAAATATGCTTAGTAAGCTTAGCTGACAGTTATTCACTGTTTTTTATTTGGGTGTGTTCCAACAATATCACTGACTTGATTACGTTTTTGTATATGCTATATAGACGCTGAATTTAGAATATATTTTCAGCTCTGTTGAATGTTGAGTGTAATTGCAATTCATCGTTTGTCCACCATGTGGGCTAAATATTATGTGAGGGTTAGAAGTCATTTGTTTGTTATTACGCCTTCATACTTCTCTAACATACTGGGTCTTTAAGAAAGTCCCATGATATGGAAATTTGGTTTTGACTATTTTCATGCTTAATTCAGAATCATGTCAAAAATGTTAATAGAGGTCATAAAATATTGACATATACGGTCTTTAAAAGTCAAGAAAATTTTAACATTAATTTATACATACAATTTCATTTAATTGAAATAAGCGACTTCAGCCTGTTAAGCTTAAGAAGTTTCGAGAAATTGGGGCCAGCAGTTGTTTTCGTCTTTATTGTGTTTTGAACGCAAGCAAATGTTTAACATTCAGCTTCAAACTTCAACAACAAGTATGAAAACAGTATTACCATTTTTCTAGTTGTATTTCCAAATAATTATATCTTTATTAAATCCTATGCACCCTTTTTTAAATTCTAAATTATTTTTTGTAATATTTTCTGGTTCAAACGTGACGTGTTTAGTTTTGATCAAGGTGAAATAACAATGGTTTTAAAAAGTAGTTATTGAAGTTGATACTGTCACTCTTTAGTTTGCAGTGAAACTATCAAATGAATATATTCAGTGTTGTTATATCGGTGATAAAACTCCATATTGCATCGAAATGAAATCAATATCATGTCCGACGATGTTTTCTACGTTCTCTATTTTCATTGACAATATTCAAAAATATACTATAGCGTTAGATTTACCATCCGAATGAATCAAAACTAACGCATTACAACTCACAAATGGAAACTAAAAAGCACATAGAGGAAAATACAGCTAAAATTATCCAACGAAATCTCCCGCCCGAGAAGTTCCTCTGAAAGAGCTATAAAAGTATTCGTAATTTGAGCAAATTGGTCTTGAATTTGTATAGACAGTACCTTATTTTTAATACGTTATTTCTATACTCGTGTAGTGTGTTGACAATTGCTATTCTTTATTTTAGTGATGTAAAATATATTTTAACTATAGATTTATGACCACAAAATAAAAAAATATAAACTATAGTGCTAAAATTTATACCAACGGCACATGATTCAAATGAATAGATAGTATTAAATAAATGGTTTGATGACAAAAACTAAAAAAAAACACTAGTTTACAGAAAATGTTCTTCAAACATCTTGAAATTGAAAATGATAAAATCAAAATACAATTTATTCAGCCAAGTTATCAGCGTAGTATATAAAACAATAACCTTTGACTGTGCAGTTATGTGATTTGGTCCAATGGCCGTTTTTACAAGACATGGTGAACTTTGATTGATATGTCCGTAGATTGTTAATCCAAAAGCCATATCCATCGATGCAGTACACACTGACTGTCGAATTTTCTGTCGTTTTATTCGGTTCATGGAATTCGATGTATTTCATGTGTTCGTTTGGAACTGATGTCGGATCGCCGCAATCTGCATGAAAATATAATCATCAGTTATTGCATAGAGGCAAGTCTAGCTACTAAAGGTATAATGAAGTATGTTTTCAAGGGAGTTGTCATGAAAACACCAATATAAAATAAATAGTAGTGCAGTAATGAGAAATATACATTGGAAACTGGATAGCAAAGTCGTGAGAACGCTTCTAATATAAAACATAACGATCCCTACACCCACTTGATAATTAGGGCGTCAGCAACTGGATGAACGCAATCCTACCTGCGGTCAAAAGGATACAGGTTGCCCATATGTGGATATAGTACAAAGTTATTCTTCTACAAACATATGTAAATAAACATATATATCAATATATTCTGGTACTAAATAAAGTAATAAAACTGCAGTTTTGGATTAATAACTGTCCATTGACATACACGAAAATTACGACACTGGCATTGTCCCATAGACCGACTCAAACGCTATTCTATTTAAGGTCATTCAACAATACTCTATGACCACAAAGCACCGAATTGAAAAAAAAACCCGGGTTACGTGAATCAGCCACCAGATTTCTTATTTTACCATAAAATGTTTAATTTTCAAGGAATGAAATGAACGATTTATGGAAATGATAAATGTAGCCCCACGCTAGATAATCTAGTGCCATAGTCCATCGTTTACAGATACTACTTTATATATACGGTCGCACATTTCATGCCAAAATAGTTCTTCTATAGTTGTAATGGTTTATAACTGATTCCTGATTTATTTCAGATTACATAAAGTTGATCTGTAAATGTATAAATTATTTTGATGATACAAAAACTAATAGTTTACAAACAAAAACAAAGTACATGTATTTCAATGGAGCATAAATACGAGTATGATCACCATTTTATTTTACGACATTTTGTCATCTATAAGAACTATTAGAACTATAAGTTACTGCGTTCATTTAATTCAAGTTATTTAACGATCGCACGAGTGTGTAGCGCGAGTTGTATTAGTTCAATCACGAGGGTTGTTTGAAGAGTAACTGTATTTCTTTCACCATAAACAATCACGCATCTGCCACAACTTGTTGTAACATATCCTGAGCGATTTTAGTATACAAAGAACTTTCCTCTGGCTCATGAATTCTGATACCAATGTTTCGCAAAATGATTCATTTTATTAAAGTCGCGAACACCGAAATTAGAAAAAGGGAGCATTGTTATAAGTCAAAATGAATTCCTATCATGAAGCCTCTTTTTTCAACTGCAGACTCTAGTGCCCCTTGCAGATAACATACAGCGCCAAACAAGAGATGCGTACTGAAAACGTTCCAGTGTATACCTTCAGTATTACAATGACTGTTTTCTAGCCTCCATACCGATAGGAACTTCCATCACCTGAACGCCTGCTTGTCGTTGTTGTTCCCAAAACAAACAATATAGCTGTATCCGTACTTAGTTACCCTTAACTCAAAACGTCCACCAATACAGAACACCAAACACTAAACGCGTTGACCTAGTTACAACACCCGCTTATCTTTAAAAAGAGTTAAGTATAAACACATAACGTGTTCAGGGACGGGCATTCAATGCCAACACGAAAAAGAGGAAAAAACCACGATGAGTACTAAGAATTATCACTTGATAAGTGAGTTTCACTATTAAACATCGATTTGAATTGATTGACGCTTCCTTCCAGACTAGACATGAGTCATTCAACGACAATACAGAGGAAATACCAGAAAACTCACATGGTGTAAACTAATAATTGTAACTTAATAGGTGAGGGTCAATTTCGTCTCAGCGATGTATATTATCTGATATTCCGAGCCAGACTACATCTTACACAAACAATCGAAACCGGTTGACTCGATATCGCTTGACTCGATTTCCTCGTTGGCTCGAACTGGATGTCAAGGACTGATTTTGTTTTACTCTTTGTAAGCATTCCCGCATGGCTCTATACTCGCGAATCATGAAGTATTTTGGCTGATCCCTTAGGGTATCGAGCCAACGTGCAAGAATTCATGAGTTATTAAATCATGGGATATAAATACGAATTTGCATATACATCGAATAATTATTAATGGTTTGTCTACGTTGAATTCGCCAACGAATACAGCATACATTTAGCAAAACCTCATCACGTCAAACCTTATAACTACAGGGAGTCATTAAATGTGATCTTATTATTAAATAGTGAATATTTAGGTCGTCATTTTAATGATAACTTTTGAAGGTATCCGTTTTACGAAGTCGAGTCATACACTGTCTGTCTTTACGATAAAATCCACTAATTATCTTTTTGCTAAACAAAGTATTAAAAAAACGTTAAGCTAATGAATATTATATGCTCTATCTATATTTATTTGGACGAAGATGTGTCGATAAACGCTTAGAACTATGCGCATTCTACATGTTCCCGGGGGATTATGCCTCCTCAAGAATAGCGGACCTACACATCTCTTCTGGTCTACCAACATCACGGCTTTCATGAACCCCTTTATGACTCGAATTACTTCTACAGATTATCATAGAATGCCACTATACATAAAACGGGGAACAACTGATTGACAGTCTAATATTAAATAATACTTGTAAAAAAATTGTGTGTCATAACACATATGAAGCCATATAACAATCTTTTACTGTCTCACTAGCCTTTTTATATTGTGTTTGCAATAAAAACCTTTTCAATATAAAACAGATACCGTTTCGCACTAACGTGCATTATATAATTGACACACTGCTGTTATGAAAACTCACATAATATTGAATACAAATACCTTTCAATTTGCATCCATGAGGTCCACGCCATTGTCCACTAAGGCATATAAAATGGTAAGTACTCATTTTCGTATTTGGAAGGACGAATTCATATCCATCGTTGCATGTCACCGTCACCAATGCACGGTCACCGGTATCAGTAACACCTTTTAAATATTCTATTGGCTTTATGTTGGTGGCAGAAATAAGTCTTGGGTCTCCACAACCTGTAGTCATTTTAGGTGTCCGTAATGTGGATAATGTAGGTATTATAGAAGTGGAGTCTTGTGTAACAGATGTTCCTGTAATTAATCAACGTGTTAAGCATGTATAACATAAATTATCACATTTGTCATTGATAAACTTAAACACCTCCCTATATTCTTAATTGTTTCTGCACAAAACAGATAGTAAAATCAATGTTTAAAATATGCACGGTTATTTATGGTACCCTTCTTTCTACATAATTGGTTAAACATATGCGAAATTAACAAGCAGTCTTTAACGGAAATCGCTTAAATGTGTTTTTACCAAATATTATAAAAAGATAGAAATTCTGAAGTTCAAACACAAGGATTCTAACATGTTCAATTTTTACCGTATTTTTATGTTGTTAAAACTAAACTAGCAATCAATGTTCGGTTGTTTATTTACAAATAAATTCCTTTATATAAGACGGGAATCCTCAACAAACTAGCAATCAACGTTCGGATGGGATTGCACTTGTATATAGAATGTGTATAGTATTTGTGTATATATAGATATCTTATAATTCACGTACATATGTGCAAAGATAACGCAGCAATGCAATCAAAATATCAAATAAAATGAGTGTTCAAGATTATATTTGTCGAATAGGATGCCTGTTATTTTCAAGTATGCTGTACACTTCCTAATTTCGGTAAATCAGCAGTCAGCCGTTATTTACTATATTCAGCAGTTTCAGGCAGAAGTTAGGTCAGCAAAAAGAAATATAATCTCAAAATTAAGAAATGATTAAACATAAAGATTATAAGTTTGTGTTACAAAAAATAATGGTTTAGTGCAACGCAGTCACAAATCCATTTAATTTGGTAAATACATACTGACTGTTCCGCCTATACAAGTCATATAGTGTTTTGCTGATCGCCGGCCTGCCTATATTTATGAAGTGTCGTTTTGTAGAAATCCGCGCATTTGTGTGATTTCTATCTTTTTCAACTAAGGGATTTAGACGGGGGCGCAGCCAGCGCGCGCCCCTCTTAAATTGTTTACTTATTTTATTTTTTACTTTTTTAAATCAATATCAAAGTAACGATATGAAAATGATGCTATATTTCAGACTAGAATGTCTCAATCTTTCCTTGGGGACGACTTCAAGCCCCATTTAACCCATTAAAACCATGTATTGTTCATATTCTTTGGGAAGCGAGTGTAAGTTCTCTGTTGTACTTCAAAAGTGTGCACCCTCTAACGTTAAATCCTGAATCCACCCCTGATTTCAGTATTCATTGTTTAACATTGTACAAAATAGTGTAAATACTGTTAATAATACCAAAAGGAAGGCATGAACGTAGAATTAAAGCACATATTTTTTGTCGTACATTTTAATAGGACTCGATGTTTATCATGTGTGGATGTTCTTTCGACAAGTTTCCCCTTCTGTCATGCTATCTCATTTTTGTTTTTAAAATGAAGCAAAAAAGGAGCTGCATCTACAAAAAAATATGTTGCGTCGAAAATACTTGAACTGTAAATCGATGCATTTAAATGCAGCTTGGTTAAATTTCACGTTCAAAAGAGATTAATTTTAAGTGAAGTGGAGATTTTATCTACAGCTGCATTGTTTGGGTAGGTGTTTACACGTCGATGTAATTTACCTGTCAATTGAACTAACTCACTTTTCTATGTGTCGTCTTGCCGTTTATGATCCTTTACAAGAATAATGTCATAATTGCAGGTTGTTGCTGATTCAATGAAATCAATGTACGAACAATTTGAAAACTACTGCAATACTCCAGGCACATTTACTTTGGTAAATGCATTCTAAAAACATTTTTACAATTACTGAATGGTCATCATATTGATCACAAAAAACATTTCTTACCACAGGCTTGTCGTAAAACCGTCAAAATCGCCATAAGTCCAGCCAAAATATACAGTTTCATGTCTATATGGAAATCGATGTCATCTGAAAGACAAATCAATCACATCTGAGTGTATATACTTTTACTAGTCCAATCAAAGTAAATATTTTTTCACAAGGCAATTAAACTAGACTTCAGTGGTAAAACAGTAAAGGTATTTTTCACATTGAATACTGAACATTTGAAAGTAATCTTGAGACAAATGTTAGTTTATAAGTTTATCTAACGGTTATCTGTTCTCGATAACATTTGTTCTGATTATAAGTTATGTTTGATAAGCTATACTGCACCCAATACAACCACTTATTGATATTATTTACAACGAGCTCGAAGTGTCGAACGTCAAACTCACCCATTCGCGTGTTAAAGGAATGACATGCGATAGTTCTAAAAGCAATAATCAATCAGAAGCATGATGAATTAGAATGTGTTCAACCAGTTTTTGTGTTAAGTGTACGTTCAATTACTAATGTCGGTGAACATTTTAATTCTGCTTAACATTTTTATTTAATGGATTCTAGAAGATATGGAAAATGCACAAGTCTTTTTTTTCTTTTTCTAAAACTTAATTATTAGAAATCAAAGTGTGTGGTGCAAGTTTGCTAGTCATCGTTTTGTTTATATGCATTATTGTGTGTTTCTAATGATATTTATATTAATACCTTACAATACGTTGCGTTTCCTTTCCAACTAGAAATACAAAAATGTCAACCTGGTTGACAAATATGTGTACTTCATCAAATATTTCTTTGTTTAAGTGTATACACTTAAGTGTTCATAACAGAACGATAACTAGTGCGGGTTGATACACAAGCTTGCAGTTGGCCATAGATAGCAGATCAAGCGGGAAAGAAATCGTTTGAGGGGTGAGAGGTAAAGCAGTTATCATTTAAAGATCATGACCAATGATAAACAAAGCAATGAAAATGAAAACAATAAAAAATGGACAAGCAGATGTAGCCATTATTTCATTCGCTAACACTATAAAAAGACTTTCCGTGTTGAATGTCTTGAAAAGAACATTCAGTACTATCTTGTGCCAGGGTCCGTGCCAACTTCTGTGCAGAGAGGATAGGAAAGTTTTTTTTATTGTTTTTATTTTCAACCTGTGTTTTTTAATGATATTGAAGGATGATTACCCAAAAAACATTAACATTGATGTTCGTAATCTGTAAAGATTTAGCGAAATAATTGATAAGAAAATTATTAACGTCAACTGCTACTTATTTAAGAAATAGTGATGGCAGATAATGAAATACACATATAAAACCTTTTAAGGTCTTATCTTTGAACCGCTATCCGTCTATATACTGTATAAACGATATTTATTACATCTGTATGATACATACACATGCATATAAAATACCCCTGGCCAGGGTCACACACTCCGGCGTGATTCCACAAACGGGCAGGCTAAAGTTTAGTTTTAGCTCAATCCCCACAGACGGGCAAGTTTTAAAAATAGATTCCTACTAACTTGTGGGGTGTTTTCCATTCATGAACGATGAGAGCTTTTGGTTTTCACATGCTATACATATACAAAATACCGATTGCAGCTGTTAACATTTAATTATTTAATCAAAAGAATAAATATTTTCTTCTTTGTAAGATCGTACTATTTTTTATTTCTTAAATACCAAAAGTGTATAAGGACATAGAACAATCTCGTAATCATGAATAATTAATGAGGCATGAAATCTGACCCTCATATCTGCACAAACACTCATACTTATGTTTTCCCGAAGAAGAATAACAATTTGGAAAGCTCGAATTGAATTCGGTCGGCTTGATCACAGCATATTTTAAACCAACTACTCGCCTGATGAGCTAACTGACAGTATAGGGTTATCTAATAGCAGGATGTGAATTAATTAGAAAAAGTTTTGTCTCCCCTGCCTCATGCATATTCATATAAATGTGTATTGTCAGTCAATTTTCCCACGGTATGTATAAAGTGTGACGGACGAAAGAACCTGGTTGCCAACGATGAAAACGATAAAAACTGAGTAACGGTGTTGTATGTTAGCATCGGGTTAAAAAGAAGCTTAACTACCTTTTTTTTTCGTCGAAATATGGAGTTTTATCAGTTAAATAACAACTTACATTAAAACAATCCATTTGATATTTTAACTGCAGACTTAGCTTTAAAAATGCACTATTACACCCAAATAAGATTTACCACAATTAATGCTATTGTTTTGACATTCCAAAAAGGATTAATAATTGTCGAAAACAATGGTTCTTATAAGGGATACCGAGTTAAATTTGAAAGAAATGAGCATAAAGCACGGTATTTCTACCTTATGAGACTTAAGTAGACCAAACTAAAGTTGTAAGCATTTACCAATCATTTAATACATACATTTGCGCTTTCTGCTTTTAAATACCCGGCTACAATATTGTTATCAGTAATCAATATTTTCGATTAAATGCATTATTAAGTAAGAAGTTAAAGGTATATCAGTCGAAATTGATGTTTTTTATACATGTCTATATTGATTTTGAATAAGAGTGTCATGCAGGTACGTGTATATGCGATCTACTGTGTTAATGCTACGTCATCCAGGTACATGTATAGTTGATTTACTGTGTTATGCTGCGAGATCCCGGTACGTGTACATGTAAACATCGGAGTTATTGCTGTCCCATCCAGGTACGTGAATATGTGATCTACTGTGTAAATGCTACATCATAAAGGTACATGTACATGTGATATAATGTGTTAATGCTACGTCATCCAGGTATGTGTGCATATGATCTTCTGTGTTAATGCTTCGACAACCAGGTATGTGTGCATGTGATCTACTGTGTAGATGCAACGTCATCCAAGTACGTATACATGTGATATACTGTGTTAATGCTACTACAACCAGGTATGTGTGCATGTGATCTACTGTGTTATTGCTACGACAACCAGGTATGTGTGCATGTGATCTACTGCGTTAATGCTACGTCATCCAAGTACGTGTACATGTGATATACTGTATTAATGCTACTTCACCCAAGTACGTGTACATGTGAGCTACTGTGTTAATGCTACTTCATCCAAGTACGTGTACATGTGATATACTGTGTTAATGCTACGACAACCAGGTATGTGTGCATGTGATCTACTGTGTTATTGCTACGACAACCAGGTATGTGTGCATGTGATCTACTGTGTTAATGCTACGTCATCCAAGTACGTGTACATGTGATATACTGTGTAAATGCTACGTCATCCAGGCACGTGTACATGTGATATACTGTGTTAATGTTACGTCATCCAAGTACGTGTACATGTGATATACTGTGTTAATGCTACGACATCCAGGTATGTGTACTCTGTACAAGGTTACAGCGTATATATACAAGCTTTCAGTGTATACTCGGTATCCAGAGCACGTTTCAAAGTGAATAATTTACGTCATATCAAAAAAAAATCTCCAATCAAGTGTTTCACTACATGGCGTCCATTTCTGGCATGGATATACAACCCTCACTGTGCACATCTATAGTGGTTTACCTTACATCGAAAAAGGGAGAATCTTTCTCTCATATCTCAGTGGATTCTGTCATTAGGTTGCACGTACGTTACAGTGTCGACTGCCATTTCCGTATAAAGCGGTGTACTTCCGTATGGCGTAGAAGAGGTCTGTACACCTACTGAGTGCATTTGTCATTTCTGATAGTGTTATACTATGACGTCATCAGGCTACTTGCTATTTAGCTCAACTTTTTAAACATACATAAACACAACTGAAATGATGTGCAATTATTATGAATATGATTATTATGAATATGATTATTATTATTATTATTATTATCATTATCATTATAATTATTATTATTATTATTATTATTATTATTATTATTATTATTATTATTATTATTATTATTGTACATTTACCAAAATTTTATATTCGGCTGATTAAAATCAAAAACGACTGACTAATGATTTACCAAAATGCATGTACACCAGATATGGAAAAAACTGCCATTCTATTAGACTAACTATAATTCCGAACACTCATATTGAATAATATATTTTTATTACAACACAGATCAATTTTATTTGAATTAAAACTATTAACAAAGTTCGTTAAGATGGAAAAAAAGAAGAAAAACAATCACATACATTAATGACTATAATCATAAAGATAAATATCTACACATGTACAAATACAAAGTTTAGAGTTTATACGCGGTTTAACACACATAACAAAAATGCTTAAGACAGTACAACAAATGTCATGACTTTGAGTACAGCCTTACAGGCTTACGGCGCCCTTGTCGTAGGTAACCAGCTGGTACAGTCGTCGGACGGGTTGACATCATAATAAAGGTGACAGTACCGCCGGCTGTTGACCGCCGAGCAGCATTGCCGTAAGCCGGTCTCTAGAATTGCGTTATTACCGGCGTCCCTGTAATCGGCTTCTATTGCGAAAGGATACTGCTTACGCAGCTCGCCGAACCTGAAACATGTTTTGCATTGCCAGTAACGACGGATTAAAGCATAACTTGGTTATTTTAGTAATAATTACTGTAACTACAATCCCATATACTGTAACTATATTTATATGAAAAACTAAACAAAAACAAGCTCAATAGCCAAAAGTTTAAACATATAAACCCCATTTACTTGCACAGGGTAAACGCCAAAATACCCGAGCGCTTTTGCATGAGTATATTATTTGAATCACGTGGGTAGTTGATGGCACCTTTGTCAAAGGCAACCTTCAAAAACTGCATGCGGTTTAACCTTATATGATCTAAGACTTCTGACCTTATCTTATCTAAGACTCCTTACCTTATATGATCTAAGACTTCTTACTTTATCTGATCAAAGACTTCTTACCATATCTGATCTAAGACTTCTTACGTGATCTGATCCAAGACTTCTTACTTAATCTTATCTAAGACTTCTTACCTAATAAATCTAAGACTTCTTACTTTGTCTGATCTAAGATTTCTTACCTTATTTATCTAAGACTTCTTACTTTATCTGATCTAAGACTTCTTACCTTATCTGATATGAGACTTCTTACGTGATCTGATCTAAGACTTTTTACCTTATCTGATCTAAGACTAAGACTTCTTATCTTATCTAACCTAAGGCGTCTTACCTTATCTGATCTAAGACTTTTTACCTTATCTGATATAAGACTACTTTCCCAATCTGATCTAAGACGTCTTACCTAACTGATCTAAGACTGCTTACCTTATCTGATCTAAGACTTCTTACGTGATCTGATCTAAGACTTCTTACCTTATCTGATCTAAGACTACTTTCCTAATCTGATCTAAGAGTACTTTTCTAATCTGATCTAAGACGACTTACCTAACTGTTTTAAGACTTCTTACCTTATCTGATCTTAGACTTCTTATCTTATCTGATATAAGACTACTTTCCAAATCTGATCTAATACGTCTTACCCAACTGATCTAAGACGTCTTACCTTATCTGATCTAAGACTTCTTACCTTATCTGATCTAAGACTTCTTACCTTATCCATCTAAGACTTCTAACCTGATCTGATCTAAGACTTCTTACCTTATCTGATCTAAGACTTCGAACCTTATCTTATCCAAGACTTCTTACCTTATATGATCGAAGACTTCAACTAATGTCTAACATCATCAATATTTTGCAGTGCATGATCTCCATGCAATTGAGGTTAAATTGATTTGTTTTAATATTCTCTTACATTCACTCCACGAGTGTATTTGTAAGTACTATGCGTAACATAGGAGCATACATACCGATAGCCGCAGTGCTGTTTGATGTCGTATGGGTTGAAGAACCACGACTCGTAACAGTGGGTATACTGGTCAATGTTCAACCAAAGGCTGTCGTTGTTTTTGAAGGTATAGTCATACGAAATAAACATATTTATGGAGAATACAAATCGTGTTTATTGGCAAACTAAATTCAATACAGAAAAGTGTTTTAATCGGTCCATCGGCACATTCTAGATTAAAACAATGTACCATTTTCATTGACTTTTAGTCTGCTTTTGTATATTGTTCGAATCTTATGATATAAGTAAATAATATAGTTCTTGCTATCATATGACAACTGAAAAATATGTCTGATGATTTACCAATAAAATGTCTGTCTTCATTAAATGTTCTTGAGACCCTATATACTAAGGATATATACTTATTCGTATATCATATTCCGGTACCTCATTCATGTCTTGTTCGTAACATGGACAGGGATATGAGTTTTTTAGCTGTTGTCGTGTCCATGTTTTTAGGCTTTGGTTCTCGTGGAATTTCCGGCATCTCACCTCGTCCCACATGTCGTCAGTGATGTACGTGACATTGTACAGCCAACGGCCTTTGACCGCTGAAATGGTTAATAGAGGGAGGATGATTATCAACTGTGTGTTGTGCAGTACCGATAATAAACGACAGGAATATTTAGAATATGTTTAAATATTTGTCTTAACTATTAAAATAATGACGAGAGTTTGTAATAATTTACCTTATAAGACCACGTTTTCACAGTATTTGACGTAATTAATCTTTGTGAAACTAGTATCAAAATTCCTAAGTAATAAAAACCAACAACATGCCGTTTAACTTACCATTGAATAGATAAAGATCAACAAACCTGGGGAACGTTTGAGCCGTTCGTGAAGTTATTCCTGTCAGCTAGTATCTTGCCAGAAAAGTTCACGGGATATGTGTATCCGGTGGCCACTGGCGTATAGCTGTCGGGTTTGATACTGAACTGCTCTTGATCGTAGTTGAACAGCAGGTACGTGTACAAACCGTCAGTTACCACAATTGCCTGCATCGACAAGTTCTAAAAACACAGACATATAAAGAGCAGGTACGTGTACAGGCTATCTGTTACGATATTTGCCTTCATTAGTAGGTTCTGAAAACTCCGACATTTAGGTAGTAGGTACGTGTACACACCGCCCATTACCACAATCTCCTACATTGACAGGTGAAAACATCGACATGTAAAGAGCAGGTACGTGTACAAGCCGGCCTTTACCACAATCTCCTGCATCGACAGGTTCTGAAAACACCGAACCGAAGGAGTAGGTACGGGAGGAGACCATTCATAGTACAGGTTGTCCATCATCAGAATCGCCAGCATTGTCAGCTTCTGAAAACACCGACATTTAGAGACCTGTTCGAACAGGCATACTGAACTGGCAATTGCACAGGCAATAACAATACGCCAAGCAAAACAAAACAACAGCCCACCACACATCACAAATCGCAAAAAAACAACGATGGCAATTTGTGAATAAACTATAGGAATACAATCATCACCTAATACATTCAATCAAATATTTGCCGCACAACCTATACGTTATCTAAATTTATATTATCTAATTAAAGTGCGTATTCGTTTGTTGAAAGTGATTAAAAATTAAATTCAATCGTCAGTAGGTTTTATGTGTAGACTAGTTGGTAGTATCAAAACACATAACGGTCCCATAAACGACACACACGAAAATCACTAACGATAACGGAATAGACAAGCACGCGCCTAAAACATATGATCGTGGCACATGGACCAAGTCAATTGAACACCGCAGTATTCCCCCATTCCCCCAATGGGCAATGAACTCCTATTTCTGTGTTCCAAGGCGCTAACCCTCAGCAATTAATAATAAATGTATTCGGGTGCATATGTTTCGTTTTGTTTCCGGTGGACCATAGCCTTGCAACCCCTCCGTCATACAGGTCTTGTCAACTTAGGCTATAAAAACACGTTTCTCAGGCACTTTTTTTTTTAAAACAAATGGGGAGGGAGCGCTCACTTTTTTTATCTGCTTGTTTCTTTTTTTTATCCTATTTTTAATTTAACAGAATGATAGAGACAGTGTATTTACACATGTTATTGTACAAAAGACTCATTTTCAGTAGTGTCTAATTCTTATTGTAATTGTAAATGATTGTTAAAATTTGATTTGGGTTCATATTATACAGCCCTCACAAATGTTCAGTTCAATCATTATTCTTAACTTAAATGTTTTTACAACTTTTGACAAATATCGTTAAACCTATGTTACACAACATTTTTGTTAAACCATTATTGGCATTAATGGGGCACATTGACATATTATACTCAACTTTAATAAAGAATGGAATACAAAAGCATTAATTCATATATCTCTATGTGTCCTGAATTACGTGTAAACATGAAAAAAGTAAGACTGACTTTTCTAAAGTGATAAATGATACAATAGTGGTCATAACAATGTTTTAAAGATCTGGTTTCAAGGGTTACATTGGTACTTTATAAAATAACAACTGTATCAGTCTTCAAATTTAAATTCACTTTAAAATTTCGTATGAAGCGGCCATTTTCCTGTCAAGGTGATGGCCTTGATTTATACACCCTCCGAACCAAGCCGAATACGCTCAACGGAGATTGCCGAGTAGCTATGAAGGCTGCAAACCAGAGCGCTGGACCCAAACTCGCTTATGAAGCTCACGTTCGAGCCAGTACAAAGATGTTTATGTTCACATTAATTTGTACATATCAAGGCCATCATCTGAGCACTTGTCAGACAAACGGCTGCTTCATACCAAATTCTAAGGTAAATTTGAAGTTGAAGAATGATACGGTTGTTCCTCAAATCGGTCTTTCCGTGGTTATTCGGAACACCTATACACAGAAGCATAAAACCACTGTTTCTGTGTGTAGTGCCGTTTACACGGGGACACATTGAAGATTGTAATTTACATTGGATTGAAATGGGACATTGAATTTGGCATGTTTGTCTAAAGAAAAATAGTTATACCAACATATTGCATACCAATTTAAAGGGTATTTACCCTTTTCTCATTGCACCTTGTTAAAAATGGATTGTTTCAATGTTGATTAATACGTTTGATAAAAACTGGTCTGTGAAATCCGGTAAGTTTAAGTTATATACCCTGTTTCTTTCGTGTATAACAAATGCATTAAATATATTCAGATGAATTGTTTATCTCATTATATGAATCCAAAACGATATTTATCAACATTTAGACACAAACAATGAGCCAGACGCCTGTGCTTTATAAATTGCTTAAAAACATATCAGTGAAGTTCATCTTACTAGCACAGTGCACAAAGGGACGAACATGTATTGGCTTACATTAAATGGAAAAAACATAGTGTTCATGGCATTATCACTTTGTCTTCATACTGTATTTGCACGCTTAAAATTTACATTTTTATCTGTTTTTTAACTCACGATGTTTTCTCTTTGATCTTTATCATGGCGATGCTTATAAAAACAGTTAAATAATGCGCTTAAATGATCTAGACTGTTGTTGAGGTTACACTACACTAAAAATCGGTTGATTTTGACTGGAATTTAAAACAAAATGTAATTAAAAAAAAATGTAATCTGAAAAACTGAAGAGGGTGAGAAAAACGAATGCGGTGCCTGAGAAACTTATGTGCATTTTGGCCTTATCTCTGCCGTTTCATTATTCTCTTACATCAATATCGATATTTCCTTGGTCAATTTATACATTTTACCGCATTGAAGCGGGCAACGAAAATTGAGAGTGAATTGCCTGGAGCTATCAAACACTCCTCCCCAGATATATACCAACTTATATAACTTAATAGAAAAACGTAGAAGCACAATATCGGCAATTATCAGGCAGTAGTTTACCTGCTGTTTAATAAGCTCATATCCCGGCATGTAAGGTGAGTGTATGGTGGCATTTCTCCAGGTCAATGATATGGCAACATTCACGCTGAATTCTGACCGGTTAGTGTATTGACGCACTAATTCCTCAATTTGTTTCGCATCCTTTGCGTCTGCAGTCTTGTTTAATAAAACGTGAACGCACAGTCCGGCGCCCGTTATGTTGCGCGTGTCAATGTTTGTCCACAGAGGAGCAATAACAATGTGGTTGTCCACGTATTTCTCCCACAATGTGGAATTCTCGGCGCCGTATCGCTCATACAATGGTGGATAGTTCAGGGCAAGGAATCCATTCATATTCGGCTTTAGGATAAAAAAGCATAGTCATTTAAAACAATAATGAAGATTCAGCGTTATTATATAAACTATAAGTGCCATCAATAAAGCTCTCGTTTCATTACAAACAATTGCAAAATGACTTTTCTTTGAATGATGATAATTTGTACATTGAAACACTAAAACATTATTTATAATACGTACCCGGAATACGTCATAATAGTTTTCGAGATATGGAAAACGCCCATTTGGAATATTTATGGAGTCCAAAATTTCGTTATCACCCTGGGCACATACTTCTGGCGCCTTTTCGAAGTCCAAAATGACTGGTTCTGCATATAAAGACATGTGTGTTTTACAAATTAAGCGATAATCGAATACGACTGTTTGTATTATGTTCACAAATTGTTTCTGTGACAGTTTGTAGGTATGGTAATGTCACATGTATAGTTAAATCGCACGCATTATCAATGCGAAAAAAAAGGAATGGGGGAAAGGCCCTTATCAACGTTTACGTTGATTACCGTAATTGTCGTTTATTTACTAACAGTCAAAACACTTCTTGTGTGCACGTCGTCATAGGTTTTCGTCAACCTCCGGCATACCCTAGGTCCTCATCGTTGTCTGTGGTCCACTAAGCGAGGATTATGTACTAGAAGTGTTGTCATTTGAGAAAAAACAAAATAGACACATAAACAATTACAAATGACATAGCAAGTGTAGCATTTGGGGATTTTCTAGATATGAGCTTAGAATTGTTAACTTTTTCAAAATCTTTTACATGCAAGGAAGGACATGATTGAAGACAACGTGAAATTTGAAAGGTGAAACTTCACATTATGACGGAGAAGGTGTTACTATACCTACACATACATACAGTCCAACAATCTGAGTCTAGTTATTCATTTTACACATTAAACATTTCACGTTTCAAAGACGGAATTATTAATAATTCAATACATTAAAAACAATGCATGCATTTTCCAAAACATAAAATGTAATTGTAACGCAACATAACATAACAACAAAGTGACAAATAAAAGAGATTTTATCTTTGTAAATTAGATCTTAATTTAAAAGCTTCATGTGAGTTTGTATTTATTTTCTGAACTTAGAAATATTAGTACGTTCGAACAATTCTTTCAGTTTATGCATACTAGGATTGGACCAGTAATTTTTAAAAATGTTTCTTTTACGGAGTTCAGAATAAATATAACATTCGATTTCAAAGTAGTATTCGTCTTCCAATATATTGCATGTTAAACACTTTATGTCTTCACCAGGGTTACAGTGTGGACGATGCCATCTACCAGTTTCAATAGATAGATTACGAGATAAAATAAATAACCTAGACATTGCTACAGTAAAATTATTACATAGGTTACTTTTTAAATGAAACTGTAAGCTCAAGGAAAATACGGATTTAAAAAAGTGCTACGTGGTGAATTTTCATTTCTGGCATTTCAGTTCTGCATATTTGTATTACACAAACGTTGTTTGAAAATACTTGCTAAAACATTAACATCACCAACACCGTGATCAAGCAATTCTTCATAAACTCCTAATGATGACTAAAAATGTTGAATTAATGTAACAATCTATGTGGAAGCAAATCCGCATCATTTTTTATAACTTCGTAAATAATTTTATAACTTCGTAAATAATTTTACAATACTTCAAGGCGTCACTATTTGTAATCTTTAACCAGAACTTTACAGTTCTGATATATCTGTTGTTAGCTAAATCAAATCTACCGAGTACACCATAAACGAAATCATTTTAGTACAGCATTTTATCTGAAAAACGTATGCAATTCTGTGTATAAATACGTTCGATATCATTTACTTTATGAAAACCCCAAATTTCATGAGAGAAATCAACATGGTGAAATCAGCTTGTCAAAAAGGTCGAATCAATGTTTTACGCTAACATAAGGAAAATTGTACAAATATTTGTTAAGATTAAAAAAGCTGATTTTGCTTTACCAGCAAGAGTTACTTCAATACTATTAAAAGAACAATCCGAGGAAAAGACAACACCAAATAAGACAGAGACCTGACAATTTCAAGACGTTCCCCGCTAACTGTAGACTGTAAATTCCTTGGCAAAATACCCCCCTTTCTGAAAACATTTATTTCAGTTTTCTGGACATAAATTTTGAATTTCCATCTACGACAATATTCATAAACACTATCTAAACCAATTTGCAAGCTATGCGCCAAAATTTCAACAATGTAATCAACGTATAATAACAGAAAATAAGTTGTCATGTACATAGCAATACCATTAAAACAATTCAGTACTATATGCTCTTCAATGTCATTGAAAAACATTGAAAACGAAAAAGGAGACAACGATTCACCTTGACGAACGCATAAAAAGCACGAAAACTCCCCCCTAAACGTGTTGTCAAACTAAACACGAGATTTAACACTTGAGTTTATACTTTTGAGAATTGTGATCATTTAACCGCGAATACCAAGTGTTATCACTTTGGACCAAAGACTATTGCGTTCAGAATATTCAAAAACTTTACTAAAATCTATGAAACTACAATACAGTTTTTAACCCTGATTTATCATATGTGTAGTTGTACCATGTAGGACGAAACTATCAGTAATGCTCATTCAACTGCGAAAACCAGTCTGAGCCTCGATTTAAACATTGTAATTTTTAGCCAATGATGTCAATCGGTTATTTAGAATGCGGGCAAAACGTTTATCCAATACGTTCAATTAAGTTATACCCCTATAGTTTTCCCGGTTATGATTAGATCTTTTCTTTTGAGATTTTACTATATATCCGTCAGACCATGTTTCTGGAAAATATACAGCTTTGAAAATAACACTAAATTCTGATTTTCCAAAAAAGGTTTAACATTATGATTCCATGTATAAACTATTCATTTAAACGATTATCTTGATATCTTTGTTAAAAACATGTGTCTTTTTTGACAGCATTCATCTGTAAACCAATGATTATTACCAGGCTGTGTATTGTTAGAATTATAAACTTCATGATAAATAGTAGTTTTACGAAGACCGTCAGTAAAAATTTTCATAAGCTTGGAAAAAATGTGATGAACTTAAATCTACGTCACCGTCAATCGAACAATTATTCGTATAACAAGTCAATATGTTAAGTTCATAAACAATTACATCGGTGCTTATTGCATTTATATTTTTTTAGATTGATCATTAGGCCACTTAAATCTAGAATCCATCACTTTATATTAACCATCTGCTACAGTCTCATCGCGTGATAAAGATGCAGCGGCAAGGTTAACAATGTTTTCAAATGTGTACTCAATTTAACAATGGTAGGATAAAGAATCGGGACCATGTACTGTAAATGAAGTAATGAGGTTAAACATGTAACCAGAAACTAAAACATGATCCACCAAACTGCATCCTCTCGACCCTACCAAAGTAATTTACCAATCCCCGCATCTTTACCATAACGGTCATTCAATATGCGTAAACCTGTTTGCTTACAAAAATCTACAAAAGTCTAGGACGTGATATGTCAACTTTATTTTCGTCAGGAAGTATATACAGATCAGTTTTTATATCAAAATAAGTACAATCGGAGTTATCAGATGTATAGAAGTTAACATCACCTGACATTAAAATATTACACTGACCATCTGTATAATTATGAATTCATGCTACAGAGTTTAACAATCTGTCAAAAACAATTCCTACCTGTTAATAAAAGCACTACCACTACTCTCTGGTACAACATAATATAAACCGATAAATAAATCATTATCTAGCAAGAATATATTGCCATCCAGTCGTATCCATAAAGTGTCTTCACTTTGGAAAAATCAAACTTTTGTCATTCACATTTGTATCTTTTACGTTGATTATTATACCATCGAAATCACGTTTAGAGATTTTACTACTTTTCTCATGTAAACAAACTTGCAAAAAGTCATTTTAGATTCAGACTCAGTAAGCATTACTCTATCATTATTTTCAAATATGGAAATAATGTCAGGACAATGTAGTTCATTACAATATTTAGACACTAAACACTGTACGGTGATATTAAGCATAACCTTCTCTTGCCATTCATATCCATTGTCAGCACCTGCTGATGCCACAGATTCACCATCGGGGGTCGAGTTAATAGTTGCACCCTGAGTTTGTTGAAAGCTTACACCGAGCGCTGAAACTGACTGTTTATGTAAACATATTCTATAATATGCCGATACCTTAAGCAGTTTAATGTTGTAAGTAGATGGTAATCCTAATCAAATTAGCAATCAATGCTTGGATGGTAATATACTGGTATATAAAAGACAAGTATTCTAGCCAAACTAGCAAGTAATGTTCAGATGGTCATCTACTGGTATCTATAAGACGGGCGTCCTCACCAAACTAACAATTATGTTGAAATGGTAATATGCTGGTTTATATAGAAATTAAAGCTCTGAAGGTAATATACTGGTATATATAAAACGGGTATCCTAGCCACACTAGCAATTAATGTTCAGATGGTCATTTACTGGTATCTATAAGACGATAATCCTAACCTAACTAGCAATCAATGCTCGGATAGTAATAAACAGGTATCTATAAGTAGCGCATCCTTACTTAACTAGCAATAATGTTCGAATGGTGATAGAGTGGTATCTATAAGACGCGCATCCTTACTTAACTAGCAATAATGTTCGAATGGTGATAGAGTGGTATCTATAAGACGCGCATCCTTACTTAACTAGCAATAATGTTCGAATGGTGATAGAGTGGTATCTATAAGACGCGCATCCTTACTTAACTAGCAATAATGTTCGAATGGTGATAGAGTGGTATCTATAAGACGCGCATCCTTACTTAACTAGCAATAATGTTGGAATGGTGATAGAGTGGTATTTATAAGACGCGCATCCTTACCTAATTAGCAATTATATTCGAATGGTGATAGAGTGGTATCTATAAGACGCGCATCCTTACCTAATTAGCAAATATGTTCGAATGGTGATAGAGTGGTATCTATAAGACGCGCATCCTTACCTAACTAGCAATTATGTTCGAATGGTGATAGAGTGGTATCTATAAGACGCGCATCCTTACCTAATTAGCAATTATGTTCAAATGGTGATAAAGTGGTATCTATAAAACGCGCATCCTTACCTAACTAGCAATTATGTTCGAATGGTGATAAAGTGGTATCTATAAGACGCGCATCCTTACCTAATTAGCAATTATGTTCGAATGGTGATAGAGTGGTATCTATAAAACTCGCATCCTTACCTAACTAGCAATTATGTTCGATTGGTGATAAAGTGGTATCAATAAGACGCGCATCCTTACCTAATTAGCAATTATGTTCGAATGGTGATAGTGTGGTATCTATGAGACGCGCATACTTACCTAATTAGCAATTATGTTCGAATGGTGATAGAGTGGTATCTATAAAACGCGCATCCTTACCTAATTAGCAATTATGTTCGAATGGTGATAAAGTGGTATCTATAAAACTCGCATCCTTACCTAACTAGCAATTATGTTCGAATGGTGATAAAGTGGTATCAATAAGACGTGCATCCTTACCTAATTAGCAATTATGTTCGAATGGTGATAGTGTGGTATCTATGAGACGCGCATACTTACCTAATTAGCAATTATGTTCGAATGGTGATAGAGTGGTATCTATAAAACGCGCATCCTTACCTAATTAGCAATAATGTTCGAATGGTGATAGAGTGGTATTTATAAGACGCGCATCCTTACCTAATTAGCAATAATGTTCGAATGGTGATAGAGCGGTATCTATAAGACGCGCATCCTTACCTAATTACCAATTATGTTCGAATGGTGATAGAGTGGTATCTATAAGACGCGCATCCTTACCTAATTAGCAATAATGTTCGAATGGTGATAGAGAGGTATCTATAAAACGCGCATCCTTACCTAATTAGCAATAATGTTCGAATGGTGATAGAGTGGTATTTATAAGACGCGCATCCTTACCTAATTAGCAATAATGTTCGAATGGTGATAGAGTGGTATCTATAAGACGCGCATCCTTACCTAATTAGCAATTATGTTCGAATGGTGATAGAGTGGTATCTATAAGACGCGCATCCTTACCTAATTAGCAATAATGTTCGAATGGTGATAGAGAGGTATCTATAAGACGCGCATCCTTACCTAATTAGCAATAATGTTCGAATGGTGATAGAGTGGTATCTATAAGACGCGCATCCTTACCTAATTAGCAATAATGTTCGAATGGTGATAGAGAGGTATCTATAAAACGCGCATCCTTACCTAATTAGCAATAATGTTCGAATTGTGATAGAGTGGTATCTATAAGACGCGCATCCTTACCTAATTAGCATTTATGTTCGAATGGTGATAAAGTGGTATCTATAAAACGCACATCCTTACCTAATTAGCAATAATGTTCGAATGGTGATAGAGTGGTATCTATAAGACGCGCATCCTTACCTAATTAGCAATAATGTTCGAATGGTGATAGAGTGGTATAGTCTAGTAAATATTATATGTATTATTTATGTCCTTAAGTCATCAAGTACTTATATGCAACATCTACACAGCAGGAAGGCAAATATGGTAAACAAACTTAACATTGTTAAAAGATTTTAGGTTTCCGAATTTAATTTTGTCCATTGGGATGCCAAATTTGCCGTATACTTATTTATATTCGTAAATCAGCAGTCAGCCATTATTGATTTTATTCAGGTGAATATTTGGATAAGCAGAAGCTGTGGCAGTAGAAAACATACAACCTGAAATACAAAGTTATGGTTGAAGGTTATTAGTTTTTATTAAAATTATAAGTGGCTTAATGTTACGCAGTTGCATAGCCATTAAAATTTGTAAATACTTACCTATAACATTTTACGATTAATATGTTCGCCTACATGTGTCAAATAATATTTGGTGATCGTCAGCCTGCGCATAGTTATGAAGTGTCGTTTGCAAGAGAAACACGCGGAATTGTATGATTTGTATCTACTGTTAACTTTATTACAGTGCAGAACAATTGCACATAATATTGAACACTACAAATGTGAAATTTAGTTCTTTATCATACATTTTTAAGAGGACCAAATGTTTACAGTTTATGCATGTTCTTTCGACAATTTTCTTTTTTATATTATGCATCTCCACGTCGATATATTACAGCACCTGCCAATTAAATCACTCTTCTAAGTGTGTCGTAGTGCGCATGCGCAATATGATCGTTTACAAAAGTTATGTCACAATAGCAAGTTGATGCTGTTTCACTGAAAAAAAATTATACGAACAACTTCGTAAATAATACAACACTTCAGACCCATTTATTTTGGTAAATGCCCTTCAACAATTACTAAATGGCCATCATGTTCTTGATAATAAAGAAACGCTCCTTACCACAAGCCTGTCGAGAAACCGACAATATCGCCATTATTCCAGCCAAAATATACAGTTTCATGTCTGTTTCTATATTGGTTACAAATAAAACAACAATCACATCTGAAATTATAAACTTTTACTAGTCCAATCTAAGTAAATATTTCTAACGAGACCCTTGTGCTAACAAGTTCATGGGACAAATTTAAGCTGATGAATTTATTTTAGGGTTATCTTTTCACGATAACATTTATTCTGATTATAGGTTATTTTTGATAAGCTAAACCACATCAAATCCACCCACTTATTATTATCATTCCCATCGAGCGCGAAGCGCTGAACGTCAAACTCACAAATTTGCGTGTTAAAGGAATAACATGCGATAGTTCTAAGAGTAATATACCTCTAGAAGCATTTTGATGAATCTTGTTTAACCATTTTTTTCTTTGTTTTTGAGTTGCCGTTCAATTACTTAATTTAGTGAACATTTTAATTCTGCTTAACATTTTGATTTAATAGAACCTTGAAGATATGGAAAATGAAATCCTATATGTTTATTATTAGAAATCAAATTGTGTGGTACAAGTATGTTGGTCTGGGTTTTATTTATATGCATTTTTGTGTGTTTAAAATGATATTCTTTTTAATATCTTACAGTTTCGATATCTTTCCATCTAGACTTAAGAATGCAAACCTGGTTGACAAAAAATGTTTACTTTATCAAAGATAAAGTTATTTTTTTAAAGATATATTTGTGTTCATATCAGAACGATAACTAGTGAGCTTTGATATAAAAGCTTGCAGTTGGCCCTAGATAACTGAAGACGCAGGAAAAATTGGAGGGGTGAAAGGTAATGCAATTATCATTTTAAGCTCATCACCAACATGTTAACAGAGCAATGAAATTAAAAGAAAGCTGTGATTTCATTTTTCACGATTCTGTGTGAATTCAGATTGAAATTTTGCAATTATAACATTTTCAAAGTTCGGTGTATATGCACGTATTTAAATATGCAAATCGCATTTTTATAGTATTTTAAAGCATTTAAAACTGTGTCTTTACCAAAAGTAGAAATAATGTCTTTTGGTCAGAATCATGATAATTTAGTCAATATCATTTCTATCAAAAACGTATCACAACATAGAATATACGAATAGACATAGGCGTCTACGAATTTTGAGTATCTTCCATTGCCGAGAGTGTAAGATAGGCTCGTTCCGACACGAGCATAGGGTATTTTGCTGAAACGATCTGTACACCCTGTGAGAGGGTCGGGATGAACCTATCTTACACGAGCGGCTATGGTAGATGCTTTTTCTCCCACATCAGGATATGTGATAATCGATAATTGTGATAATGTGGTTGTATAGGATATGCGCGCAGTGATTAATATTATGTTAATAGTGAAATCGGTCTTCTAAGGTGAGTGAAGCATGAATTCTTGGAGGGTGCGTGAAAACTGTTTTATGGTAACATTTGTTTGAAGCGAGAAATAAGGGAGGTAATAACAATGTGGTAACCATTAAAAAGGAGTTCCATACGGGCATTTTATCTTCGCCTGTGGGCAAGATAAGAATTTCTAGCATGGATTATTATTGGATCTACTTATCTGAGGTGGGAGAAAAAGGGCTCTTATTGATAGCACAGAAAGTCAAAACGTTTCTGGAAGCATATATTTCAATGCAAAGGTAAAGTGGTTTTAGTGTAGTATTTAATGTATGGCAACTGTTTGGAGACTGAGATTGTATATTTTATTTTTATTATTATTTATTGTTAGAGTGATACTTTTTGCATTTTGACTCCCGGTACAAAAACAGATCTGAATTATTTGGATATTCTTTTTTCATTGTAATACTGGATTGTCCTCTGCAATGTTTATGCACATGAACATTTCCTTTTTTATTTATTTTGTAAAATACTCATACTGTGGTTAGGATGAATATGGTAACAGCTAATAGTTCTAAATTATATATTAAAATTCATTGACCATTCTATTGACCACTTCGATCTTTCATTTAGTTTTGATACATGATACATATGAAATGCCCCAATTCCTCCGTAGCAAAAGTAGATTTGACCCTTGATAACGCAGTTCAGAACGATGGAAAATCCATAAGCTGAATCAGGCAGTTCTTCAGAGAAATATACATCAGCAATTTCAATGCCATCTGCCGGGAATGATAACAAGTGTTGTGATATCATTGGCGTTTGTTACATTCTATTGTCAACTTCATTTAAAAAAATGTGTAAGTGTATCGTTGCTGGTTGCAAAAGCAGCACCGCAAAGGTAACATCGTTTCAGGGAAATGGCGAATATAAAATTATGGTTGCGAGGAGTAAACTCAACCTGTGTTTTAAAAATGATATTAAAGCATGCTTCCCTGTAAACATTAATATTGATTTTCATAATATGTAAGGTTTTAGCGAAATAATTGATATGAAAGTCATCAACGTCACGTGTTACTTATTTTAATAAAAGTGATGACAGATATACATATATAATCTTTACCTCGTCTTAACACGTCTTCACACATCTCTATGATACATACACATATATATAAAATACCCCTGGCCAGGGTCACACAATCAGGTGTGATTACACAACCGGGCAGGCTTAAGTTTAGTTTAAACTCAATCCCCACAGACAGGAAGGTTTTGAGAATGATATTTACATGATCAACATTTCAAACATTTCTCGTATAGGATTTGGAAAGAAATACAGCTTTTAGAGTTTGTTATAACTGTAAATCTGATATCAATTCAAATGTTGGCTTTAAAGTATTAAACGCGTTTCTCGTTTGATCGAACTATGTGTCATTCTTGCCCGGACATCAACAACAATCCGTTTACACTTAATGTAATAAGACATTATTTTTGACAAGTTTTATAAATATCGATTAGAACATGTCGCCACTTAAGTGTTCATGACAGCTTTTTAAGCATTCGACCAAGTCACATATATGTTAAACTGACTTGTTTCCTGTTTAACTGACCGTACAAGGGCGGTTATCCGAGGGCATAACCTCCGTAAAATTTAATGCACCAGAGAAACGAGTTACTTTGAAACTATACGCCCGTTCATATATAATTTCTATGACAAGGGTAATGGGTCATGTAAATATTTTTACAATGTTGGCAAAGCCAACGTTCAATAACTAGCATTGCGATGTAATTTATCGGCACTCGGCACGATAGTTATATATAAAGAGTTAAAATAGAGGTTGCGAAACACAACGGGAGCTCGTAAATGTACATGTGATCTACTGTGTTAACGATACGTCATCCAGGTTCGTGTACATGTGATCTACTGTGTTAATGCTACGTCATTCGGGTACGAGTACATGTGCTCTACTGTGTTAATGCTAAGTCATTCGGGTACGAGTACATGTGCTATGTTAATTCTACGTCATTCGGGTACGTGTACATGTGCTCTACTGTGTTAATGCTACGTCATTCGGGTACGTGTACATGTGTTCTACTGCGTTAATGCTACGTCATCGAGGTACGTGTACATTTGATCTACTGTGTAAAAGGTACCTCATCAATGTACGAACACATGCTTGCATCTGCACTAATGCTACGTCATCTAGGTATGTGCACATGTGATATACTGTGTACATTCTACGTCATCAAGGTGTGTGCACATGTGATATACTGTGTTAATGCTATGCCATGAAGGTGTGTGCACATGTGATCTACTGTGTTATTGCAATGTCATCAAGATATGTGTACATGAGACCTACTGTATTGATCAAGGTGTGTGCATTCCTAACATGATAACAGCGTACATTCGGTATCTAGAGCACTTTTTAAGTGTATGATTTACGTCATATATGGCATTTACAAAATGACGAGCAAACGGTCGTTCGCACGTAAATATAAGTTTCGCAACTGTGATTTTTATTATAGCTACACACGAACACGTACCAGATGGATACCGCTCCAACATATATACCAGAACAAAAAAAGCCTTCTCCAATCAAGCATTTCACTACATGGTGTCCAATTCGGTCATGAATGATCAAACCTCGCTGTACAAAGGTATAGTACTTTACGCAAATCTAATAGTGGAGAAACGTTGTCTCAAGGCCATTTCAAAACTGGAACATTATGTTTTTTTAAGAATTTTTTTTTTTTATATTATATTAGTAAAATATAGAAAACAAAGAGTTTTTTTCGTTTGAGTTTAATTCAACATAATGGGATATGTTCGTTGTTTTATATTTGAATGATTCGTCTAAGAAACATAACTATAGTGTTTTAATCATTGTAACTTATACAAGTTTTCTTGACCATTTAGAAAGCTAAAAGGGTGCCTGGGCAGCTAGTAACCCAGATAAAATATTCGATCCCATCAATGATACTACCATCCTTTAAGAGTAAGTAGACAAACTATTATCCCAAACACTAAAACTGATTAATATATTTTATTTACAACATTGATCAGTTATATTTGACTTTATAATATTAAAATATTATCAAATGTTGAACAGAACAATATATCACAAACATTTATAATTATGATCATAAAGAAAGATATCTACACATGTAAGAAATACAGGTTAAGATCTGATACGCAGAAGAAGTAAAACACACCAAAAATCAAATTGTTTAAGACAGTCAAACAAATGTCATGACTTTGCCCAGAGCCTGTTTTACATCGGCTTCGTCGTCGGGGGACCAGGTTGAACAGTCGTCGGGCGGGTTGACGTCATAGTAAAGGTGACAGTAGCGCCGGCTGTTTACCGCTGAGCAGCACTGCCGGAAGCCGGTCTCCAGAAGGGCGTTATAACCGGCGTCCCTGTACTCGGCTCCTATAGCGAAAGGATATTCCTTACGCAGTTCACCGAACCTGAAACACGTTATGCACTGCCAGTTACGACGGATCGGATTGGACATGATAGTTACTGCACGGTTAAACTCCGAATCGACGTAAAAAAAGTAAACACTCTGAAACAAAGTATGATATAATTTATTATTGAACTCTGAACAGCTGCGTTAAACCACTGTTAACACTAATATATTTATACTGGATAATAATTTCTTAATGATACTGTATGTTAGTGTATGATCGGTAAAAGTTAATTTGTTGATATCTAGCCGACTCAAAATAAGTTTCATGTTGTCTGACTTCATCGTCGCATACTCTCGATGGATACACTGCTGCTCTTTGTTTTGTTGTGTATGAAGAGACAGCGTAATAGATACCGTCGAAGCCGAAAATGATCTCAACTTATCTGATCTAAGACGACAACTAATGTTTATCGTAAATCATCAATATTTTGCAGTGATTTTAATGCAATGGAAATTCAAATGGACAACTTTTAATATTCTCCTACACGTGTGTATTTGCAAGTACTATCTGTAGCATAGGAGCATAAATACCGAAAGCAGCAGCGCTGTTTTATATCATATGGATTGAAGAACCACGACTCGTAACAGTGGGTATACTGGTCAATGTTCGACCAAAGGCTGTCGTTGATTTTGAAGGTATAGTCCTACAAAATAAATGTATATAATGAGGAAGGTGCTTCGTAATTACGAGCAATGGAAAATCACTACAGAAAGGCGTTACAACCGATCCATTGGCTCATTTTAGAATAAATCAGTGTACCACTTCCATTGACTTTTCGTCTGCTTTTGTATATTGGTCGGTTCTGAAGACATAAGTAAATTATATTGTTCTTGCTATCATATGACAACTGAATGATGTGTCTGATGATTTACCTAACAAATGTCCGTCTTCATTAAATGTTCTCGAGACTCTTAAATCTATGGATAAAGTTATATCTATTTCTGCTGTCATATTCCGTTACCTCTTTCATATCTTGTTCGTAACATGGACAAGGATATGAGTTTTTAAGCTGTTTTCGCGTCCATTCTTTCAATGTCTTGTTCTCATTGAACTTCCGGCATCCCACCTCGTCCCGCATGTCGTCAGTGATGTACGTCACGTCATGCAGCCAACGACCTTTGACCGCTGACAGGAGGTAAACAGTATAGTATTATGCAATTTGTGGTTAACACTTTACCGTAACACGTTTACAACAGAGAGGCGGCAACAGGTAGACTTAAAGTAATACTTAAAACGTTTGATTACCTAATATAAGAGACAGGCATCAACAGAAATCGATATAATCTACTACGTTTTAAAACAGAATAACACAAGTGATGGAAGTTCATGATTTATTCTCAGTAAATCGTCGACTAAAATGTGTTCACAATTATGCAAAAAAGGCTATCGAGGGAATATGTTTTGCTTCTAAACTATCGGTTTTATTTATCGCAAAAGAGTTTGCCGTGGACAGAAAAACATCGTCATCACTTTAGCTCGGGTTTGAGAAGAAAAGTATCAATCGATTTTTTAAATCATTTATATCAATTGCGATATTATAAGAGAAAACACACACAATTTGGGAATAAGTGCAAAATTAAATAGAAGCAGCCACAGTCTACCATATAACAGTGCCGAAAAAGGTTTGGAAGAATCTGTTTTATAAAAAACAGGGAAAGTCTTAAGAATATGCTGCAGACAAAAATATAAATGAAACAATGTCGATTACTGTTGAAATACAACTAAAGAGTCATAATGCTTAGCAACATAAAACATAGCACTTTCACTCGATCAATTTTTTTTGTATATGGATTTGAAGTCAATACCTCAGTTCTTCTGAATTATGCTTCTGAGAAATTTTAAGTGTATAAAAGGCAAAACATTAACAATAAAATGTCGTTCCTATGAACTGTACTTTCAATATAAGATATATATGTTTATTATGTTTCAATCACCTAAGTACTTTTTTACTCCAGACTTACATAAGTATGTGAGTTAGAAAAAAACCCAAAGATATATGCCATACCATTTGCACAATACTTTTCCAAATATCGATGTTTCTTTTAACAGTTTAAGGTCAATAGTTTAAAGACCATTTGAGTAATGTTCCGGATAAATATTAGAATACGGTACAGGAAAACTAATTCATTATATAGGGCGGGTAGGATTAAAGCTCTTGCATACTGCCATTCACCTAATTGTCATGTTTCTAATATTCTAAGATTTCATTCAATTTTTGTTCGACAGCATTATTGTTCATACACTCCGTAAAGGTTAAATGTGTAGATACTAAAATAATGAATGCACCTAGGGTTATGGCTCTTGCTTAATGCACCTGTTCATATTAACCTCGGTCAATTGTTCAAATTGCAATTGCTGACAATGGTGTACCTGACGGGTGGACGAAAAGAGGAATTACAAGGAGGGGACTATGCTTCCCCTCTTGAAAACGTTATATAAATTATTCAAGGTCTTCAGATTTACAAAAAATAGTATTTATATGTTAATAAAAGCGGTGCAACGGACCTTGGTTAACGTTTGAATCGGTCTTAAGGTTGGTGAAGTTGTGGCTGTTGGCGAGAATCTTGCCGGTAAAGTTTCCGGGGAAAGTGTAACCGGCAGCCACTGGCGTGTAGCTGTTTGGTTGGATGCTGAACTCCTCCTGATCGTAGTTGAAGAGTAGGTATGTGTATAGGCCGTCTGTTACCGCAATCACTTGCATTGACAGGTTCTGAAACAATCGGAGAGCAGGTACGAATTAAGGGTGTCCGCTATCACAATTGCCTGCATTGACAGGACCGTTCTGTAAACACCGACATGTAAACAGCAGGTTCGAGTACAGACGCTGTCACAATCACCTGTATTGACAGGTTCTGAAACAATCGTTGTATAAAGAGCAGGTACGAATATAGGGTGTCTGTTACCGATATCACCTGTATTGACAGGTTCGGAAACAATCGGTATATGGAGAGCAGGTACGAATTTAGAGTGTCCGCTACCACAATCGCCTACATTGACAGGATCGTTCTGAAAACACCGACATGTAAACAGCAGGTTCGTGTACAGACGCTGTCACAATCACCTGTATTGACAGGCTCAGATAAAACATATAAAGAGTATATCCGTGTACATGCCGTCCGATTTCACAATCGCCTTCATTGGCAGGTTCTGAAAACACAAACATATAAAGAGCAGGTACATTTAAAGGCCTTCCGTTATTATATTTGCTGATATTGTGATGCTCTGAAAACACACCGACATAGAAAGAACGTGTACAGCCCGTTGTATGAATAGACAGGTTATGTAAACACCGACATAGACAGAAAATGTACAATATTGCCACGATAGCATTGTGGTTTAGAGTAAGAAACGGGTGCGGAATGTCTCCGTTTCAATCCCGCCACCATCATAATAAGCGAAATAAATCATAATATGTACCAGTAGTGCCCTTGCCTGACACTCGACAATAATTTAGTAGTACTGGAAAACACGATGTTCTCATTATTCTTTTTAACCCAGGAAACGCCAATCGATGCCTTGCATACACCATAGATACATAGAACCATAGAGGTGCATACACCATAGATACATAGAACCATAGAGGTGCATAAACCATAGATACATAGAACCATAGAGGTGCATACACCATAGATACATAGAACCATAGAGGTGCATATACCATAGATACATAGAATCATAGAGGTGCATACACCATAGATACATAGAACCATAGAGGTGCATACACCATAGATACATAGAACCATAGAGATGCATACACCATAGATACATAGAACCATAGAGGTGCATACACCATACATACATAGAACCATAGAGGTGCATATACCATAGATACTTCGAACCATAGAGGTGCATATACCATAGATACATAGAACCATAGAGGTGCATACACCATAGATACATAGAACCATAGAGGTGCATATACCATAGATACATAGAACCATAGAGGTGCATATAACATAGATACATAGCACCATAGAGGTGCATACACCATAGATACATAGAACCATAGAGGTGCATATACCATAGATACATAGAACCATAGAGGTGCATACACCATAGATACATAGAACCATAGAGGTGCATACACTATAGATACATAGAACCATAGACGTATTTTCGAAAAGAGCTATGCCATCACGCAGGACTGTCTTGTGTGTCAATTTTTTTCTCATTTTTAATATCTGAATATGACAGGGAATCACTTCTATTTCATGACAAGTATTACATTTAAACACTAAGTCAAGATGACGTCACGGTGGGGTTAAGTCATCATGTATCCAATTAGTTTTACAAGCAATCGACCGGCCGTTACCATTAGTGTCTGCATTATCAGGTTGTGAAACACGTACTGGTAAAATACACCTCTTTGACAAAGTAAAAAATAATACTAAAGCACAGCAGGCGTGGGTCAACGTTCGTTAGTTTTATTCTCAGATTGGTTCAAGGGGACAACTATAAGCATTTAATTAAAGTTATGGAACTTTCTTCCGCTATGCATATGGAAGTAAACATGTGTAACAACTTTAGTTTGAAATTACAAAACCAACCTTCTTCAAATTATGACCATCAAAGCATTTTAGCACGCCAATGAAGACAACGACGACACAAAAACAGTTTATTGGTGTCCTGTTAAAATGTACAGTAGATTTACCTGGTATTTGTAGAGCATGTATCCGGGCATATATGGTGAATGTGTGGTGACATGTTTCCAAGTCACGGCAAATGCAACACTCGCATTGAACTCACTGTTGTCCGAATATTTCCGAACAAGCTTCTGTATTTGAAGGATGTCACTCCTATTTCCAGTGTTGTTAGAAAACACATGGACCCATACACCTGCGCCAGTAATATTCCTTGAGTCGAGGTTTGTCCAGAGAGGGGCAATAACCACGTGATTCTCGACATATTCGGCCCACTGTGTAGAATTCTCCGCGCCAAAGGCTTCATATAGCGGTGGATAGTTAAGTGCTAGGAACCCATTCAAACTTGGCTGAAAAAGCAACACCAAAATAAACGTTAAATGCTACCTAACATTCATGTACATAATGCATCGAATGGGAAATGAAAACTGAACGTTTGTAATCAACTGATAATACGATCTCTTTTACATGATTACATGGTGTTTGTGATTAAAGAAACCAAGGGCCTTATATAAGCTTTCAACGACAAACAGTTCAATGTGGATCTACACTTAAATATGTAGACACGTTTGCATGAATCTCCATTGACCAATTATAAAGCAATGCTTATTAGTATACTATTACTCAACATACTGCGTCGAAATGATCACTATTGTATGTTACAGAACCTAAAGGTTAAAGCCGGGCGTTTCAAGACAGATACCCTGAAAAGACTGAAGTATTGTCCTAGGTAGGGGAATCTTCCCCCGGGGATGTTTACAGGAGGGAGTATCTCGTTGTCTCCGCGGACACCATCTATTACGGCCGGTGAGTTAAAGCTGAGCAGTACCGGACCTTAACGATACAACAACATTTGGCATCGAGGTACAATAGTTTAACTTATGAAATATAATTAAAAAAATAAATAACTTCATGTGAACGACAGGAAACCATATCAATACCATAGGTTAATCATTTCCAGTTATTTAGCCAGTAATCTTGGAAATGTATTTTTCACGGAGCGTGTTTGCTTTGACACTCGTCAATAGCTCGATGATATTTGCCATCGTTGGGTGAAAAACAAACATACGATGACCTATACAATAATCGACATGACCAATAGTAATGTTACTGCTTAGAGTGTTAGATCTGCTGTGTATGATATTGAAGTTGTTGCAGGTATATTTTAAGTGGTTGCATGTTTATAGACCATTAAGGTATTGTGCTTATCAAAATCGCTATAAAAAATCCAAAAAAAAATCGGATTTCTATCATTATTATAATCCCGATGATTTTAAACTCATATGTATAGTAAATTGCTGTTACAAATTAACAAGGTAGCTTAGTTGGCAAAAATAGTATAGATGTCATATGATATATGTAAAAAAAATCAACTATTAATTGGTTCCTTTTCTTAAAGTTAAAAACAAATATTTAATTTTGTTGGTGCAAATCCCCCCCCCCCATTTTTTTTTATAAATAATAGTTTTTCATATAAATATTGCTATTCCGACTGATATAATAGCGCGTAAGGAAACTTGCTGCTCACTGTGTAAGTGAATTGTTAGTGTAATGTAAAAGAATCTAATGTTAAAATATTATGTTAAAATATTGATTATCAGTTCTTTTCTCATGTCTGAGATTTCAAACCTATCATATTATCGTTGTATATATGTTTAATTGAATGTATTATATCTATCATGTAACGAGGAGCACTTTGTGTTCAAGTTACTTAATCAATAAGTTGAATTGAATTGAATTGAATTTAATCTAATATCTAACTGTATTTAAACATGATGATCATGAACACAACATTGTCACGTTTAATAATTTTAAGTGCCTGTATATAAACAGTTTAAATTTATCCGCAAGCTACTTTTTGCACGGTAAAACTCTGTATCCTGTGTTACCTTAAAGAAACACTCTTACTCCCAAATAAGATTCACCATAATTAATATTATTGTTTTAATATTCCAAAATGGATGAATGAATGAAGAAAATATTGGTTCCTATGAAGGATACTGAGTTTGATGTGACAGAAATGAACATACAACACGGTAATTCTACCTGATGAGACTATTGTAGACCACAGTAAATATTTTAGCATTCACCAATCATTTAATAATTGTGCGCTTTCTGCTAATTAATGCACGGTTACAATCTTGTTATCAGTAATTATTATTTTCCAAAAATGTATTTTTAGGGTTGAGCGCTAAACCACAAAAATTCAACTGACTCCATGTGGAGTCATAATAGAATGTACCAGATTTCAATGAAAATCAGTATGTGAAACATGCCTGGAATAATGTTTGATTTACATAAATAGTTCATGTTCAGTTAAAAGTAAGAGTGCGATTTATTTTGCGTATATTAACACTTATAAACACTGATATGAAAGGGAGAACTCCTATATACTACAAAAATCCTGGTAGGGACATAAATGGAATAAGATTGCATAACAATTCTAAAAATAAGGTTCTACAGAGAAGGAAACTCAGAAACTCAGATATACAATACAAATAATTCAATGCGATTTTCTCCTTTCTGTATAGCTCTAGCAGTGAAATTAGCTTAATGGTGAAAGAGTTAGTGAGTGAGTGAGTGAGTGAGCTTTACGGGCAAGCGAACAACCAATAGGAGGTTTCGTCGCTCAAGCCTTTCAGCACTATCAGTGCTTTCATTTAGTAAGTAGTTAAAGGTTTGTCAGTCAGAATTGATGTTTGTTATACATGCGTATGAATTGACTGTGAATAAAAGTGTCGCTTTAAATGTGAGAAATAATTAACGAAAGAAAGGTAAAAAACTGTAAAATGAGCATTTATGATGATACTACTCACTATAACATCCATAGAAAGGGTTTCCTTGCGGATATCCTGGTCGACAGTTGCAGTTATAAGACCCGAATGTATTGGTGCAATCCGCATTCTGACCACATAGGTTCCCGCCATCGCATTCATTTACATCTGCGTGTGCAAAATACAAGTATTTCATTTTTCATCCATAAATAGAGGTTTCATTACGGTTACATATCGTTAAATATATGTTCAATACACATGGTAACCTTTTGCAATGCACTCTGATATATGATAAAGTAAATCCATTAAAACATATAAAAAAACGTAATAGTATCACATGAGATAGGAATGAACACCATTTTATTATTATCTGAATATAGATCGACATTGTATGACCTACTATGTTCATTACTAGGAGTATTTTAACCTCTTGACGGTCGTTGGCTAATGTTATATGCGTTGCTCAGCTACGTCATGTATTTTGACTAGGTATTTGCCTTGCATGACTTTATCCAGAATGCCATTGACATTTAGCTTTGACCGATACAACAGAACATGCATCATTCGATTTCAACTGACCATTCTCGCAGTGTTTGCCAGTCCATCCCCGGTTACAGCCACAGTAGTAGCTGCCAGCTGTGTTAGTACACCATCGAGTCTGATTCCAATTTATCCGACAAAAGTAGTTCCCGACAACAGCACACTCGTCGATATCTACACAAATATCAAATATCTTATCTTTCTTTTACGTACAAATTATCGGTTTACTTGTTATTTAGAACTGTCTTTTGCATTCAAGGCAGTCAATGACCATTAGATTGAGTTGTATCTATAGTTATAAAATCGTAGTATCGGTTGCAATAAAACTGATGTGTTGGATCCGTGGTCTTGTAGTAAAATACCTATATGCCAATCCTTTGGACGAAGGATCAACCCCCCATCCCCTGTTTAACTCTTTAACATTAACGGGAATGACATTAAACCTAGGTCCCACGTGACAATGTTTGACACTGGTGCACTTAAAAGAACCAGAAAAGCTCCACTGTTACATCTCGTCTGTGAACAACGCTCCATCACCTCACACAACTCTCTCTGAGGTCGACGCCTATGGACTGCCCAGTGGCGTCTTAAACGTACAAAGACCCATGTGAAGCTGATAAATCCGTTAATTTTCACTTTCTTCACTACGGAAGTTTTCAATACCTTTTAACTTGTATAATATACTAACACGTACACGCCAGCAAATAAAAGGAGACATTTGCCGTCGATTTTCTTCGATCATTAATACACAATTAATTGGAAAAAGATCTTTACCGTCACATTGTCGGCCTCCGTATCCCTCAGGGTCTGTATAGCCGTCCTTACACGTGCACTCGTAGCTACCATTAAGGTTGGTACATATGGCGCTGTAGTGACACTCGTTACTTCCCGAACATTCGTTAACATCTTCACAGCAGTTTTGAAATAAACATGTTTTAAACATGAAGAACACAGAAAAAAACGAAATACGTTAAAGTTAAAAGATGAATTGAAATTTGATGTTGATTAAACTTTGCTTTGATCTTTAATAAAACATAAACTAGAATGAAATTCCCTACAGGCAAAACATCGGCCTCTTGTCCCCCTACCCCGGATGTCTACACGCGCACTCGTATGTGCAATTTAGGTTGATACACTTGTGCATTTCTTTACTTCCCGTTAATTCGTTCACATTTTTGCGACAGCTACTTTAATTGTGCGATGCACCACTTTCAGCAGATTTACTTTCAGATCTTTACCGTCACATTGTCGGCCCCCGTATCCCTCAGGGTCTGTATAACCGTCCTTACACGTGCACTCGTAGCTACCATTAAGGTTAGTACACATGGCGCTGTAGTGACACTCGTTACTTCCCGAACATTCGTCAACATCTTCAATGAAGTTTTGAAATAAACGTGTTTTAAACATGAAAAACACAGAAAAAAAACGTAATTCGTTTATATTAAAAGATGAATTGAAATTTGATGTTGATTAAACTTTGCTTTGATCTTTAATACAACATAAAACTAGATTGAAATTCCCTACAGGCAAAAAATCGGCCTCTTGTCCCCCCGCCCCGGATCTCTACACGCGCACTCGAATGTGCAATTTAGGTTGATACACTTGGCATGGAAGTGCAATATTTTTTACTTCCCATAAATTCGTTCACATTTTTGCGACAGCTACTTTAATTGTGCGATGCACCACTTTCAGCAGATTTACTTTCAGATCTTTACCGTCACATTGTCGGCCTCCGTATCCCTCAGGGTCTGTATAGCCGTCCTTACACGTGCACTCGTAGCTACCATTAAGGTTGGTACACATGGCGCTGTAGTGACACTTGTTACTTCCCGAACATTCGTTAACATCTTCACAGAAGTTTTGAAATAAACGTGTTTTAACACCATTTATACATGCAAAACACAGAAAAAACATACTTCGTTAAAGTTAAAAGATGAATTGAAATTTGATGTTGATTAAACTTTGCTTTGATCTTTAATACAACATAAAACTAGATTGAAATTCCCTACAGGCAAAACATCGGCCTCTTGTCCCCCCTGCCCCGGATCTCTAAACGCGCACTCGTATGTGCAATTTATGTTGATACACTTGGCGTGGAAGTACAATTCTTTACTTCCCGAAAATTCGTTCACATTTTTGCGACAGCTACTTTTATTGTGCGATGCACCACTTTCAGCAGATTTACTTATTTTGCAATAATGGACAAGCGTTATATATCAGATTAAAACTATTAAAAGTCAGAAGGTACTACCTGAGCACGTCGGTGGATTACCATCCCAGGCTCCCTGAGTCGTGCATGTGATCACTGTAGTGTCTGCCGTTTTATATCCCTGGTCGCACGTGTAGAAGGCACTGTGGTTTAATTTTGTTAGGGTGTACTTAACCTTGCCGTTCGTTATATTCTTTGGCTTTCCACAATCTGGTATAAAAGATAATGAAAAAATCGATACAATTTGAGAACTTTATGCAATGGTTAAAGGTGTTTCATATGCATAAGGATAAAATCCTTAAACGTTAAGGAAATATACTCCCATTAATAAATTATGATTATCATTAAATAGTTCGCTGCCTGACAATAAACGAAATATATGCCAGGTATGAAGATACGTTGAAATTCTTAATTTAAATCAGCTGCATGAATACCCTTAGTCGTGCAATTTTAAAATTGGTACGTTTATTTAAAATAGATTCGCTATGTTTTTACAGGATTGTTTTCAAACTCGATTGCGAGAGCCTACAAGGCTATATAAACTTATCACTACATCATTAAAACCGTTTTTTTTTAATTATCTGATGGGTTTTTAATTTTTCGTCATAGTATTATTTCATCTTAAAGAACGTTACATGTGGCAGTTTTATTCAGACTATTACTTTTCAGAAAGCTCCTCGTTAGCTTCATGACACATAAAGAGTAAAAGTACAAATGAAACTTGACATACCTGCAACACCCGGACGATGCGTTATTGGCTCTGTGGTAAACTGCTCGAATGTTGTAGTGGTCATCGGATGGTAAACTGTAGTGGTGCCCATTGTTGTGTTTACCGTTGTAGAGGATATCGGAAGGTCTACCGCTGAAGAAGTCGGCGTGCGGTCTAATGTACGAGTGCTATTCGATGTACTTTCTGCTGAAGTGATCGAGTGATGTTCTAATGTTGAAGTGCTATTATGTGTGTTTAGGGCAGTAGTTGTCGATGTGCGGTGTAACCTGGTAGTGGTTTTCAGTGTGTTTATTGCTGAAGAGGTTACCGGATGCTGTAATGTCGTACTGCTATTTTGTGCTTTTAACGCTGACGTGGCAGACACACGGTTTAATGTTGTAGTACTATTCAGTGTGTTAACCGTTGTTGTGGTCGCCGGACTGTATAATATTGTAAAGGTATTACGTGTGTTTGCTGAAGTGGCCGACACACGGTTTAATGTTGTAGTGCTATATAGTGTGTTTTCCGCTGTAGTGGTCTCCGGACGGTGTAAAGTTGTGTTGTTCAGTTTATCGACAGCTAAAGTGTTCGTTGAACGAAATACTGATGTCATGTTATTCTTTGTGTTAACCCCTGAAGTGGTCAGCTGATGGTCTAATATAGAAAAGGTATTCACTGTGTTATCTGTTGAAGTGGTCGCCGGACGGTAAATAGGTGAATTGCTTTTCGATGTGTTAACCGCTGTGGGGCTCGCCGGACGGTCTAATGTTGTTGTGTTTTTCATTGATGTACCGGTTTCTGTTTTAATTGCCAAAAATGACTATCAAGCACACATGTTAACAATGTTTCATGTTGTACAAAACATTTTGTTTTATTTAAAACTCTAAAGTTCGATTTTATTTTAAATACAAAAATGAAGAATTGGATAGATTATGATTACAAGCTAAAGTAAAACCTATTGAAAAAGCAGTGGTAAAACAAACAATACAAACATTGCGGAAATCCTACAAGCGTAAAATAAGAAATATATTGTATACGACAGTATTTCGTTGATAATGTATTTAATATAACAGCCTAAAAATACAATTACATGAGAGAGAACTGCTATAAAATAATTCATTTTCTAACTGTTGCCATCTCTTATAAAACGTATTTTCCCATCCATTGTTGCTATTGCGGTCTCTGTATTAAGTCGATTTATAAATAATACATAACCATGAAATATTTTAACAACTTTTTTGATAACCATACATTTCTTTATAAGTTAATAACTCATGAAATGCTATGGATTTGTATGATAATTAATTTAACCATACACCGTTGAATCGATCAGTGAAAAAGAGTTTGACTTTTCCCCCATCGCTTGGAATTTTCAGACAATGTTCATTATATAAATTCACATAACCTGGATACAATAATGGATGTATATACGTTGGCATTATTTTAAAGGATATTTAGTATAGTCTTGTATTTGCATTTCATCGTTTTGCCTTTATCAGTAGTTTAAATGAGCATATAGATATTTTCCAGTGGATGAAGTGTACTTATAATTGTGTTTTTCGATATGAAATAAGGTTAATGAATTTATTGGCTAAGATGCATTTATTCATCTTTTTTTCAAAAGAAACTTCAGTAATGATTACTTGAGTTGACCGATAGTTCGTTCTACATTAAATATTTTCCGTATCATATGCGTAAGTAAATCATTCATTAGGCAAAGTAAAAGTTGTGAAATATATTTGTAAAATAAGGTTATCCCGACATACGGTTTACAAACAATCAATACCATACATAATGTACTTACCAGCATATGTGTGGTGAAGAAAGGTCAGGAGTAGGAATAATGATATGAACTTAAAAGCGAACTCCATCTTATGCGTATATTGCATCGAACCAAATCATACATGGCCTCCTGTTTTTATCTTTATAAATGATTTCTGCACATGTTAAGAGACCATGGAATGCGGACAAAGATTGCTTATCTTTCCTGTGCTACGTCTGCTATTATTTTGTAAAGATATTTATACATGAAAGCTATCAATTGGTCAACTTTTTCCCTGTCACCAGGATGAACTGTTTACCTCTATTCACGCTATGATACAATTGGAACATTCAAATATTATGTAAAATGAAAGGCATATTATTATCGTTTTATTTTTTACATTTTGAACACCTTGTTCAAATAAATTTGAATAAGGGTTTAATTCAATTATTTTCTTTAAATAAACTTTTGATCAAGTAATAACACAGTGAGTGCATGCTTTTGCTGAATCAGTCGAACTGTTGTTCCTTAGTGTCGGGAACGACGTTCGGAACAGTGCATATAAAATATTGTAATGCTGAAAAAATATTTGAGGTTAAAGGTATCTTTAAGAAAACTCGCTTCAGATTTTTTTTTATTATCAAATTTAGAATGTTCTGTTCTCCCATCTTCGTTAAAACGTTAAAATATATATGCAATACAAAAATATGCGGATTTGTCTCAAAGAAAATAGTATTGTTAAGATCAATATTGATAAATTGGTTTAACTTCAATCACATGCAGCAATTCAATATACTTAATAAATATTTTATTTGTTAAGTGCAAGTAAACCTTTAGTGGTTGATGTAGAAAACATATGTATGAAAATCTTCTTCAAACAATTGCCAACATTCGAGCCGAGTAAGATCTATCACCAATGAAACTTACAAATGTCTGTACGGTATCGCATCAAAATATGTTCAATACCTTGTAGTTTTTAAGACTTGTATTTCTTATCTTAGATATGAAAAGTGTGACGAGGTGCAATCAGAAAAAAAAAGTAATGAGTTTTGAATTTTGATATTTTGCTCAGAACAAATAGTATTGATTTGATATATAATAATCCCTTGATTTCTATGTATTGCTCTTCTACTTGGTTAAATCCATCGATTTGAAGTTAATACCTGTATAAATAATGTCCCGGACAAAACTTAAGTGTAGAGATGAACAAGGGAAAATAACTCTAAAACTACTAAAAGGTATGATTCCAGGTTTTGCGAATTGAATGTCTACTCATTGCTATACATCCATATTCATAGACATTTGCATTTTTAATCGGAAAAGCAGCTTCTTTATATAGCTATACTGTAAAAGTCAAAGGGGGCGATACTCTAGAAGTTACGGATGAAGGACAGAGTTACAAATTGGCGACTATATGCTTTTTCCACAGAAAGATACATATAAAAGGTATTGAAACTATTTTCTTACCAGTGTCCTAAAATCAGTTAAGCAGACCTAGGTTGACGTTTGAGTCGTTAAGGTTGATAAAAATTTGCCTATCGGCGAGAATCTTGCCGTTAAAATTTTCAGGAAATGTGTATCCGGTGGACAATGGCGTATTACTGTCGGGCTGGAAGCTGAACTGCTCCTGATCGTAGTTAAAGAGCAGAAACATGTATAGGCCGTCTATAACTGCAATCACCTGCATTGACAGGTTCTGAAATATAACGATATATAAAGAACAGGTACGAGTATTGATCGTCCGTAATCAAAATATCTTGCATTGACAGATTATGGAACACCAACATATAAAGAGCATGATCGTGCACAGGCTGTTCGTTGCCACAATTGCCTGCACTGACAGTTTCTGAAAACACAGACATATTAAGAACAGGAAATTATACAGGCTGCACTGACAGGCTCTAAAACACCGACATATCAAAAACAAGCAATTGTACAGGCTGCACTGACAGGCTCTAAAAACACCGACATATCAAGACCAGGCAATTGTACAGGCTGCACTGACAGGCTCTAAAAACACCGACATATCAAGAACAGGCAATTGTACAGGCTGCACTGACAGGCAGTAAAAACACCGACATATCAAGAACAGGCAATTGTACAGGCTGCACTGACAGGCTCTAAAAACACCGACATATCAAGAATAAATATTTTTAAAGGCCGCCCCTTTACCACACCTATAGCCTAGTGGTTGACCGTTCAACTCTGGTGCAGTAGGTGATGGAATCAAAATCAAGCCTTACTTGGAATTGCAGCCTACCATTGGGCATTCAAAGGATAGTACTGGCAAACATATGTACTCAGTAATTCAATTATAATTATTTAAACATTTTATTACTATTCAGGATAATATCGACTCAAAACAGACAAGCTAATAAGCAAACAAAAAACCCAAAGTAAACTAGAAATATGTGTGCCTTACACATGAACGCAGGTAAGCTAGAAATATGTTCATAACACGTGCTCGCAAGCTATCTAGAATATCTGCGTAGCACGCGGGAGTAAATAAGAAACGTGTACATAACACGCGAACGCAAATAAACTAAAAATGTGTACAGGCGAACGCCTTTCTCATGGCCCCATACTTTCCATGCCGCTTAAACATTCAATATTTAGCATATTAGTCTAGTCTCGTTTAAAATAAGGATCAAGGTAATTGTTGCACACTGCAATCGTTTTTGGTAGCGTGTTAAAATGAGCATTAGGTACCTGGCCTTTACACGAAATGATGAAGCTATACATTATTACACACTTGATGATTGTAGAGCCTGTATCCGGGTATGTACGGTGAATGTATGGTGACGTGTTCCCAAGTCACGGCAAAAGCAACACTCGCATTGCACTCCTCGATATTCAAGTACCCGTCCATTATCTATTTACGAAAGATATATATCATTTATATGTGTAAATTATTGCGGCTCTTGCAGGTGTAGTCCTTTGTGTGTGCAAATGTTTATTTTCCTGTACGTTGGGACCATTAAGGTATTGTGCTACTCAAAAGTCGCTAGTTTTTTTCATTACATAAATTGCAATTACATCGGTTAATTATGCTTTTTTTTATTCTTATGATTTCAAAATCAGGTTTGAGAAGAAGAAATTGTAGTAACGAATTGACAAGGCAGCCCAGCTCGGATCTCAGGTAAGTTAAAACATTGGCTTATCAAACTATTCTGAGAGAGTAAAACGAATAATCATCCTGAAACTTACACAAACATATTTGAAAATCTAATTTTATACTTTTTTAGGGACTTTAAATGAAATGCGAACCACTTCTAATAAACACAGTATCTTCGGATATGATTGGGTTGTTTGTGATTTTATGTAATATGTCTTTGGCGTTTTCCCAGTGCCATTGAACCGGGTTTATGTTGAAACCTTTTGCTACTGAGCTTGTTTCTGTAGCTTTTCGCATAAATATCGAGAACTACGCGGGTTAGTATAAACATAGTTGTTGCTCTTGTTATTGTTCCAATGTGTCAGCATTCCGCGTAAAACCAGAGTCCCCATGTTAACATGTTTTGTTTTATTTGTTAAATTTACCATTTTCATAAGCGCTCGATTTCACGTAAGAAATTTATTTCATTTGGGACTATTCTTCGTCCGTAGCAAATAAATGTGCAAACCGGTCAGGTAGTATTATTAACATAATTGTTGAGAAGTAATTAATGTTGGAGCTTCTTAAATAAAATTTAGTAGTTTTAATTATGTTAATACATAATAAGCTATAGGTGTAAATATATAGATACTATCTTGTTTCAGTGTAAGATGCTTGCATAATTCATCTAGTGAGCTGTAAAATCGATATTGCACGAGTAAAATATATTGCTTCGCCTAAGATTGAGTTAAAAGTAATTTAATAAGTCTGAATAAGATAAAGCGGTCTTGAATTTCAAAACAATGAAAATAATCAAAATAATATTTTCACTGTTTGAAACAGTGAAATAGCAATTTCATTTCACTCATGAATCTCATAAAAGCAAGTAATAAAAGTAAATAAATTGCATGATTAATGCCATTATCGGGGATATGAAGGCAGTTTGGCAAACAATTAAACCAGTCCAATTGCGTTTGTACGCCGATTTTGGCATCAAGCACGCAATTCATTCTTTAATTCTTCTGAAACACATTTAAATATGATGATATGCAAACATTTTGACGAAATATTTAATTTAAAAAAAATGAATACAATGTGCGAATTGAGCAACGCAAAATTGAAAACTATCAGTGGAATTCGATATTTTTATAGCGACCCACATTGCGCATGCGCATTTGCCAATATATTACGTATTATGCACGGACATCTGTTGACGGTTGTATTTTATCGATGGAAATATCATACTGTCATCATCTTTATTTAAACACTGACAAAGTGTATCGTTGCAGGTTGCAAAAGCAGTACCGCGAAAGGTGACATAGTGTCAGGGAAATAGAGCACATAAAGAAATGGTGTAAACGGATTTGACTTATAACAAATATTTCATTCGCAAAACGCTTTACAAAGACTACCCGTGTTGAATGTCTTGAGGAGGATTGGAAGATTTCGATCTTATTCCAGGGTCCATGCCAACCTTTGTACAGCAAGGAAAGGTAATTTGTTTTCTTTCATTTTCAACCTGTGATCTTTACCATATGAAAGCACGATTACCTGAAAGAACTTTAACATTGTTTTCATAACCGTCAAGATTTAGCGAAATAATTGATATGCCAATTAATAATGTCACATATTATTTATTTAGAAATATTGGCGACATATATACATATATAATCATGTGTGTCTTACCGTTGAAACGCTCTGTCTATCTATTGTGTAAATAATAGTTAACACATGTATACCATAAATACACATGTATATAAAGGGCCCCTTAACGGGGTCACAAAATCTGGCGTGATTTCATGGGCAGGTTAACGTCATTATCTCTTGCATTCGCTATATATTACGTTTCTTTTTTTTTAAATATGTTTCTTATCTTTCTAATAACCATTAATATAATGATATCTCATTAAAACCATATTTCGTAGCTTTGTCCACACCAAATTAATAACTTGTTCATCGGATTTCCCGCACCTTTTTCTTTAGAAAAGCAATTTTTTTTTATTTTTTATCACAAAAAAAGTTATTTTTTTACGAGCACTAATTTGTTTAGTAGAATGTAGCCTTTTCCCTTATAACCGCGTTTTTCAATCGTAACAATTATCAAAGCACCGGCTCAATCATGTAGCCGCTCTAATTAGACCCGAATACAAGCGTCTAGATGATCGAGACTAAATTGGCAAAATAAAAACATGGTATTTATTTCACTTCCTGATTCTTAAAAATTACGTCAACAAATGACAATTCTACCACCATTTAACATATGTTTATATTTTCAATTACTTGTCTAAATTTGAACAAGATATCTAAAAAAAATAAGGAAAATCTGCAAGTTTGAAAAAGATAGGCGTAAAATTCTGAGAAAGCCTTAAATCAATCTGGCGCTGGCTGGAATTTTCTGTGACATATTTTCAGCTGAAATGGTTTACAATACCGTGTAGGTTTTTTGTAAATTCTCTTCCAAAACTTAAATGGCTACCAAGGCAAATCGTGTAGTCAACGCAAGAGTGATAGCTTTAGTTTATATTTGATTGCAAATGTCTATATTGATTTTGTGAGTTATTTTTCAAGTCACCTTGTCTAGTCATTTCCATGGCATGAGATATGACAATGTATTTTAATAGAGAATTATTTTTTACCCAAGGAAAAGGGGAAAACCTCGTTAATAGATTTGGATATGCCATTGGGCAGGCGGGCTGTGACCATTGGCGCTTGTGTCCAGGCTTTAACTTAGCCATGCATAGGGTATTTTGAAAAAAACACTTTTCAAAAAGGTTTAGAAAAACTGAAAACTGTGGTTTTGAGTTCCATCATTTATGAAATAGTTTAAAGAAATACATTTGCTTGATCCCAAATAGCATTTGTTTGATCTCAAAACTAATATTTGTACAGAATTATCTTTAAGTGTTATCATTCTTTCACTGGATGTTATCCTTGCACTGTTTAAAATATCATTGTTTAGTTAATAAGTGAATAAAATGTGAGCCAAAGTGAGTTAAATGACTATATATTTGTTCGCTCTTCGCTCGCTCCTCTTTTTTGCTAAATGGAAAATCAAAAGTTTTTAATATTATTTCGCTCGCTCGCCCCATTATTTTTTGGAAAAAATCCGATGAAAAAGTCATCAATTTGGTGTGGCCTTTGACAGGTTTTGAATTATGCATCGAATTTACATATCATCGATGGTATGGATCTTTCGATTACGGCATGGATTTTTCTTTTTTTTCACATATCCATGCCAATATTATTAATTTTATCCTGTGATGTCAAATCAAAGCCCTTGGACCGGACACACATGCTTTATATGTTTACACCAGAAATATTCAAAGTATCAGATCCAAAATTTTAAAAAGCAATTTTATCGACTTTGTGTTTTACAGAAACACATCTATCAAATGAATATTCATATAAAATACTACAGAAACAAGGTCAGTAGCCAAAAGTTTAAACATAAACCTCATTTAATGAACCAGGGTAAACACAAAAACAAAAAAGTTCACAAACAAGAAACATGGAACAACAGCACATAACGTCACAAACAAAGTGCATAAATACTATATTGAAACTAGTTTTGTTTATCAAAGATTGTTAGGTGCCGCCTTAGAACGTCAGTAAAATGTAAGTTCATTGCGAGTTAAAACCAAATTGTTTGTACAACCCTAATCTTTTCACACCAGTCATAAATAAAGTAAAAAGGTAAATCTTCTCAAAGTATGCATTAACTTACGGAAACCTTATAATAAAAAAGCAAACAATAATAATAAACTAATAGGTAACCCCCAAGTACTTAAATGATATGAGATCCAAACTATATCTGCAGACAAGAGAATATAGTTCAGTTCAGAATACCTAATACAACCCCCCCCCCAGCTTTTCATAGATATGATGCAGTTGCTGTTGGAAACTATGAGCATCACACACAGTCTGCCTTTACAAATAAAATGTTCAAAACTGTGTGACCATAAAGTTTCATAATAAAAAGAATCATTGTACTAAAACTGGGAATAAACAACATGTATAAGCTAAACGTTTCTTCCAAATGGTTACCTAAATAAAATAATAAGAGACGTCAGACGCCGGAACATCTCTAGCCAGCAGAAGACAACGGTTTTAAAGATAATTTTTCATAAACTCAAAGCACGGAAAGTTTAGTTATATGAGGGCGCTATATTCAACCTAATATTTTGTATGAGGAATTCATCATCAAAAACAAGAAGGGGAGTACTCTTCAAAGTAAAGTTACAAAAATAAAAGCAATTTATTGAGTCTATCTGCCCAACTAGCTACTGAAATCATTTTAATTTTAACAGAGGGTCTAACGTGTTTTGTGTTTTCCGAATTTCAAGTGAGGAAAATGTGTGATGCGGAATAAATTGGCGATGTTCGAACAGATTTTTGTGTTTTGGGATGATATTCTCTTCTGGTAAGTATGTTTTATCACTTTTCTCGCAATATAAATACGCCCTACCGGAGGCCACACGTGTAAGCTTCTATCACAACAGACGGTACAAAGACATTGACATAATTTCCGATTTATTTTTTACACTCTGGGCATCAGCCCACGGCTTTTGATAAAAACATCAATTTCCCAACATATCGCTCAGTAACTGAGTTTAGTGTATATTTTTCCCTTAGCCTGTGCTAAGTTTTGTAAGATTGTAAGAACTGATATGAAAATAACGAACGTACAGCGATAATCCTATCTGATTCGAGAAGTATTTTGCTTTCTGTAATAACCAAATGTGGCGGCATAAAACTCGAGGTATGTCCACACTGGTTATTCGTTAAGAATATGATTATTATGTAGTAAGCATTTTCTGTAAAAATATTTGCTTATCGTTTTCATTATAGGAAATAAGACTTTATTGATTCAGTTATTTTGACACTTATTTATTTGCGCGCTTATTTTGACAGATTTCAAGATTACTGACCTGAAGTTATGGCTGGTTTGAAATTAGCGGATAAATGCATGGTGCTAAGGCAATCAAATCAAACTAAACTAAAAGATCATCAGATCATGTTACGTAAGCATTTCAAAATAATTCAAAACAACGATAAGTTAAGTAATATGCACAGCACCCAAAACCCGAATTATCAATTCTTTGAATAAATAAAGTCGATCGGGCCCTATATCACTGTATTTTGATAAAAATCCGGTTTTATGACGTCAGCGGTCCATATGATATTTTCGGCCGACCTCGCTTCATCATATCGCTATGTGTACATGTTATCTACTGTGAAAATGCGACGTAATGCTCATATGAAGTACTTTGTTAATGCGACGTCATCCAGATACGTGTACATGTTATCGAATGTGTACATGCTACGTCATTTAGGTACATGTTCATGTGACCTATTGTGTGTGTAAATGCTACGTGACCTAGGTACGTGTACATATGATCTTCTGTGTTAATGCAACGTCATTCAGGTACGTGTACATGTGATATACTGTGTTAATGCTACGTATTTCATGTACGTGTGCTTGTGATAAACTGTGTTAATGCTACGTCTTTCATGTGCGTGTGCATGTGATATACTGTGTTAATGCTACGTCATTCATGTGCGTGTGCATGTTATATACCGTGTTAATGCTACGTCTTTCATGTGCGTGTGCATGTGATCTACTGTGTTAATGATACGTCATCCAGGAACGTGTGCATGTGTTCTACTGTGAAAATGCTACGTCATTCAGATACGTGTACATGTGAGCTACTGGGTAAATGCTACGTGATCAAGGTACGTGTACATGTGATCTACTGTGCAAATGCAACGTCATTCAGGTAAGTGTGCATATGCTCTGCTGTGTGAATGCTTCGTCATTCAGGTACGTGTACTAGCGATCTACTGTATTAATGCTACCTCATTCAGGTACGTGTACATATGATCTACTGTGTTAATGCTACGTCATTCAGGTACATGTACATGTTAGCTACTGTATACATGCTACGTGACTTAGGTACGTGTGCATGTGATATAATGTATTAATGCTACCTCATTCAGGTACGTGTACATATGATCTACTGGATTAATGCTACGTCATTCAGGTACATGTACATGTGAGCTATTGGGTAAATGCTACGTCATTCAGATACGTGTACAAGCGATCTACTGTATTAATGCTACCTCATTCAGGTATGTGTACATCTGGTCTACTGTGTACATGTTCATGTGATCTATTGTGTTAATGCTACGTCATTCAGGTACGTTTACATGTGCTCTACTTTGTAAATACAACGTAATTCAGGTACGTATAAATGTGATCTACTGTGTTTATGCAACGTCATTCAGGTACGTGTAAAATTTCAACTGTGTAAATGGTATGTCATCAAGGTACGTGCAATCCTTACACGATCGCAGCGTACATTCGGTATCTTGAGGACTTTTTAAGTGAATGATTTACGTCATATAAGGAGTCTTTTGCAAAGTTCACGTAAATCTACAAAATGACGAGAAAATTGTCGTTCTGACTTCAGGTTGACGTAAATATAAGTTTCGCAACTGCGGTTTTCATTTTAGATTCACATGTACACGTACTAGATGTATACCGCTCTAACATATAGAACAGAACAGAATGCATTCTCCAATCAGGTATTTCACTACGACTCGTCCATTGCGGTCATGAATGATCAACCCTCACTGTACAAAGGTATATTACTTTACGTAAAAACTTACAGAGGAGAAACGTTGGCTCAACGTGGCCATTTTAAATCTGGGTTAGCCAGTCCTTGTCAATGTGTGATAACTGAAAGGCGGGAAAGGGTGATAACGTGTCATTTCTACAGAGACATAAGTCTTGGATCATCTAGTCTTTTTAAACATTCAAATTTATAACATTATGATATTAAATTATAGAAAACAAAGATAAGTTTTCGTTTTTGCTAAATCGAGCATATTTGGAAATGTTCGTTGTTTTACATTTTAATGGTTCGTCTAAGAAGCATTAATATAGTGTTATAATCATTGTTACTTATTCGGGTTTTCTCGACCATTTAAAAAGGTGCCTGGAAATATTCCATCTTATGAAATGGCAAAATATACTGTCAACCTATTAGACATACTACAATTACGAACACTAAAGCTGAACAATCTATTTTTATTTACAACATAGATCAATTACATTTGAATTTAAGATATTAACATAATGCGTTCAAATGGAAAACAGAAGAATATTTCAGAAACATTTATAACAATAATTATAAAGATAGATATCTACACATGTTAACATACATTTTTAGATTTGTTATGCGAAACAATTGAACTAAACCACACCAATAAAACATTTTTTTAAGACAGTCCAAGAAATGTCATGACTTTGCGAACAGATCGTCTTACGACACCCTCATCGTCAGGAGACCAGCTGGAGCAGTCGTCGGGCGGGTTAACGTCATAGTAAAGGTGACAGTAGCGACGACTGTTTGCCTCTGAGCAGCACTGCCGAAAGCCGTCTTCCAGTATCGCGTTCCTGGCGTCCTTGTACTCAGCACCAATTGCGAAAGGATATTCCTTACGCAGTTCGCCGAATCTGAAACATGATGTGCATTGCCAGTTATAACGGATTGGAGCATAACATGGTTAATTAAATAATATTTACTGCACCTACAATCCCATGTATTGGAATTATTATACTCGAGCGAGTGTATTATGTAATACCGTGGGTAGTGTATGACGTCTTTTGTCAAAGGCAACGTTCAATAAATGGCATGCGGTATAAGCATGGTTCGGATTTACCCACATGATAGTTACTGCACGGTTAAACTCCGTATCGACGAAAACAAAGTAAACACTCTGAAACTTGGTATGATATTTTCATTTACTTGAGTGTGAACTCTGTAAATCAGCGTTTACCTGATGTTCAAATAATATATAGATTGAATAATTGCTTAATTATACTGTGTGTAGCATATGTTTGGTTAAAGTTGATTTGTTGATATCTAGCCGTCTCAAAATAGGTTTCATGTTGTCTGAATTCATCGTCGCACACTCTCGATAGTAACACTGCTGCTCTTTGTTTTGTTGTGTATGGCGAAAAGAACGTTATAAATACCGATAGCAGCAACGCTGTTTGATGTCGTGTGGATTAAAGAACCACGACTCGTAACAGTGGGTATACTTGTCAATGTTCGACCAAAGGCTGTCATTGATTTTGAAGGTATAGTCCTACAAAAAAACATATTTAAGAGGAATGCACATCGTAATTATAGGAAAAGTGGAATCATGACAGAAAGATATTTCAATCAGTCCATTGGTCAATTTTAGAATTTAATGGTCCATTGACCCATTTTAGAATCAAACAATGTACCACCTTCATTGACTTTTCGTCCGCCTTAAATATTGTTCGGTACTGTATTTGCAATTATATGACATCCAAAAGATGTGTCTGATGATCTACCAAATAATCTGTCATCATTACATGTTCTCGGGACCCTTTAAACAAAGGAGGTAAAATTAGTATATTTCCTGCTATCATATTCCGTTACCTCTTTCATATCTTGTTCGTAACAGGGACAAGGATATGAGTTTTTAAGCTGTTCTCGCGTCCAGTTTTTCAATGTTTGGTTCTCATTGAACTTTTGGCATCTCACCTCGTCCCACATGTCGTCAGTGATGTACGTGACGTTGTGCAGCCAACGGCCTTTGACCGCTGATACGATTTAGAAAGAGAGAATGATAAGAAACTGTGTGCTGTGCAGTTTCGAAAATGAACAACATGATTATATCGTTTCGTATTGCATAATTTACCTTACGGAAAGACGTTTTCACATTATTTCACGTAATTTATGAAAAATACCAAAAAACCTTAAACATAATTCATGAAATCAACAACATACCGTTTTACTTAACAATGTATAGATAAAGATCGACAAACCTGGTAAAACGTTCGATCCGTTCTTAAGGTTCATGAAGGTATTCCTGTCAGCTAGTATCTTGCCAGAAAAGTTCCCGGGATATGTGTATCCGGCGGCCACTGGCGTATATCTGTCGGGTTTGATGCTGAACTGCTCTTGATCGTAGTTGAATAGCAGGTATGTGTACAGACCGTCAGTTACCACAATCGCCTGCATTGACAGGTTCTGAAAACATACACAGAGCAGGTACGTGTACAGACCGCCCATAACCATAATTGCCTGCATCGACGGTTTCTAAAACCACCGACCTTAAACAGGTCCGATCAGGCATACCGAACTTACCATTACACTGGCAATAACAACACGCCAAGCAAAACAAAACAACAGCCCACCACACATCAGAAATCGTAGAAAAGAACACGATGATAAATGTGGATTTAACTATAGAAATACAATCATCTCTAATCACATTCAATGAAATCGATGACGCACAACCGTAAGCGATCCCAACTTAATTTACCTTACTAAACTTCATATTCGTTGTTGAAAGTGATTAAAAAAATAAATTCAATCGTATTAAATTCAATCGTAAATAGGTTTATGTGTAGATTTGTTTGTAGTATCAATAACATATAAACTGTTCAATAAACGATAACGGAAAAGACAAGCAAGCGCCTAGAACATGATCATAGCACATGGACCAAGAGCCAAAACACAAATCAAATGACCAGCGTCCAAAGCCCCCACCATATGAACTCTTGTCTCTGTGCTCCAAGGCGGCTACCTCACCTCACCATTTTAAAATAATTGTGTTTGGTGGACGTGTTTCGATTTGTGTCTTGTGGGCAATAGCCTTGGATCTGCGCCCCGTTGAGAGTTTGTCAACGGGGCTTTTCCCCACAGTCCGATATTTCTTTTGTCAAAATTAGACGCCTAGAAGCGGGCAACAAAAAACGGATGTGAAATCTCTGGAACTTTCTAACCTTCCTCCTCTCATATATTTCAACGTTTATCTCCGAAAAGGAAAATGTAGAAGCACTTTATCGGCAAATAACAGGTAATAGTTTACCTGCTGTTTAAAAAGCTCATATCCCGGCATGTAGGGTGAGTGTATGGTGGCATTCCTCCAGGTCAATGATATGGCAACATCTACGCTGAAGTCTGACCGCTTAGTGTTTTCAATTAATAAGTTCTCAATTTGCTTCATGTCCTTTGCGTCTGCAGTCTTGTTTGACAGAACATGAACGCACAGTCCGGCGCCCGTTATGTTGCGCGTGTCAATGTTTGTCCACAGAGGAGCAATAACAATGTGGTTGTCCACGTATTTCTCCCACAATGTGTAATTCTCGGCGCCGTATCGCTCATACAATGGCGGATAGTTTAGGGCAAGGAATCAATTCATATTCGGCTTTAGAAAAAACCCCACATCATTATTGGACATTAACACATCAAAATAATAAAAGAATTGCAAAGTTAGATAAAGTCTAAATTGTCATCATTAGAGCCATCGTTTCCATGCAAACAGTTAAAATACAGAAGTCCTTCCAATTAATACAGTTTGTACTTTTGTACACTACGAACCAATCACGGACAATTACCGATAAACTGTTTACAGTACTTACCCGAAATACGTCATAATAGTTTCCGAGGTACGGAAAACGCCCACCTGGAATATTTATGGGGTCCAAAATTTCGTTATCACCATGTGCACATGATACTGGCGTCTTTTCGAAGTCCAGCATGACCGGTTCTGGAGTTTGAAGACATATGTGTTTTACAATAATCAAAATAAATACGTATGTTTGCATCAATTCTCATTCATCAAAGGTTCGATCGTGATAAAATCTAATCTGTGGTACGTCACTCAGGTGAAAGGTACGTAACTCTGGTAAACGAGAATGCTTTGCATCATGTAACCATATAGTTTCCATTTCAATTGCAGGTGCGGCAATGTATAGTTTAACATACATATGTGCAGACATAAGAAATGCGAAAAGCGAACGTTGGGGATTGGGAAATAGAGATGAACAAATATTATTCGAAGATAGATTATCTAAATTCGTTAGCAACTTTTACTTAAAGTTTAAAGAATGTTTGGCATGATAATCCCCTGCTGAGCATCTCCTGCTAATTGCACTGTCACAGTAGGGGCCAATTTCCTGTGTATTCGTTTATTGGCTCAGGGCCATTAAGGGTCCATTTTATAATTGAACTTTTAAAACTGCACAGCAAGATACTCTGATCGGAGAACTGATAAGAGGGACCAAGGCAAGTAGATTAAGATCAATAAACAGAGTTTGTGTATTATACACAGTTTGGGGGTGGGGCACTTGTAGAAGGCCTAAACTAGGCCTTTAAAACGATTCATTTACATATATTAAATGAAAACTTACTAAAACATCCAAGAAATGGGTTTCCTTGGTGATCCGTATCACATTCACATAAATAGTTACCATAACCGTCTCGGCACGTGGCGTTGTGGCCGCACGGCTTTTTCCATTCAGTGCACTCATTTACGTCTTCAGATGAAACAGAAAACATCAGTTAGAATGCGGTTTGACATGAGGCAAGGGTAAGATCTAATTGTAGTCGCAATGGTGAACAATTGTTACAATGTGATAATCTGACCGAAGAGTAAAGTAAAGCATCATACAATTTTGTATACGAATATTAAAGTCATTTAATATAAGCCTATTTTCCTAAATATAAATAAACATTGACTTTAATCGTTATTTTTATTTACTCATTTAATATCAAATAAATATAGAATAGTAAAAACGTATAAGCTGTGATATGTACAACTGATTCATGCAATAACATTTATCAATAGTGAATTACTTATATGATTATTGCCAAAATAAATACCCCTTTCTAACATAATGTCTTAGAAATATAAGGGTTGCGATGGAGGCATATAATTCGCAGGCACTGACGACATAATTCCTTTCATACTTGTTTCACATGTGGCCCCCTTCCATCCCGGATAACACCTGCAGTAATAGCCGGGATCCAGGTTCGTGCACCATTGAGTCTGGTTTCGACTGTACAAGCAGTTCGTGCCTTTAGGATCGTTGCACTCGTTGTGGTCTAAGCGAAAGACATACATGAAAACAATAATCTTTTAAATAAGTATCAAAATATCATGTATCTATAAATATTAATAATACTGCCATGGAAAAGCTATGTTAAAGCTATAAACGTCTTCAGAGTCTTATCATTATTATAAACAATCACCCTATTATTATGAAAAAACTTGTACTACAACAGTTTAACGTCATCAATAATAACACGACTTCTTACATGTGATACATATTTCTTATCGACATTATATCAATATAGACAACTTTACTGGAGCAAGTTAGCGATACAACCTCGACAGTCCCGGCCAATAGAATCGTAGGTGTTCGAATTGGCCGTGTCGTCATATCCCTTCTTGCAAAAACACGTGTAGCCTCCGGTGTTGTTTGTGCAATTGGCGTTACGATGGCACTTGTGCTGACCGGTAGTACATTCGTTAATATCTTTAAACACAATACTTTCAATATAATAATAAACGAAATGCTGAGTAAAGAAAGAAACAAAATAGCTCGAATAATAGCAATCGTACAGTGTTAACAACAGGGACACCCTCTAACAAGTCTAATTATTTGCTACGCTGGTTGCTGTTGGATATATTTTTGTTTATGCTGTATTCACCACACGTGCATACTTTGTATTTACAAATGCAAACACGAAGTTGAATGCGACACTTATACCCTACGTGTTTCATACTAAAACACTTTTCATTTGTTTTATCAATCGATATACAAAGGAAATGGCTCAAAATAATTATAGCTAGAAAATAAGTCAATAACTTAAATGAAAATATGTTACATATGTTATTTTACATATGCTTACGTAGTGTTTGACTAATAGTTTAAAGAAATTTATAATTCCTCGGTTTAATGGTTAGAGTGTATATTCTACCTACCTGTACAAGTTGGTACGGTTGTGTCCCAATGTCCGGAACTGTTACAGGTAAGAGTTGTGTTGTTCCCAGTGTGATATCCACTGTCACACTTGAAAATAGCCTTACTCTCGTACGTTGTAGAATTATATTGCCTTGAACTGTGATCGGAAGTAGGTGGATCCCCACAGTCTTGAATAAACAATGAAATAACCAAACATTGAAATATTTTGAACTTCTATTATTTTAATGTTTACTAATTTAGCATTCAACCAAATTATTAGGTTCTTAATAGCTTTGTGACTTTAAACATACGGTTAAAAATATTTTATAAACTTTTCTTGTTAAAATATGTATTCTTACCTTTCCTTCCGCAACCTCTTGGCAACGACCATGAGCCGGAGTGCAAACATAGAATATCCTCCGATGTGAGCGTGTTATTATTGTCGCCCATCAAACGGTAGCCTTGTTTGCAAGTGACAGTTGCATAACCTTGATATAATGTTGAGTTTTGGAATGTAACATTTTTCGCATTTTCCGCCGATATATTTCTTCCACAATCTATGTAGTAAACGGAGTGACATCATGAAAACATATTACGAAGTGCGCAAGTGACCTTTACAATATACTGGATGAAATGGTACAATATGAGATATAAGGATAAACATATAATGTATAAAGTGTTCAGATTTACAAGTAGTATATGAGTAGTAAATTAACTGGGTTCAATTTCGTATGGCTTAATATTTTCAGGCGCAGACTAATTTTGGGCGTAAACTGCCCTTAAACGGAGCCCTTAATCTATGTCAAATCATTTAAAAACTTTTTTTTAAAAAGGGCTGGAACGCGATACTTAAAGATAAAATGGAGACAATTTTGATAATTGTATGCATAAAAAATACGTTTCCTCACACAACGCTCGGATTTGACCAAACTTCTCAAGGAATTCAAGTTAATGTCTCCACTTAGATTTTGTTCTCAGGTATTCGATATACCTTATAGTTATTCCTTACTTTCTTTATGCAGACACTAAAATAGTTTTCAATGAGCAAACATACGGCTTTAAAATATAAATACCATTCGTTATTTCAAGGCAGTTCTGTTGCAATTTGTCGTTTTAAGACTTCATACATGTTTTAGGTATCATTTGCAAATAACCTTATCCTATTTTCCATACATATCATGATTGTCAAACAAATCACTTCTCAACGAAAAATGACAGTAGCCAAATTTCAACATTATGCATTTATAATGCTCTTAGAAGATCATACGAATATTTGAACAATGCTTCCTTTGCGCTATTGGTTTAAATTTTGAATGCAGTCGCTCAGACAAAAAAAATCTAACAGCTCCTCGTATAATAAAACTATGGAAAATAACAGGGTAAACTCCACTTTTAAAATTATCGAAATATTTGCATATTGCGCAGATATATTTGTCCAGCAATCTATTAAGTACACATAGACATGCAATCAATATTTATTAACATATTTGTAAACACCTTATCCTCATATACATAAACCAATATACATAAACATAATTTGATCGGTTTCGGATCAATTAAATGTGGCTTTAATGCATCAATAAATTTTTCATAGATATTGAGCAATATGGGTCTGACCAATAACCAAAATGTTTCCGGATGTTTGATTGACTTTATATCCTTTAGCACAGGAAACAGTCGCGTTTTCATTGAAAGGGTATCTCCAAAGGCTATGTTAGCGTGACTTTAGTTTTGTTGCCCCAATCTACAAATTACAATGCTAACGAATATAAAAACGGTATACATATTAGGTTCTTACATAAAGGATTCAACTGATTTCAGAACAAAAGTTAAGAATATCAAATTGAATAAGAATATTTTTATAATTAGTCAGATTTTTTGCTAAAACGGGACATAGCATCTTTATCATAGTATCGCATCTTTGCATTAGGTACTCTGAATTGTATTCCTTCGTATGCAGATAGAGTTTGGATCCCTTATCATTGAAGTACTTGTGGTTTACCTATTAGTTTATTATTGTGTTCGTCTGTATAATATTAAGTGATAAAAGAAGTCAGTTAAGAGTATCTTTAAAAATATAAAATTTAAATGTTATTCTTATAGCAAGCAGTGCTTGGCACTGGTCATTTTCAAACATTTATATTGCTGAACAGTAATCATGCGAACAAATAAGCAGTGATTTTGGTTTGGTTACAGTCAAATTGGAAAATTAACTAATGTTTCTTCGTGTAAAGTAATGAAAATATAAATGAATGAATATGAGTGCTTTACATTCAACTGTGAATCACAACTCTCTTATCATCATCATATTACCTTTCCTAACGCACACAGGGGCACCGGTTTTCATACAACGGATGGTGGTTGTAGTGTTATCATTCCCTTTAGTTCCATGTATCTTGTGTCCCGGAATGCAGCTGACATAAGCGACAGAATCAAACAAAGTACCATGCGCAAACGCCACTGTAGCATTGACTGTATGCGTTTCGTTGCTGCAGTCTGAATATAATGAATTGCCGACTTTATTAAACTGAAATCTTAAAAAAAAACTTTGCATAAAATAATTTTGCTTGGAGAAGGTTTCAACTTAAACAACGGATCATCATTATTTCATATTCATCTGAATAAAGAATATGAATAGTTGTTTAAACTATGATTATTTGAATATAAACTTCAATTGTTAATATACCCTTGCTGCGTATGACAATATATGAAAACGAAATATCAATTAGAATCAAAAGTCAATGACTTGAGGTATATTTTAACAGTCATTTGTGAAGTCAATGCGCAATCCTCTAATCAATACCATATAGGCAAACACTTACCTTTTCTAACGCACACAGGGGCATCTGACCAGATACCGGTTTTCATACAACGGATGGTTGTTGTAGTGCTGTCATTCCCTTCAGTTCCATGTATCTTGTATCCCGGAATGCAGCTGACATTAGCAACAGATTCAAACAAAGTACCGGTCGCAAACTCCACATCAGCGTTCTCTGCATGCGTTTCGTTGCTGCAGTCTGAAAAATATCAATTACCGACTATGTTAAACTTACATCATTTGTAAATAATAAAAACAAATATATAAATTATATTACTTGAGCAATTGTTTTCGATTTTAACAACCGATCATCACAATTATAATTACTTTAATCGATTATCCACATAGAACTTAATTTGATGAGTTGAAAAATAACCATTGCATTTCAACCATTAATATAACGTAACTGCGTATTATGAAAACTGAACACGAACAATTAAATCAAATCCAAATCAAAGTAAGTTTTAAGCATTTGTAATTTGAATAATACTTATATAATACAAGTAAGGTTTTCTAAAATGCAGTATGTATGGCATGAGAGAAAGAAAGATGGTTGTATTACACGTGTCCATAGAAAGTACCGATCAAACATAACTAAATTTAAAAAAAACAAACACATAGAGTGTAGCTTGTTACTGTATTCCACACGTGTTTTTTAAGCTTTCCACCACATAAACAGTCATTCAATATGGTTGCCGAGTTATTGATTTTTTCCACCATCGAATTTTTCTTAAATCTAACCGTCATGTCAAGACTTCAGCACTCGCATGCGCAAGTCTGGTTTAAAGAGTGTTTTGTACTTAATATTTTTATTATTTGATTATTTAACAAATTTATTTAAGGTAGTAAGATAATATATATTCCAAGAATAATTCAAAGTTTAGTCAAAAGAAAAAACCTCGTACCAACCTTTCTTGTCACAACCTTGAGCTTGCGACCATTCCCCATCTTCTGTACAAGTCATAGTCTCTGTGTTGTCGTCGTTACCAAGGCTCCCGTGTATTCTGTATCCGTCTATGCAGCTTACATACGCTGTGGACTCGAACACCGTACCGTTCGGAAAAGAGATGTTGGCGTTGGCTGATGAAGCCCCTTCTCCACAGTCTGAGCGATGAAACCATAGCATAAATGCATGACGATGTTGTTATTGTACAAAATAATTGCTAAATTGCATCTCTTGTTTGATGATTTTATGGCCTTGATGCATGTGCCTTCAAACATTATGTTGGTTGAATGTTAGGTTTATTAATTTGTCCATGTAATATTTTACAGGTTAATCACAATATTTGTATATATATATATCATATTGAAAAAAGATCACATCGGTAACAAAAGTAAATAAAAATGTACCTCAATTCTGATTGTTCAACCATAAATAACAGAGTTTCAGTAGATACATATACTTATTCATGTCTTCATCATTTATTTTCATCTACATCTTATATATTCTACATTTGACCTTTTTTCTGAGCGCAATAATTTTCCATACTTATATATGTCACTAATACACATTGCGGACTACATACCATAAGCAACAGGATAGTACTTAGATTGTTGTGAAGATGACAAAAGTGACTGATTGACTCACAGGTCATATATAATCTCATAGATTTTTTATTATACTTTTTAATCGGAATTAACAACACATACCCTTCTGTTCACATCCTGGAAACGCTTCCCAAGATCCATTTGCCTGGCACTTAAGATCCATTGATGTTTTGCTGTTATTTTGTGTTTTCCTTATTCTGTATCCGTCCAAACACTCTACAAGAACACTCGAACCACGGATGTAGTTCAGCTCATTTAACTTTATTCCTTTAGTGTTGCTATGTTCTGTGGTGATATTTTGGGAGCAAACTGAAGATGAAATATGTACAACTACAGAAAACGCCTGAGTCACAAGTCACTTCAGTCGGAAAAGGTAAGTTATCTTGAGAAGTTTCATTTAAAAGTCTTATAATGATTTTCTTTATGAAATATTGCTATTTTATTAAATGACGGTGTTTTTAATGTAAATATAATTTGTTTTAATCTGCTGTGTAGATTTGTGTTCAAGATAGATAGATGAAAGGTTGAATGGATATTATAGACTTTCCCATAAAAGGCGTGAATGGACCTTTTGATAAAAGACCAAAGCGACATTTCTATTCGCAGTGCTACCCTGTAGTCATGTCTGAACCTAAGTCTAGTAATTATGCGAAACACATTTAGGGCATTCAAGGTTATGCAACCTGATGTCCTACACTGATAGTTAAAGGGATATATATAAGCATTGATGTATGACTGGATGCACGAACGGACAGACAAACGTACCGATATACAGTCATAGAGCATATACAGTCATAGAGCATTCAACTTCATGAATTAACAAATTCTTTTCTTATCGTCACGATTTCATGATTTCGATAACATATATTTACAATTTAATCATTTCATCTCAAGAATGATTCAGTAATGCCGGTGAAAAAGTAACACGGTTATTTCGTACATCTTAGATTCGTTTCACTGAAGGAAGAAGAAAGTCATTATATTTTCAGGCAGTGCAAACCAAAAGACTTAAACTGAAAATAGACGGTTTTTGCTAATTATGTTTGCTTATTTATAAAGTTATGTTACCATAAAGATATATATTTCAGGGAAATGTCAAAATATGTTTCACGTCAAAGTTTTGAAATGGAAATACTTCTATTACTCACAATTCTATAAAAACATTGACATAGTCAGAATTTCGGCATTAACTGACGGTTCAATTCAAGTTGAGATGAGATATGTATTACTTCATGAACAAATATTATATACGTCTTAATAAATATTAATAATCTATGATCTAAGGCGCTGCCTCTACGGGCTTTATGTCCGGAAACGTTAAAGTTAAAGTTCACTGGATTAATCAAGTGGGACATTCCAGGAATGAAATGGAAACGTTTGTCCTGTTTATGCAACATGGCAGTATTTGACCTTTTTTTAAGTAACACACGGTTCCGCTGCAGTTTACACTTTATTAAATACAAACACGAACATGGAAAAAAATGTTGTATACATTTTAATACATATATGATGCTAAACTTATGCTTAAAAATGACTGGCACTGTATTGTATTGTAAAGCTCATGTGTAATAATGATCCCAGTCATCAGCAAATTCTGGTGGTAGATAAAACTGTATAAAAGACATTCAAATATGAACCGGATTTCCTATCAAATAAGAATTGAGGTAAGTCACTTCAAGAAACTTAGCTATTTCAGCATTATTTATATGTGTTAAAAACTGTAAATGACTATTCTAATATAAATGAAGCAAGCGCTAATTTCGGATGACTTTGGTTTTGGTGTAAACAATTAACATATATGATGATGGGCTGTGCAGACTTACTCTGTTCCATTTCATTTTTTTTCATGTCATTTCCGAACATCTTGATGCATTTGTACTCAGTGAATTATCGGGTATATTATGTAGCCAAAGTCATGTATTTTCTGATATTTAAAAAAATAGAAACTGAAGCTTTCAATTGGGCTTGTTTGGTTATAAAGTTAGCGCAGTGTTGAACTTACTCGATCTATCATCTTATCGATTTCGGTTTGATTCCCGGCCTAGGCGCTTGTGGGTTTGGTTTGAAGCCGGTCAAATGGGTTTTCTCTTGGAGCTCGGGTTTCTCCCACAACACATGACCACTTACACGCATAACTTGCCAATGAGAGTGATTAATATAATGGTGTACACACTTCAATGATAACAACAATAAGGCTATAAAGGTTACCTGACATCATGTCAAAAGTAAATTAACATATAAATGAAGTAGTTAGAACAAAAAAGGAAAAACAATTGCCATCCCCAACGGCGGAAAAAACACAACCCAATGTATAGTTGCTATAATATAAAGTGTAGTTAACATTGACAATACGTATAGCACGTTTTAGTTTAACATCTAATAATAAACACATTATTATTCTTCAGTTAGACAAAACAAGTGTGGAATTTTCTTCGTGAACCTTTGTAATACACTTTCTTTCAGGTTCGTTTTGTATCACTGGCCTGAGAGCCCAGTAAACTTTATTACACGCCTAAATATACAAAAAACATATCTGGATTTAAACCTTCAAGCAAAGCCTATTGGAAGGCTCAGTTCCAGTTTTAATTTCTGGGCAATATCTGCAAATACAAGCCTTTTGCCAAACAGAAACATCATATTAAAAAATGTAACTCTATGATGCATCTGACTAGTATATAAAAGTAAATTTTATATGAATAAATGTATATATATAGGTTATGTCATTGTTGCTCATAAAAGCCGTCCTGTCCGTAGGGACCAGATATCAAGAATGTATATATATATATATTATAAATACATTTACTAAATAAAGTCAATCATTGCATCAAATCAAAAGCAAAGGGCAACAAGAGCATCAGTACGTATTGTCATTGCACTTAAACAAAAATGTTGATCTCATTTTTGATATTCCGACTATTACGTCACCTTAGTGCAAGAACTCAATAACTGCCTCTTCATTTATATATGCAGTTATTGAGTTATTGCACCAAGGTGACGAAATTTAGTTCTAGGCATGATGGATGCAAATTTGATAAATTTGCTAAAGATCGATTAATGTTATATTTGCTTTGTTTTTTCAGGTAAGTATACAGAGGACAAATGCACAAAACGTGGAAGTCCGATTAAACGGTATTTGTATTACATATTTTCTGTTTTCTCTAGCAATACTGTTGTATGTTTAAGATTCTATTTCTAAGAAATGGTTCAATATCAAGCCCTGTTTGACAATACTGATCGCAAAGCCTTTGTTTAAGCATGTTTCTTTGTTTCAATTTTATTACTTAACCAAATATTGCTCAAACCTAATCCATCAAGTAGACATTTAACAACTTTTGCCTAGTTCTGTTACACATTTGCGTTTATAAAGGAGTTGTCTCTAGCATTATTATATTAAACAGGTACATAACTGTTTATAAGAGTTCATTACTTTATAACTTATTTATAAGTATGTGCAATGTCACTCACTTTAAAAGATGTATATGCAATTCAGAAATGTTAAGTCCAGGGAAGCGGAATACAAAATGGAAATAATTTTCTATAATATGGTACGGTCAATATATGACTTTTTTAATCAAAATGTTTTAAAATACGCAAAAGTTAATTAATAAAATACTCATTAATTAGGTGATTTCATATTGGCCGAGTGATTTGCCCTCAGTCAGGCTCGGGCAAATTCTGCTGAACTTGGGCAATTAACTTGGTCAATATGAAATAACATAATTAATAACATTATACGAATCACGTGCATAACAATGACGTATCAAACTCGACTATGTATATACTCTTAAACTAGCAACTGGCATAATTAATAATGATTCAAATTTGCCATACAGGTCAGAGTCCGACCAATCCGAAGTGATATTATCGAGGTTATATCATATATATGCTCTAGACCGTATGTCCGGGGACAAAAGGAGTGCCTGAGTAATGTTGAACAAGGACAAGGATAGAAAAAGATCCCACATGTAGAAAAAAGACCCATTCCCCTCTCCTACTTCACTTATAGAATTTGAAATCAAAAAGCAACGACAGCATTATCAACATCTTCTATAGAACAACATAAAATCCATTACTTATAGAAAAAAATATGGTTTTGCATAACATAAGTCATTTAGGATTATTTCTTTATCAATGCAGGAATTTTGAAAAAAAAGTGCCCCGTTGCCATGTGAAGGTCTGTAGTTTGTTACAAAAAAGCATATTCGAAGGGAGCTTTAGAAGCAAAATAGGTATTGAATAGGTTTTATACGGTTTAAATTTAAAAATGAAAATGATGTATACATTTGTTCTTGTTACATACAGCAACTGATATTAACCTTAATCAATATACTGATATATTTGTGTAGATTGATGTTTATTCACTATAAGCACACAGCCCATGAGTAATACATACATAAAAAATAATATATAAAAACGCATTTCCGGATTGCAAATACGTAATTATACTTATCTTATATATTGTTCATATATATTTTCAAACGTATTTAACTTAGCGCAACTTGAGTTTTCATATGACATAGTATTATTCCGAATATCGATAAAAATCCAAATTATATTGTGCACTTAGAGTCTACGAACTGGAGTTTGATACCACAAGCTTGAACAACATTGAGCCTACGAGGATGACTTAGCAAAACTAATTTAAAAACCAAGTGCTACCTGATCTGACCAAATCCAAATATTATACGGTAACATATACCAATCGAACTGATAACCTACCTGAGGGTTTGGTTGTGGTTGATGTCTTGGCAGACTGTGTGGTTATAGTAGCAGTGGTGCTGGAGATTGGGGTGGAGGTGGATGCTGTGGTATTTGAGGGACTGGCTGTCGTTGCTGTGGTGGTGAAGGGTTTATTGGTTATTGCTTTGGTGGAGGACGGACTGGTGGTGGTTGATGTGGTTGTTGAGGATGTATTGGTTATTACTTTAGTGGAAGAGGAACTGGTGGTGATTGGTGAGATGGTGGGAGGTGTATCGGTTATTGCTTTAGTGGAGGAGGAATTCGTGTTGGTTGAAGTGGTGATGGAGGATGTATTGGTTATTGATTTAGTAGAGGAGGGATTGATGGTGGTTGCTGATGAGGTGGAGAGTGTATTGGTTATTGCTATAGTGGAGGAGGGACCGGTGGTGGTTGATGTGGTGGTGGAGGATTTATTTGTTATTGCATTAGTTGAGGAGGGATTGGTGGTGGTTGAATTGATGTTGGAGGGTGTATTGGTTATTGTTTTAGTGGTGGAGGGATTGGTGATGGTTGATGTGATGTTGGAGGGTGTATTGGTTATTGTTTTAGTGGTGGAGGGATTGGTGATGATTGATGTGATGCTGGAGAGTGTATTGGTTATTGTTTTAGTGGAGGAGGGATTGGTGATGGTTGATGTGATGTTGGAGGGTGTATTTGTTATTGCGTTAGTGGAGGAGGGATTGATGATGGTTGATGTGATGTTGGAGGGTGTATTGGTGATTGCGTTAGTGGAGGAAGGATTGGTGTTGGTTGAATTGGTGTTGGAGGGTGTATTGGTCATTGCTTTAGTGGGGGAGGAATTGGTGTTGGTTGAATTGGTATTGGAGGGTGTATTGGTTATTGCTTTAGTGAAGGAGGGATTTTGGGTGGATGATGTGGTTTTGGATGATGTATTGGTTATTGCTTTAGTGGAGGAGGCATTGGTGGTTGCTGATGTGGTGGTGGAGGATGTATTGTTAATTGCTTTAGTGGAGGAGGAATTAGGGTTTGTTGATGTGGTGGTGGACGGTGTATTGGTTATTGATTTAGTGGAGGAGGGATTAGGGGTGATTGATGTAGTAGCGGAGGGTGTTTTGGTTATTTTGCTAATGGAGGAGGGATTAGGGGTGGTTGATGTAGTGGTGGAGGCTGTATTGGTTATTTCTTTAGTGGAGGAGGGATTGATGTTGGTTCCTGTGGTAATGGAGGATGTATTGGTTATTGCTTTAGCTGAGGAGGGATAAGGTGTGATTGATGTAGTGGTGGAGGGTGTATTAGTTATTGTGTTAATGGAGGAGGAATTACGGGTGGTTGATGTAGTGGTTGACGATGTTTTGTTTATTGCTTTAGTGGAGGAGTGATCAGGATTGGTTGATGTGGTGGTGGAGGATGTTTTGGTTATTGTGTTAATGGAGGAGGGAGTAGTGGTTTTTGATGTGGTTTTGGAGGGTGTATTGATTATCGCTTTAGTTGACGAGTCGGGATTGGTGGTAGTTAATGTCATTTTGGAAGGTGTATTGGTTATTGCGTTAGTAGATGAAGGATTAGTGGTGGTTGCTGTAGTATTGGAGGGTGTATTTGGTGTTGCTGTAGTGGAGGAGGGATTAGTGGTGGTTGATGTGGTGGTGGAGTATGTATTGGTTATTGTTTTAACTGAGGAGGGATTGTCGGTGATTGGTGTGGTGTTGGAGGGTTTATTGGTAATTGCTGTAGTGGAGGAGGGGTTGTCGGTAGTTGATATGGTGTTGGAGGGTGTATTGATTATTTCTTTAGTGGATGGGGGATTGGTGCTCGTTGATGTGGTGCTGTGCGGTGGATTGGTTATGGATTTAGTGGAGGAGAGATTGGTGATGGAAGATGTTGTGGTGGAGAATGTATTGGTTATTGCTTTAGTTGAGGATAGATTAGGGGTGGTTGGTGTGGTTTTGGAGCGTGTATTGGTTATTTCTTTAGTGGAGGGGAGATTGGAGGTGGATGTATTGGTTGTTGCTGTAGTCGAGGAGAAATTGGTGGTGTTTGTTGTCGTGGTAGAGGGTGTATTGGTTTTTTCTTTAGTGGAGGAGGTATAGGTGGTTGCTGTTGTGCTAGTTGAGGGAGTAGCTGTGGATGATGTGGCGGAGGAGGGTATTTTGGTTATTTCGTTTTTGGAAGAGGGTATTGTGTTGGGTAATGTGGTGGTGGAGGTTGCATTGGTTATCTCTTTAGCGGAGGAGGGTTTGGTGATAGTTGATGCTGTGTTTGAGGTTGTTTTGGTTATTTTGGTAGTGGAGGTGGGATTGGTGGTGGCTGTTGAGAAAATGGAGGGATTGGCTGTTGTTGATGTGGTGGTGGAGGATGTATTGGTCGTTGCCTTATTGGAGTAGGCACTGGTGGTTGTTGTGGTAGTTGAGTTTGTATTTATTACTTCTTTATCGGAGGAAGGACTGGTGGTTGTTGATGTTATGGTGGAGAGTTTATTGGTCATTTCTTTAGCTGAGGTGTGTTTAGTAGTGGTTGATGTGGTGGTTGAGGATGTATTGTTTTCTGCTTTTGTGGATAAGGAATTCGTGGTGGCTGCTCTGGTCGTTGAGGGATTGGCTGTGGTTGGTGTGGTGGTGGAGTTTGTATTGGTTATTTCTTTATTGGAAGAGGGATTGGTGGTAGTCGATGTGGTGGTGGTTGTTGTTGTAGTTGAGACTTTGGTGTTTTTTGCTGTGGTGTTTGAGGGTGTGGCGGAGGATGCTGTGACTGTTGAGGATATAGTTGTGTTTGCTGTGATGATTGGTGACGTTTTGATGGTTGCTGTGGTGAAGTGCTTGGTGTTTGTGTGTGCTAAATTGATTATGGATGTAATGTTTGTTTCTTTGATGCTTGAGGGTCTGATGGTGGTTGCTGTGGTGGTTGCTTTTGAGGTTTTCGGTGTCGTCTGTGCCTCTGATGAGGTTACAGTCAGGACTGTCCGGTCGGCATTCTGTTTGGCTTCTGAAACAGAGTAGTACTGCTAAAGCTTACTGCTAATGTGTAGATTATATTGGTTATGCGAATATAACAACAAAATTAAATGCTTATAAGATTCTTTTTTCATGTTTGAATCAAGAATTCAAGACCAATTTATAAAATAATTTAGTATTTTGACAAATACTATGCTTTGATTGGTATTGCTCTTAACGTTTAGGGACACACGTTATTTGGAATATGCAACTAGTCATGTGTCCAACGTCCGAAAGCCTGAGTCAAATCCTAGAGTGTTGGACATAGCATTACTTATATGGCTTTTTTCCCCTAAATCCATGTTTGGCATCGTTGAGGAATTAATACCGATCGAAATGTTCCATGACCTGACTATAGGTTGCATGCTCGAGGATTTAGCACCAAAACGGTAAATCTGGGATATGGGCCTGTAGTTTGCTGGTACGCCGTGGTCATCGTCTTCGATATAGATGTCACAAAAATTACTCTTCATACTTCATACTGCATTGTTCAATAGAAGTGTTTTTATGCTGTTGATTTTGAAGGCGTGCATTTCCGGGCAAGGTTCAACCTGCAGCGATGTGATCTATGTCTACTTCTGTCTATAAATGTATCATCTGTAGTTCCGAAATTCTTGAACAAGTTGTTAAGAATGGTGGCTTTGGATTTGAATCATTATGTCTAATCCCATATAATTTCAGACTTGCAATACCGCTGTTGTCATATATTTTCTTTAAGGAGTAGAGCTTTTGAGGATGTTTGTTAATGCTGTGAATACGTTTAACAAAGTTGTGAAAAGTTGTATATTCCATTTGGGTTTTTAGTTTCTGTCTTCAGTGATATTAATATAACGATTAATAGGCCTTGCCATTTCCTGTTTTCTTTTTGTACGGCATTTTCTTTTGTCTTGTTGTTGGCCTTTTATTTTCTTAATTGATGGTACATGGCAGTAAATGACAATTCTACAATACTGGTAAATCTTTGAGGGATAGTATTTACATTGATTTCAGAGGTATGTCTTGAGATGACGAACTCTTTAAAATCCTAGTTGCTTTTGATTGGGCCTAGATGAATACTCCATCATGGTTGCTGACATCCGGTATAGCTTTACATCTTACAATCAGACTTGGCATTTTTGATTTGAATACGTCTATAGTATTGTTGTTTCTAGATGGAAAGCCTTCGAGCATTATCAACAAAATATCTGCCAATGTTGAACGAATAGTTGCTGCTGTTTACTTAATTTTGTTTTCAAATTAATTTCTATTAAGGTAATTTCTGGCAGGTTGGCATCACCTGCTATCAAGTTTGTAAGGTTGGAGTCGGTGGAATCAAGTATTCAACGCTTTTTTACTGTTCTTCAAGATAGTGTGTGTCATGCCTATACTGGCGATATCATGAGTGGAGCACAACCATGGCGTTTGGTAGCGGCTCATGTACATCAGTTGCGATGTAAATGTCTGCAATATATTCTCTCACAACATGGATGATGCGTTAGAGCCGATCTTGTACTCTGTCTTATCTGACTTTAATGTAGTAACCAGTTATAACCCCACGTTCAAGCATGCCATTATACAGCCATGTTTTATTGCCATTGATGATGTCTGATTTTAGCTCCTCGCGTAGAAACCAGAATTATGTCGATGTTTTTTAAAATGCATAATAATAATACGCAATACGATCGCATTCTGTTGTTGCATGAGTTCGGTTTTGTAAGATGTGTGTTTATGGGGATATAATGAACTTCCCTCGGTATAAAAGCTACATGATAAGACCATTATGTCAGCAAGTATTGGACTATCAATAGAAATGTTGTACTTGTTCTCAGTTGCTTTTAATGTGGTTGAATTCATCTGAAAACTATGAGACTGATTTAAAAAGAGTTTAAGAGAAGTGAGACAGCCTACAAATACCACAAACCCAACTACTGTTGTGAATCATGGAGCTGAGGTTAGCTTATAATTGTATTGCTTAACATGACACTAGGTATCAAATGAATCACAAGCAACAACGTACTGGTTAAATTGACATGATTTAGCACGTGTTCCACAATTTAAGTCTGTGCCATGGTATGGGTGGCTGTCACCTTACAGTTGGTGCAATTCATGAATTATCGTCTTAACTCGAAAATGGAAGAACGCTGATTAGAATGAATATAATAAATAAGGTTGTTACAATGGTTTCTATCAAGCTTTATGATGGTTTTAGTTCCGAATCTGAATTATGTGTCGCCCGAAAATTGACAATCGGTAAAACGGAAGCGCATGTGTGTATGCTTACAAACTGCAATACACTTTTGAAGAAGGGGTTTTCTATACCCAATTATGCCTGCCTCAAGACAGGTATGTGATGATCAGCACTTTCAAATATTCAGTTTATCTCAAGGTTATCCCTAACCAGTATATTGTTGTTCAAAAGTATGTATTTGTGTATACATAAGTTTTTACAGTAAGAACAGTAAGAACATTAGTAAGTTGATGTTCTGGTTTCGTTTCATTGTACTGATGCCATTTCTGTGGTGAACAGTAAATATCATAAGGAAACTATAACTCATTTAAGGCGTTCGCATATTTAGCTCATTAAAGGGGTTGGAATATTTAGACTCTCTGCTGAATTAAAATGGCAGATGAAAGGCAATTTTTGCTTTAGGACGGATATTATATTTCTTTTTCTACATAACCAAGACGAATAAGAACCCAACATTATTTTGTGGAAATTCCATGCTTGTAAATTATCACCTGTTCAGGTAATTTTCAAGAAATTTCAATAAGCGTTCGAAATTAGGCGCTATCCTACTATTGACAAGGCTTATATATTAATTGTCCAGTATTTAAAAAAGGTTTACGCTATTTTAAAGAAGTCTCCATTAATTAAAAATATAAGTTATCAGTTTAACACATTAAAACCCATAATATGTTCTCACAACACTGTATGGAATACATAGTTATGTTCGCTATTTTGGCGCCTACTGTGGGAATTAGAATTCTTAGAAAACAGAAAACTTAACCGTACAATCTCAGAAACGTGTTGGTTTCTATTAGATAAAAGTTTGGATTTGATGCAATTTTGAAACATACTTAAATTTAGCCGAAAACAATAGCGCACCATTTTTCTTTCATAGATAGTCATAAATCATAAACATGGGCCAAAACTCAAGTGTTAACATGTTTCGAGCCAATTGTAGGTCTGGCAGTTTAGGGCTACTAAGAACAACGTCCAAATCGCTCGTCAGGTAGCGGGAATGAAAATTTATACAGATAAATCATTGATATATCAAATTAAGCAAGCTGCATCCATTTTCTCCTTTTAACACGATTCTCTTCACATCGTACTTAATGTATTCATCACGATGCACGGCTGTGTTTAATTAATAAGCACGACCCTGCAATGCTGCTATATAAACAAGAGTTATCACATGAGTGATAACTTGTCACACACGCCGCACATACTGAGTAATATTTGATTTAATCTGTGAATTTACACTATATCATTAACAACAACATACGTAAGACACTAGTGCATTTAAGCATGTGTAAGAGTAACAAGTGTTGAAGAATTTTACTAGTTTAACTCTCGTTTTTTAACGTTTGTAGTGTATAAACGTATGATACGTTAAAGGGCAAATAACTCGAAATATGAAGAAACTGTTGAGGAAGAAAAGTATGTCAGTCGATCGTACTCAGCATGAAAGTAACAGATCCCAAACCTTTCCTGCCCGTCTAACAGGTGGACGCAGTATGCTAAACCAAAAATCGCATTTTATCTTAAGTGTATAATTTAAATTCAAGGGCATTTAACTCTTAGATGATTTGCCCGATGAAAACAAATCTATGTCTAACCTAAAAAAGACCTCATTTGTATTATGAGTGTACTCGACAATTCAGTGTCACGCATTCAAGGGTGCGAATGCATTGCAGAGATATTAATAAGTAAATTTTCTAACTATTAATGTAAATAACCCCATTTGCTTTTGTTTATAAATTAAGGACACCTACGCCTTTGAAAATATAACGTATTGTACAAGTTATCAAATATTAGACCTTTGTCTCTTCAACTATTACTGTTTGGATCCAAACAAAGCAATGTATCAAAGTAAGAAGACGAACAAATATTTTGAAAACGTTTCTGATTTACTTTTTGTTCATTACACAAACCTGATTTTTATATTGACCTGACCTGTCTACTTCCCTCTAGTGTCTTTCCTTTCATCCATTTATCTTTTTTTTTTCAACTAATATGTTCACTTGTTACTGTTCACTTTCAACTTATTCTTTGATTCGTAACCAAATGCTATGCAACAAATAATTACATCCTTTACTTGCTTCACACCAGTAGAGGCAGTTTGAAAGAGTGACAAAACCGAGCTAAAAAGGTTCCTTCTCTATTTTGTCGTGATTTATAAGATTATGTGTATCGACCGCGGAAAATCTCTTGATTATCTCAAGCTATGTTTATCTGGCTTTCGTAAATGACATTGTTTAAGCCAAATATGTCAGGCACATTTATACTTATTCGAGTATGCGTATATGTGCACGTTTTGTGTACTACGTCATCAAGGTGTGTGTTCATTGTTAATGTTGAGAATGGCATGTGCGATAACGCGAGGAAAGGGAATATTGCAAGTATCAAAAAGCACATAAGAACAAATTAAAAAAAAATGCTTACGAGTTTAAACCCATCTGCAACTGTTACGTGTTCGGGTAGTTTTACCAACAAGTACACGTTCACGTAGTGTTTGCAGCCTCTCTTATCGTTTGATATTCATCAGAACAATCCATTTGTTATCGTGGAAATAATGACTTCCTTCAGCAAACTCCCATATTCCCACCTTCCATAAAGTATTAACGTCAAAACTCAAAGACACCTAACTCCAGACCATGTATGAAAAATATGTCACGCAATAATACACGTCATAAAACAAATAGTAGAAATATCAAACAATTTCTTTAAGCAATAGTATATTTTATTGTACCAATGCACATACCTGAAAATTTCCTCCTAAATTGTGACAGTATGTTGCTTAAGAGACGTCAACATGACTTTAAAGTTAGTCTAGGCTAAATGGAGAAGTTGAAAAATAGTATTGCATACAACAGTGCTAAGGGTATATATGAAAAATATATGTTTAAAATAAATTGATCACGATAGCAATGTATTAAGTATGTCACAGAAATATTGGTATGGGGAAAATGCAATAAAACATTATGTACTTCTTCTGTTATTACTCACATGACTGTATAATAGATGCTTACCTGTCGTTGCCACAGTTTGATTTGAAATAATATTTTCTTCCAATGAACCCGATAATTGCAAGTCTGTTTCACTGTCAATGGTCGTTGTCGTTGTGCTCCGTACTTGTGTAGGTGGCCCCATAGCATTCGGTATGACCGCTATATGGGTTTGATTAAAATAATGTACGAAATGAGACGAAATGAGTCGTAAATATGGCACCCTAATAATAGAATCGCGTGCAGACGCTAAGCTTTCCTTCCATAAATAATTGAATATGTATATGAAAACTACAGAAACAAGCTCAATAACCGAAAATTTAAATATCCTCCCTAAACTACCCATCTTTGATGTTTCTCCTATACAATGTTTAGATATAGAATATTTTGAATATGATCCTTATTTATGTGAAATAATAAAAATAACGACTGTTTAAAAAGTGGTTACGAACAAAATCTGCATTTAAAATATCCGATTTTTTTGTAACATAGTCCCTAAAGTGTGGTATTACTTACTCGACGAAATGGCAAATGTTGAAAACCATATTAGCAATACCAGGTACTGCATTAGTGCATCCATTAAATCGACCTTCAATCCTATTCTATCACAAACAAAATAAAATATTTTTCGCATTTATTGAAAAGTTCGGCATTATCTTAAAAAAAATCGAAGTCTGTTCGATAAAAAAATGTTTCAAATGTTTTTATCATCTAAATACACAAATCACGAACGATAACATAAGAGCCAATTGACAATTTAGGAATCAATATAGAACTAATGGATAAACTTTATCGTAAAGATGGGCAAACAAAGAGAGACAAGTTTCAGACAGGATCATATGACCATACAGTAATAGGTTTTGTAACTTAAACGTACCATGTTTTTGCACGCTTTAGTGTTTAATTATGCAGTTTTCTGTACTGCTTTCAGTTACAAATATCATGTTGAATCTACTTCTAGATCCCCAAATGGCTTAACAGACATAACGTCGCGTTTACCTTTCCTGGTTAATTATTAAAGTTACGTCAAGACATTATGTTTATTTTGTTGTAAGGCGATGAACGTATATAGCTGCAGCATTTGCGCATATATTGCTTCCTGTAATTACTGAGTAAAACACTGAAATACTTTTCAATCTTGAACCAGTAAATATTCTCTATTTCTTTTGAACTTATCGCACAATATAATAGAATAAAAACGTATAAATTGGCGTTGACAAATTGTCGTTAAAAGGAAGAATTATTTACCATGAAATATCTAGTTGCTTTTTACGTTTTAAAAGGTGAATAACTACAACGTAATCAATCTAAGAGTAATATATCATACATTTAAAAGTATATAAGGGCAAACACTATGGTCTTGGGATGTAAACAAGGCTTTGACATAGTGGCTGATTTGTTTAAAACTGTCCGAAGGAAGACTTCTGTATGTTGAAAATAATTTTCCGCGTTACACCTTCAGTTATTTACTTCGGTCACTTTTGATACGGGGTGCTATTTCACGTGGCAGAGAGACGTTGTTTGGTGGTTTTTAGTCAGCGACGGTTTTTTCAGGAGCACATCATGATTGCAAAAATAAGGGTCCATACCAGCGCATTTCCGGGAAACCAACCATGTTGGCAAGGGTTATATTCAACGCCGGAAGCCATAACATTAGCGACAGCTCGAAAGCACGGGCTGTGTCTTAATTGCAAGGTAATTGGTCATTGAACAATGACTAGTCCAGACTAATTATCTTTTCTGAACTAAATCCGTTGATATAAGTTCAACGGCAGGTCGATCCCATGTAGTGAAAGTCACGATATGATTTTAATGAGATAGTCAGCAGGGAGAGTTTAACAACATGCTTTAAAATGGCGTGAGGTTTCTTGAGACTCCATTATAATATATGCTGAATAACATTGTTAAAAATTGCATTTTAAAACATTGTCTATAAAAGTTGGAATTAAAAGAACAATATGTCTGCTGTCGAAAACGCGGGTTTTGTATGCGAACATATTAATTATTAAGTAGAAAAATGTGTTGTTTACAATATTAACGAAGACCTATAATTGTAAATTATATAATTTTGGCGCACGAGAATACCGGAAAACCAAGACTCGTACTAGATAAAAGGCAAATATACATTAACATTGGTACTTGTTTTAAGTTTAATAAGATAATAAAAATAGCTTATTATCATTTTAAACCAGGTATTTGACGTAATCTTAAGAGTGCGTATCAACATATTGATATTGTTAAGGGTCCGAGGTACTTAGTGTACCCAAAATCATCACAGATAAATCAACCCTTTTAGAAGTTAGTTCTTAAACAAGTTACATATATTTTGTAGCATTGATAACATTTTAAAGGCAGCGATAACTAACCGATGATATACTTAAACAACGATAACCGCTAACATCAATACTGGTAAATTGCGAGACCGTGGATCAAAAAGAAAGATTATAAAGAGACATAATGATGGAATGTAAAATTTAACATCATGACAGATGATGTTAAAATGCGACACTCCATGGGAAAACGACAAATGAATTGAATTAAAAAAATCAGGAGGTTTTAGTATTAACTAACTTAGTAATTACTGTTGATGAAGGAATATAGAAGAATAAATTGTCCGAGATGAATGGAAAAGAGTAAAAGGTATAGAAGGAGTTCATTAAAACCTGATAATTAATTAACTTAGGTGTAACGTTGGGAAAATGATAGAAAGCTTATGAATGCTAGATACATAACTATAATATTATCATGCTATGCTAGGATTCATGTAACAATGAGAGGAAAGATCTGCAATGTTCAGCTGTTATTTTTCATAGTGATTACATAAAACCTTAATGAAGATAAAGTAAGCAGAAATGTAAAGAGAAGAAAAGAGCGGTGCTGATAGCTTAAGACAAATACAATGTTACAAAGTCATATGAAATTGATAGGGTTTTCGGAAACGTCTGATGATTTATTTGTACCTTAATTGAGTTTATAATCAATCGTCTTGTTTTGTTAAATCATTAAGAATAAACAGATACACACACACACAATTGCCTTTGTATCACCAGTTTAGCAAAGCACATGTTGCGTATAATATCCGATCTTATTTTTTTAACAAATCCATGATAATCTGATGTATATTCCAAAAGTATCCCTGTGACATGCTCAGTTTTCTAGGTGATATTATAATGTTTTTTATTAGATGATTTCAAATTTGCCCAGTTATTTGTCTGAGGTTAGATGTATCGGCCCGAGCCCGAAGACCAAAGGCAAATACTGCTGATATAGGACATATAACTCGGTAAATATTAAATAAACTAAGCTATATGTACTTCTTATTAACTATTACGTATGGTACAATATTTTGATTAAAAACATTCTAACAACTAACCTGAAGTTTATATTGAAGCTTATATATCCCATACTTATTCATGGTATGAGCTTATCTGTACATGACTTTGCTGAATTTGTAATGCATTCTATTAATGACATTAAATATGAAATAAGCACTGTACAACCTAAGGAAGCATGCCTTTTTGTCTTTAATTCGTAAATCGTTTGCCAAAAGTTCAATATCGTCGCCTTTCCTCGGCCATTGGGTTTTAATAGATAATTATCGTAGAAATTAATTTTACACCGTACAACGTGGTTGAAGTATTTTATAGGATAATAATACCAAATCTGTTTTAAACGAGAAACATAATTTTTAAAACAAACGGTTACACGGAAAATAAAAATGGCTGCCTTTTAAAATAATATCCAGCATATTTCTCAGTTATGTGCGAGTGTCGACACCCAATTAAATTGACCTATTTCCCATATTCTGTATTTGGCGAGTTTTGTAGACAATCATAACGCCGGAAACTCATACTGGCCAATTTGTAATGAGTGATTAATAAATGTCAATAATTATGTTTATCGAAATAACAATGAAACACATTCAAAATCTGTGTTAGCTTTTTGAAATTATAGAAAAGTATAGTATTCAATAGAATTTAATGTTAAATATATGTCTATGAGAGTGTTCGTTGTGACCAAATGTATCTGCTGTTGTCAAAATAATTTTGTTAGCGCATATGGTGTGTTTTTGTTTTGTTTTGAGGTGAGTGTTGGGACAAATGCTTCTGTTTATCGACATAAGTATTGTGATTTTTGCGACTCCACACTACCTGAACTTGACCAAGATTACATATTTAACGTTAGTTTTGTGGTGAATCGAAGAAATAAATGCTAAAATTGTATTCGCACCAGGTGATTTAGTGGTCTGGCATGATCGAGAATGAGAGTTAATAAACAACTGATGACATGCAAAATGCTGATTGGCAGCCCATTGGTTGTATTTTGGCATGACCATATCGTGTGGCACCAGGACAATAACGGGGTACAATCTAGATAATAGAATATAGACTTGGAGATGCATATTGAAACGAGTAGTTTTAATGCTTTGTTATGTTTAACTCATTTGAGTAAAATGCTGAAAACAAAACAAAATCCCAAAAAAGCTGTACATTTAAACACCATAAGAAAACATGAGCTGCAAGTGACTGCAATTTCCAGCCGAATGTAGATATCAAATAATTGAAAAATTAAATTGAGAGATCTTGAGTTTGTGGCACGGGCCTTTCAGCTAAGTTAAGAACGGTATACTTCCATTTGGCTTGGTAACAATTGTAAACACTCATTGGGAACATCTGTCTTTTCTGATACATATTGAACCACTCATGGAATGCTGCTCAATCATACCAAACATTAAAGTGTAGTATGACGCCATAAGGCTGTGAACAGGAAAATACAGCCAATTCCAATTAAACCAATCAAAACGTCATATGGATATCTCTGCTTTCAAAAACAAGCTGTGATGTTGCTGTTTTTCTTTTTTCGGAGTATACAGTTCATGTTCTACGCATGCAACGCGTGCAACTCTTTATTATGGTTCTATTAAAAACAGTGTTTTTTTATCTATTATAAAAAAGTACATTCCATATACCAGTAGACAAATCTTTAAACTTTTTAAAAAGAATTCTGAACCACATTGTAGTTAGTTTTCCATTATAGGATAAATAAATTTACATTACAAAACTGGACACATTTGAATATCTCAAAACCTGCTAGGGTTATCATCCCTGCTCAATACGACCACATAATGATGTAGAAGACTCTTACGTTGATATACTAATATCTGTCCTGTATATGAACTGGTAGGCGTGGAAGGTCAACATTCTCTTTGATAGCTCTTATATACGGTATGTACCAAATTAGTTCGTGTCATAGTTCGATGATCAGATGCCACAAAAACGCCTTATTTGTATTTTTTCAAAAACATAAATCACATTTATTTACAAAGCATACTTTAAAAACAAAGCATAATTAAAAAAAACACGAACGAGCATACACATTCATCAAAAGCATTATACAAACATTGTCGAAACCATTAGCGAATTTGTAAATATCACAAGCTTTATCCTTTAAAAAAGATTAAAGGTTATTTGTCTTTAGCATTTGCCAAACATAATTGGCCTTGGGTATCGCTGAAATTGTCATCCAATTAAAGAAAACACTATATTTTTAAACATCGTATAACATATTTACAACACAAGTCAGTTTTAATATAATATTCACAAATATTCATGACTTTTATAATATAATTAAATGTCCACGCATACAAACTTTATAGTCTGTATTCAGAAAGACTATGCCTTAGACAGTCCAACAAATTCCATGACTTTGCGAACAGCGCGTTTTACAACGCCTTCGTCGTCGGGGGACCAGCTTGAACAGTCGTCGGGCGGGTTGACGTCATAGTAAAGGTGACAGTACCGCTGGCTGTTTACCGCTGAGCAGCACTGTCGAAAACCGGCCTCCAGAATCAAATTATTAAGGTTATTGTACTCGGCTCCTATTGCGAAGGGATATTCCTTACGCAATTCGCCGAATCTGAAACATGTTAGGTAATGCCATGTTACGACGGTTTGCAGCATATTATGATTTGTTAAGAAGATACTGCACCAGCAAGCTGATTTATTGACATGCTTCAGCGCATATGGGTGACGTTATTGTGTTGTACGATTTAGGCAAGGCCTTAATTAAGTAACTGTATGGGTATAGTTCGCCTTCTTGTTACCGCGCCGATATAGGTGATAATTATAATATATAGACGAAACAGTAAACACTCTTCAACATGGTACATTGTGAACACTACAAGCCGTGTTTATCCACTGTTTAAATTATTTCATATATCCATGCATCAGTATATATATTGCATTGAATTACTTCGTTATAATCATATGTCGAACACTTTGCCATTGCTTTTATATGTCTTTTTAATTCATATTCTGAACGCAAAAATGTACAATCGGTTGAAAGATTACACGAGCTTCTCAAACGAGATTATGTTAAATGGTTTACATCGTATACTCTTTTCTTATCTTGTCTGATCTTAAACTAAATATAATTACTAGATTGTTCATCAATATTCTGCAGTAATCTTCAGGTTACCAAAGATTAAAGGTACAAAGTTGTGTACTTCTGCCCAAAGTGCACGCGTGCTTGCACAGCCAATGTAATTGTGAATACTACCAGTAAGAGAGTCGATTAAATACCGATAGCAGCAGCGCTGTTTGATGTCGTATGGATTGAAGAACCAAGACTCGTAACAGTGGGTATACTGGTCCCTGTTCGTCCAAAGACTGTCATTTTGTTTGAAGGTGTAGTCCTTCAAATTAAACGTATTTATTACAAACATACGTCGTATATAAAGGCCGATAAAATAGCATGAGACAGGAGAAAGATGTTTCAATCGGTCCGAGTTAAAATGTTTCGCATATCAACACATGATACAACCTTTCAATTTTAGAATAAAACAAAATATCGTTTTCATTGACTTAAAACGTAATTATTTCGTTTCGTTTGAATCTTTCATTTTAATAAAATATTTCCTGTTATCATATGACAAATGAACGAAGTAAAAGAGTAAACAAAAGAGCAATCAAAGTTTGTCTGATGATTAACCAAACTAATGCCATCTCCAATAAATGTTATTTGGACCATTTATAGTTCATATATTAATCGGTTTATGATATTCCGTTACCTCTTTCATGTCTTGTTCGTAACAAGGACACGGATATGAGTTTTTAAGCTGTTCTCGTGTCCATCTTTTCAAGTCTTGGTTCTCGTGGAACTTCCGGCATCTCACTTCGTCCCACATGTCGTCAGTGATGTACGTGACGTTATGCAGCCAACGGCCTTTGACAGCTGAAATTGTAAAAGTAAGTAAGGTAGGATGATTTACAAATGTGCGTCTTGTGCTGTATCGAAAATAAACGACAGGAATATACAAAGTACACTATAATCATTCTGTAAGTTATTAAATTAATGAAGTATTACTCAATTAATCAAATTAAAACACTACCAAAATTATTTGAGGTCATCTACAATTGTGAAAATACCTATGAGAATAAGTAATACTGGCCAAAATCATGACTTTTAATGTACCATTGTATTGATAAATCAAACGGACCTGGGGAGACATTCGAGCCGTTCTTAAGGTTCGTGAAGTTGCTCCTGTTGGCAAGAATTTTGCCGGAAAAGTTCCCGGGATAGGTATATCCAGCGGCAACTGGCGTATAGCTGTCGGGTTGGATACTGAACTGCTCTTGATCATAGTTAAACAGCAGAAACGTGTACAGACTATCCGTTACTACAATTGCCTGCATCGACAGGTTCTGAAAACATCGACGTATAAAGAGTATGTACGAGTACTGACTGTCCGTTTCCAAAATCGCCTGCATAGACAGGTTCTGGAAACATCGACATTTAAAGAGTGTGTACGTGTATAGCCTACCCGTTTCCAAAATCACCTACATCGAAAGGTTTTGAAAACATCGGCATTTAACGATCAGGTATGTGCACAAACTGTCCGTTTACACAATCGCCTGCATCGACAGGCGGTATTAAACATCGACATATAAGGAGCAGCTACGTGCACAAACTGTCCGTTAACACAATCGCCTGCATCGACAGGTTCTGAAAACACCGACATATAAAAAAATAGGTACTTGTATAGGTCGTCCGTTAGCACAATCGCCTACATCGACAGGCTGTAAAAACCTCGACGTGAAAGAAGTATTTACGTGGACTGACCGTTCGTTAGCACTTCCGCCTGCAACTGACAGGTTCTATAAGCACCGACATTTATGGAGCAGGTAGATGCATTGTCCGTCTGTTGACAACTCGAATGGCACTAGCACGCCCAAAAAACAAAACAATAACCCACTACTCATCCATACTCGCTGGAAACACCGATGTTAATTTTGCATTTAGCAATAGGAATAAAATCATGCCTTATCACCATGGCACGTTCAATGAAATATATGACGCAAAACCTCTACATTTGGTGGAAAATAGCCTTCCAACAGGGATTTCGTTAGTGGTTTAGCATTTATGCTTGTCCATGTAGCTTTAACTTTTCTAATCAATCAATAACAGTATTCTTTGGTCAACATAAGACTGGCCACTGCCTTGAAAACAACATCGAATAACGGGAATGAATTCACTGGAGTTGTTGAGCGATCCTTCTGACCCAAATCCAAACGTAAATAATTTATTTTAAAAGGAAAAGGTACACGCGCTTTATCGGCATTTGACAAGCAATAGTTTACCTGCTGTTTAAAAAGCTCATATCCCGGCATGTAGGGTGAGTGTATGGTGGCATTTCTCCAGGTCAATGCTATGGCAACATTCACGCTGAAGTCTGACCGGTTAGTGTATTGCTGCACTAAATCCTCAATTTTCTTCATGTCCTTTGCGTCTGCAGTCTTGTTTGACAGAACGTGAACGCACAGTCCGGCGCCCGTTATGTTGCGAGTGTCAATGTTTGTCCATAGAGGAGCAATTACAATGTGGTTGTCCACGTATTTCTCCCACAATGTGGAATTCTCGGCGCCGTATCGCTCATACAATGGCGGATAGTTTAGGGCAAGGAATCCATTCAAATTCGGCTTTAGGATTAAAAACATAGTCATTTCAGACATTAAAATAATAATCGAGTGACAACGTTATTAAAAAAACTTAATTGTAATCAATCAGCTCTCGTTGCATTACATACAATAGCAAAATGGATTTTCTTTGAATGACGATAATACTTTGATACTCTTAAACACCTTTCGGATAAACACCGATTGCATTATTTATAATACGTACCCGGAATACGTCAAAGTACTTTCCGAGATATGGGAAACGACCATATGGAATATTTATGGGGTCCAAAATTTCGTTATCACCATGGGCACATACTTCATGCGTCTTTTCGAAGTCCAACATGACCGGTTCTGGAGATATAGACATATGTGTTTTATAAATTAAGCGATAATCGAATACGACTGGCATGCATCATGCTGACATATAGTTTCCGTGACAGTTTGAAGGTATGTCAATGTCACATCCATAGTAAGATCGCACACATAATCAATGCGAACAGGGAACGTGGGAATGTGGAAAAGGGCGATGAACAATTATAATGCATAAAGAGATGACCGGATTTTATTCTTACAACATATTTTGTTTAAAACAAAATCATTTATATAATTAAATAAACGCCTACTGAAGCATCCAACAAATGGATCTCCTTGGGGGAAATTCCTGTCACATTTGCAGTAGTAGGTTCCATAACCATCTTTGCACGTGGCATTGTGGCCGCACGGCTGGGTCACTTCAGTGCACTCATCTACATCTTGAAACATTACAGAGACAAACAAGTTATAGCACGGCTTAATGTGAAACACGGGTAAGATTGACGATCCGATGATACTAAATACAAGTAAATAAAAATGGCCAACACTAAATGTATTTTATAACCTTTAGGCTTTTCTTTTAGCACTAATTTGAAAATTTTGAATTATGTAAAAACATTCCAAAACATACTTTATTGGTCACCTTTGTTTTACGTAAACGTTTCTAATACGTTACTATGAATCTTAGTCCCTCAAGCCTGATGTTTTCACTGATTAATTTGAGGTTGTTTTAATATTGGAAACATTATTTAATATTATAATATGAATATTATTACTAGTATTAATTTTATTCATGAAACATAACGTGTGAATACAGTGTTTTAAAGGGCTTAGAAATATGACGGCAGTGGTAGAAATGTAATTTACAATTGCGTTCATACTTGTTTCACAGTTGGTTCCCTTCCATCCAGGATTACACCTGCAGTAATAGCCGGGATCCAGGTTCGTGCACCATTGAGTCTGGTTTCGGCTGTACATGCAGTGGGTGCCTTTAGGGTCTAGACACTCGTTGTGGTCTGAGCGAAATAATTTAAAGTTAGAATAAGGCCAGAGAAGTTTGCATTTTTTGATAAATGCTGGTACAAGTGTGATTGGGAGTAATCATAAACGAGGTTTATCCCCTCACCCCCCCCCTTCCCTCCCCAAGTGAACTTTTCTTTCGATGATCGCTCCAAGGCGTTAACGTGCTCATATATTAGTCAATATAGTTTTTATGCATGTTTGATCTGTCTATATTGTTTCGCACGCTGTATGTTTGTTACATATGCATGTACATTTACATGGTCTCTAACAGGATTTTATGGATACTAGGCTTTAACTGTATTTCCCAGTGTAACACAAATGATACGTTGAAACCTACATGGGCAAACCAAGACATAAATGACATCTAACACATTTCATAAGTTTATTGTTTATCTACAAATATAAAAAAAATGTTGCATTCATTGGATAAACATCGGATATTCGACACTTAATTTAGCCAAACGAAAAAGGTGCATTTTACAAAAACGTGAGCGAGAAAAAGAAAACAAAATTAGCGACCTTGGCAGTCCCGGCCGATAGAATCATACGAGTTTGAAGTGGCCATGTCGTCATATCCATTCTTGCAAAGACACATGTAGCTTCCGATGTTGTTTGTGCAATTGGCGTTACGGTGGCACGTGTTCTTTTCGGTACACTCGTCAATATCTTTAAACACAATATGAAATGTATAGTGAGAAAACAATAATGTAACTCGGCGAGTGTTAACTACGGGAACGTCCTCTGAAAAGCCTACTTTTTCGCTACATTGGTTACTGTTTACCCATTTAGAGTAAACTACGGGAACATCTTGTGATAAGACTACTTTTTCGCTACAGTGGTTACTGTTCACTAATGTAGTCAAAACTACGGGAACATCTTCTGATAAGACTACTTTTTCGCTACAGTGGTTACTGTTTACTAATGTAGTGTATACTACGGGAACATCTTCTGATAAGACTACTTTTTCGCTACAGTGGTTACTGTTTACTAATGTAGTATAAACTACGGGAACATCTTCTGATAAGACTACTTTTTCGCTACAGTGGTTACTGTTTACTAATGTAGTGTATACTACGGGAACATCTTCTGATAAGACTACTTTTTCGCTACAGTGGTTACTGTTTAATAATGTAGTATAAACTACGGGAACATTTTCTGATAAGACTACTTTTTCGCTACAGTGGTTACTGTTCACTAGTGTAGTCAAAACTACGGAAACATCTTCTGATAAGACTACTTTTTCGCTACAGTGGTTACTGTTCACAAGTGTAGTCAAAACTACGGGAACATCTTCTGATAAGACTACTTTTTCGCTACAGTGGTTACTGTTCACTAGTGTAGTCAAAACTACGGGGACATCTTCTGATAAGACTACTTTTTCGCTACAGTGGTTACTGTTTACTAATGCAGTGTAAACTACGGGAACATCTTGTGATAAGACTACTTTTTCGCTACAGTGGTTACTGTTCACTAGTGTAGTCAAAACTACGGTAACATCTTCTGATAAGACTACTTTTTCGCTACAGTGTTACTGTTCACTAGTGTAGTCAAAACTACGGGAACATCTTCTGATAAGACTACTTTTTCGCTACAGTGGTTACTGTTCACAAGTGTAGTCAAAACTACGGGAACATCTTCTGATAAGACTACTTTTTCGCTACAGTGGTTACTGTTCACTAGTGTAGTCAAAACTACGGGAACATCTTCTGATAAGACTACTTTTTCGCTACAGTGGTTACTGTTTACTAATGTTGTGTAAACTACGGGAACATCTTCTGATAAGACTACTTTTTCGCTACAGTGGTTACTGTTCACTAGTGGAGTCAAAACTACGGGAACATCTTGTGATAAGCCTACTTTTTCGCTACAGTGGTTACTGTTCACAAGTGTAGTCAAAACTACGGGAACATCTTCTAATGAGACTACTGTTTCGCTACAGTGGTTACTGTTCACTAGTGTAGTCAAAACTACGGTAACATCTTCTGATAAGACTACTTTTTCGCTACAGTGGTTACTGTTCACTAGTGTAGTCAAAACTACGGGAACATCTTGTGATAAGCCTACTTTTTCGCTACAGTGGTTACTGTTCACTAGTGTAGTGTTAACTACGGTAACGTCCTCTGATAAGCCAACTTTTTCGCTACCCTGGTTTCTGTTAACTCGTGTAATGTGTACTACGGTAACAACATCTGATAAGCCAACTTTTTCGCTACATCGGTTACTGATATCTCGTGCAGTGTTAACTAAGAGAACATCCTATGATAAGCCTACGTTTTTGCTCCATTGGTCATTGCTGTTTATTATGCGCACATGAACAATATTAAGTTACCTTTGTATTGAAATAAAACAATTAATTCAGTAACTTCAATTAACAGATTATAACAGATATTAATCGTCCCTACTGTTTGATATGTTTGAAATGTATATTTCATTGATATCTAAAGAATTCATAAATCTTAGGCAAGGTTGTATATTCTACCTACCTGTACAATTAGGTACGGTTGTGTTCCAATGTCCGGAACTGTTACAGGTAAGAGTTTTGTTGTTCCCTGTGTGATATCCACTGTCACACTTGAAAATAGCCTTACTCCCGTACGTTGTAGAATTATATTGCCTTGAACTGTGATTGGAAGTAGGTGGGTCCCGACAGTCTTGAAAAAAAACCCAATAAATAACCAGGCATTGATACATGATATACTATTATTTGAACTAAATAGTAGTGTTAACAAACCATTTGCAAAGTTTTGCAGTGTTCATAATTATTGAATGTTCAATAATTTACGTCTAAACATTTGATTAAAACAATCGTATTTTTTTTCAAAAATGATCATTACCTCTTTCTTCGCAACCGCTTGGCGACGTCCATAAGCCAGTGTCCACACATCGAATAACTTCCGTGGTTGAATTGTTATTGTTTTTACCCTTCAAACGGTAACCTTGCTTGCAGATGATGGTTGCATTATATTGAAACAATGTCGAGTTTTGAAAAGTAATGTTTTCCGCATTTTCCACCGATATGTTCATACCACAATCTACGATGTGAACGAAATCATAGCATAACTTATATTCGAAAGAACACAAGTGAATCTTGCAATATACTTGAAGGTTTGTATACATTATGGTATAAAGACAAACATAGACGAATGTAGCATTCACATTATCTAGTACAATATGAGCATTAACAAACAACAATTCATATTGTTCCATATTTCTTGTTTGTTATTGTTTTTGTTTTTGTGTTCTTTGGCATTAACCCTGTGCCATTAAAAGGGGTTTATGTTTTAACTTTTGGCTACTGAGCTTGTTTCTGTAGTTATTCACATAAGTATTGATATGTTTCCTATGATCACAAAGCGAAAGGAATGCATTAAAAAATATATGAGCGTTTAGTTTGTGATCATGAGCACAAACAATATAACCTTTCTTTACACAACCGCTCGGGGTTGTCCAATAGCCATCAACGTTGCAAGTTATCGTCTCCTCCATGACATTGTTCCCAGATGTCAGATTGACTTTATACCCTTTATCACAGGAAACTGTCGCGTCCTCATTGTAGTGGGTATCTCGAAACGTAACATTAGCATTCTGTGTTGTAATGTTTCTACCACAATCTACATGTTCCAATGATAGAGAATGCAATGATGTTTATACAAAGAATACAGAATGGCATACATTCACTGAAATAGTAAAAATCAAGCGAACACACGACTTAACACTTAAAATATCATCCGTTCATTCCGGCAGCACTTTTTCCGATAGCATACTGTTGTCTAATATGTATCATATTGTGTTTGTCTCCTCAATGAAATAAGAAAAAAAGAAGCAAGTTAGTTGTTTAAAGATGCACTCTTACCACAATCACAATTGTTTAAATGTACGGAATGGATAAATAATTATCGAAAACAATGGATTCATTTGCATTAAAAGAAAGGTGCGGAAAACACGGTATTTCCAACTCATCAGACGATAACGTATCACGGTAAATCTCTTAGCACTCACCAGTCATTTAATATTTGTTTTCAGCTATTAGATACACGGTTATAATCTTGTCATCAGTAATGATTGTTTCCATAAATACATTATTTAGAGGGTAGTTAAAGGTTCATCACTCAAACTTTGTGTTTGTTAAACATGTGCATGCATTGATTTTGAATACGAGTGTCACTTTAGCTAGAGTATCTTTAACATTTTACTTTTAAATGTAATTCACAGCTATCAGTGATCAATATAATGCATTTATACATAGCTTCACACAAAATGCGAACAAATCTAACGCATACTGGTAAACCTTAACGGACATATTTTAGAACCATACCTTTTCTTTCGCAACCTCTTGGTGACGACCACACACCAGAGTCTCTACATTGAATAACTTCCGATGTTGCAGTGTTATTACTGTAACCCTTCAAACGATGGCCTTGTAAGCATGTGACGCTTGCATTACTTGTATACAATGTGGTTTGTAAAAAAGAAATGTTTGCATTGTCCACAGAAATATTTTTCCCGCAATCTATGAAGTTAAAAGAGAGACAAAATGAATACTATTAAACACCGCTAGTACATAAGCGGTTTTTACAATATACGGGATTATACTTTTTAATATTAAGTTACACCTTTACGTTTAAAATGTTCATCATATATACCTTTACAAATATTATATATAGACAAAACTGATTTGACTTTATATGAATTTTAAGCGGCTGTAACAGACTTATAAATATACGATGGATATGAAGCGATATCACCTTTTTTCACACAACCGCTCGGGTTTGACCAATAACCATCAGAAAGACAAGTAATTGTCTCCTCCGTGACATTGTTGCCAGAGGTCAGATTGACTTTATACCCTTTATCACAGGAAACTGTCGCGTTCTCATTGTAGTGGGTATCACCGAATGTTATGTTAGCGTATGATGTCGTTATGTAACCACAATCTATCAAAAACAATGATTAAGAATAAAACGCATGTAACATCCGTTCGTACAAGCAATTCTTTAGTCAGTTGTCATTTGCCGTTTAAGATCATTTTAAAGATTTCTTATTTTAATTGCCCCTAACTCATTGTCATACGTAGCATTTGAGTCATACATATTGTGCTTGTCTTTTAAATATGAAATAATATAGGAATTCAGTCAGTTATTAAAAAATAAAAAAATGTTCAATATCATACATTTATATTGCTCACAAACAACCATGCGAACTATTAAGTAGCCCTGTCCGATTAAATTATTTGCTTGTATTTTAAAAGCAGGCGACCAAAATATTAATATTTATATGTAAAACTAATTAAAATTAGTTGCACCTTGTTTTTAGTCATGCAATTATTCGAGCGTACTTTTTAACATTGAGTTTGTAAGTAAATGCACAACTCTCTAATCTTCACCAGATTTGCAAAGACCTACCCTTTATAACGCACACAGGCGCCCCTGACCAGTTCCCGGTGGACATACACTGAATGGTGGTTGTAATATTGTCATTCCCTTCAGTTCCGTTTATCTTGTATCCCAGAATGCAGCTGACATTAGCGACAGATTCAAACAAAGTCCCGGTCACAAAATCCACATCAGCGTTCACTGCATGCGTTTCGTTACTGCAGTCTAAAATTATCAATCACTCAATATGTGAAAAACACTTGTAGATAAAGTACATTACATAAAAGAATTGGGCTCTAGCCATTGTTTCGATATAAATGAGCGAAAATCAAAATCGCAAATATGTTTGACCTTACAATTTGTATAGAAATCAAAATGGTAAGTTGAAAATTAATTTTCCTATCAATAAACCTTTCATGCGTATTATGAACAATGAACACGAAATTTTAACTCAAACCCAATTATTTATTTCCTCCTGATAATAGAAGACACAATTTGTAGCTTGAATAATATTTATATGATAGAAGGAAGGTATGCAATGTTTGACGGATAAGAAATAAAGATGTTTGTATTGCACGTCCATAGAAAAAAGCGATCTATGAGATTCTTTAGAATCACCTTACGATATATGTAATCTGTGTGTAACACTTTATAAATATGACAAACAATCAGTTATAAATTTGTGGCGCTACATGTGCACAAATGAGTAAGCATTAAAACTATTTCGGATACAAACTCAATGCCGAAGCACGATATATCGAACACATGTTCAGTCCGCAATACAGTTGTTGCTGATAAACAATTGATTAGGTGAACAATTTTATCAGATATTACGACTAATTGAAATTGATTGAATTTACAAATGCATTTAAAGAAGTAAGATAATAAATATCTTCAGAACAACTGTAAAAAGTAAAACTTTGAACCAACCTTTCCTGTCGCAACCATGAGCTTGCGACCATGTCCCATTTTCTGTACAAGTAATTGTTTCTGTGCCGTTGTCGTTACCATGGCTACCGTTTATTCTGTATCCGTCCATACAGCTTACATGCGCTGTCGACTCGAACACCGTACCGTTCGGGTAAGATATGTTGGCGTTGGCTGATGAAGCCCCTTCGCCACAGTCTGAGCGATATAACAACAGCATGAATGCAATGTAAAAACGATATTTTAATTGTTATAAAATAACTGTCATAATGCATTTTGACTTTAGTTTGATGATTTTTTCGGCTTTGATGCATGCGCCTTCAAACTTGATTTTGGTAAAAAATTAGGTTTCCAGGATTGTCCGTGAAATTTTCATTGTTTTTATTACACAGCGATTGTTAAAGGCACGCTGCGTTTTATCTGACTACTATGTTAAAATATTGAAACATAATTTAACATAAATTTGTTGTTAAAGTCACGGTACTTTTTCAATTGTTTTGTTTACATAAACTAATGTGGTAATCATTCATGACTAGTAACGTTCGCATGCTATTTACAAATTTGTTATCGCAAGAATGCAATGGACATGACCATATTTTGATAGCTATGAACTTATTGTAATATTGTATTTTGTCTCTTGTTCAATGATTATTTGACCTTGATCTATGTGCTTTCAAATAAGATTTTGGTTTGATTTTAGGTTTCCTGGCTTGTCCCTGAAGTTTTCAATGATTTAAAGCACTGCACTTAGTTAGTAAAGGCACGCGGATCAAGGCTTAACTGATGAAACACTTTTTTTGCGTTTCACCAGTACGTTTTTTATCTGACATCTTTGTTAAAGTATTACAATTAAATCAAACATGTATTTGTTTAAAAAAAACAGTAATATTTTATTGTTTTGTTTACAGAAAAAGTTGTAGTAATAAATCATTAATGACCGCCGGTGAACGTTTACCCAATATTTACCGACATAAAACATCTGTTTAATAGTAATGAGCGATATACTTGCGGTTTACCTTTTATCGTACAATTAGCATCCAAGAAACTCCATGATGCATTAGCCAGGCATTGACTTGCATTGTTTCCATAAAATGTGTATCCGGATAGGCATGTGTACACAGCCACAGAAAGATATGTTGTTCCGTTTAGTTTTCTATGAGTACCATGTGGAAGGGGATCAGGAGCTTTGCAGTCTGTTATAAAAAATGAAACTTTGACAAATATCAAATATTACTGCGAGAGAACAACGGGTGAGTAAACACTTAAATCATTTACCTGACATGGTTTCTCATAGCTCAAAGATATTTACTGCAAATCGTACAAGAGGTTTGACAAATCATAATGTGAATATACAAATAGCTACGGATTAACAATTTTATAATTAGGATTATCACAAACAATTTTCTAATTTACAGATATTTAGAAGGAGATCATGAAAGCTACGGCACTTCAACACGGTATACCGACACTGGAAGAACAACATGGGACTGTAAGTTGTTTTACTTTAGTTCACACTATTATTATATTATAAAAAGTCAAACAAGATGTGGATAAATAAGATAAGTTAAGGAATTTACGATGAATAATATTTCCAATCGTGGGTCAAGTAATATTTGACAGGTATATCACAATTTAAGAGGGCCATTAAAAAACTACGCAGTCATTTTTAATATGTAAGTTTTTTCACTTTATTTTATACTATTTGGTGATTATGAAAACTATGGGGTTGTAAAAATGTTTAAGTGATTAAACATAGTTTCATGATTATAATTTTAACGAAGTTAGTGAGCAAATGCTTTAATGTATCATTGGTGAATTATAAATTTAAACTTTCTGAGAATAAAGCTACAGTAAGATGTATAAATATTTTTTTTAGCCTGGACTTAAGGCTAGCCAACGTTCAATGTACTATGTTAAACAAAATGGTCAATACCATTGATGATGCATTTGGGCATTACACGGCTCCATGTCTTGTTGGCTAAACAGTTTGTCGTGTTGGATCCATTTAATGTATATCCGGTGTTACACGTGTATACGGCGATTGACTGGTATGTTGTGCCATTGTTAATGTTGACGCTCCCGTCGCTAGGGTCGGTTAGGTTACCACAGTCTACATAATTGAAAACTGATGTGTTAAAAAGGAGGCATATATGACTAATTGTCCTTTGTGTGAATGTGATATACAGGATAACTCTGAGTAATTCTTGCACAATTAAGAATCAGAGACAAGAACATATGCATGAATATACTGATCACCAACCTCTTCTTTGGAGAGAAAATATTTTATTGTGTAACTCCACCATGTACTAATCTTAAATAATATCTTTGAATTTCTGAAAACACACCCAATTCAAATATATTATAGGGCATCATTACCGTTGATTATGCAACTGGGAGAAAGGTGGTTCCATGTGTTGTTTTTCTTGCAGGTCGCGGTAGTATGACCTTGTAGCGTATATCCGGTGTCGCAGGAAAATGAAGCCGTATCATTGTACGCAGTTCCATTGCTTATGTCAACAGAACCATGCAAAGGTACGTTTGGTTTTCCACAGTCTAAAGTAAACACATATAAATATAACTATGGGAAAATCATTTCATATAATGGACTCTCCAAGGCTTTTTCTGATTGGATTATTTTATTATCGTTTAAATAAGGCTTATAGAATTTAAGCGGTATTTTTCCAGTCTTCAATTTTCCGTTAAACCCGAAACATGTCCATATTGAAATCAAATACAACGTGCCTTATTTTTTTTTAAGAATATGTACCGCAATATCGCAGTGTTAACTCTATGATGACAGATAAGGGATGGTCGATGACTTGCATAGTCCAAACAGGACGCATTTTCTTAACTCTTAAGACGATTTTGTTTAATCAGTATAAATCTGTAGTTCCGTCATATAGAAAATATGATTTATCGGTTAAATTTTATAATAATGAGGTCCATTTTGTCACAGATCTTACCTTTAAATTCACATCCTAAAAACTGACCCCAGTGACCATCTTTACCGCATGTAATGTTAGCAGACACTATGCTGTTATCAAAGGTTCCAATGATTCTATAACCCTCAACACACTGTATGAAGGCGATGTCGCCGTACCGAGAAACATTGTATTGGTAAATAGTTTGAATGGCGGACGAGTCTATTACCGTTGAAATATTGCCGCATACTGTAAGTTGTTAACATAAAAGATGAATTAATGTATATGAATGCATATTGTGAACAAACAAAAGAAATGATTCTCGATTCGATTAGAAATGCTCAGGGGCGGATCCAAGATTTTGTGTTAGAGGTCGCCTTTTAAGGACGCACATGGGAGTGTTCGAACTTTTGGTCAAAACAGACTCTTAACATGGTTAGTGGGTTTTGGTGTATTTCTTTGTGCATTTTGGTGTAATTTAGGCAAACGATCCTCGAGAACTATTGTTTTTGAAATACATTGTGTGCAATTTTATTATTTTATACCTTGCAAATATGTGCAATTGTATCTGTACATCATTTGACGCTTTTATGTTGTAATTGCTTTTTACGATTGATAAAGGTTGGTTTCGTTGTGCACCTAAAAGACACCGAAAGAAAAATTAATCAAGGATTTTGAACTTCATACTGCAAGTCGGTTCAGGCGAGTCTAAAGTCTAAACAGCGGTCTCCGATGTTCAAGGTAATTCTTATATTACTACTCCAAGAATATGACCATTCAGCGACAAGAATCCAAATTTGTGTGTTGTCGTGTACATATGATATCGGACTATTGGAAAGTTTTTATTTGTGTCTATACACTATCTCCTAAATTTAAACGGCGACAAGTAGGTGGAGTTTAACTGTGTTTAACTAACGTGCGGATAGATTTCAACGCTATGTTTATATTATATAACACATGTTATACACACAATTCGTATTGAGCGTTATACATGAGAACATGGTATAAATCAGCTACGTCACCATCTACCCTCGTAATTGAAAAAAACGAGTGCTATAATTTAAATAACTATGGTGAAGGGTACAATAACTATTCTCTAACCATATATGGAAACACATTAGCGTCAAGGTTAGTTAAAAGTAAAAAGATTCCTTTTACAGAGATTTCTTCGTTACAAATTATTTGATATTTTCACCATTTTTTAAAGAAATATTATCAGTAAGTTTTGACCTTAAACTAGTGTATTTTGTGTTAAAGCCATCAAGTCAATACAAAGTGGTAACATTTTCGTTCAAATTTAAGTTTAAACTTCATGACAGACGGACAGACAGACAGACAGACAGACAG